>NC_057796.1:155866479-156218145 GCF_018294505.1 Triticum aestivum
AAAAGCGGCGGCGGCGGCGGGCTAGATGCGGCGGCGGTGGCGTGCTCCTCCGGCGGCGGTGGTGAGAGAAACGGAGAGGGGGGTATATAAGGAGGGGGGCTAGGGCGGCTTGGGGAAGGGGTCGGGCGAGGGGAGGCATGCGGCGGCCGGAGTCGGTCATGGCGGCGGCGAGCTCCGTGCGGGAAGAGGAGAGCGCGACGGGGCGGGCCGTCGGCTAGGCCTTTGGCCCAGTCGGCGCGGGCGCATTTTTTTTAAATAAGTTCCGCGGAAAATATTGCGTAGAAAAACAAATAAAAATCAGAAAAATATGAAATAAATTTTCCCCGTCTAGTTAGAAAATCTAGAATAGCGTGAACATTTTGAAAATCAAAAATAAATATTTTGAAAACATGCATATTTTTTAATGCAATAAAAATTGCAAATAAAATCCAAATAAATTCTAAATAATGATTTTAACATTTTTACTCCAGTATTTCAGTTGTTTTGGAGAAGTCATATTTTCTCCTCTCGTTTATTTAAAAATGAAATATTTTTCCAGAGGGAAAATAATTAAAATCCCAATCCTCGTTTGAAAAATCAAATAAGAAAATTCGAGAAAATCCCCAACTCTCTCCGAGGGTCCTTGAGTTGCTTAGGATTTATCGAGGATTTGTCAAAACGCAACAAAGCATGATATGCAAATGATGATCTATGTATAACATTCCAAATTGAAAATTTGGGATGTTACACCATTGCTTGCATAGTTGAATTATCGGTTGCATCATCATGTCGAGTTGCTGGTCTTACTGTCTAGTTCGTTTAGAGTTTCGAGTTCGGTTCACATTCATCACGCCGCGGCTGCATCATTATCCCTTCAGCTGTCCATCACCCGTCCGTCAATTTCCTGCACGTGCTACCCACCGTTCATTGTCATAATCATAGTTGAGATCGTTCACATCTTCGCTTGATCCATTCTGTGATGAGAACATCAATACCATTATTACACGCACAACCCCTGCTACGATACATACTGGACCGATTACTAGAGCTCGCGCACGCTAATTAAATTACCAGGTACTTTCGTTTCTTGGTAATGATTCTAATGTCATGAGAATATGATGCTGCCTAAATTGGATACATTTGTTTTGCTTACAAATGAAGGGCCTAGCTTGGAGAAGGGTGAACATTGGAGCAAGAATAAGCATGGAGTTTCAAGTGATGATTTCAGGACTTTGAAGCAACCATAATGAGTGCATGAAGCCTTGGACGAAATATACAAGATGCCACTTCATAATTTTCGTCCAGAGGCTATTCTAGGTGCGGCGTCACCTAATTTTTGGGCCAGGCCCATGTAATTTCGAAATACTTCAATATCGGCTGTTTTTAGAGTCCGTATGTGTGGGGAAACAAGAGTTAGGGTGGGTTTCGGACCCCTCCTCCAAGGGCCACGAAATTCTCCCCCTCCTCCTCCATATATACAGCCCCTAGGGCATCGTTTAGACTTTGGGTTTTGTTTAGATTGAAAGTTCGCCATAGCTGCAACTTCGCATACTTCGTTTGTGTTCAACGACCAGACCAAGGCGTCACAGAACCCCAACTTCATTAATAAAGCTTTCCTCTTATATTCGCAATATCTAGATTGCAATATAAGTTTCTTGCTTGTTCTTCGTTTGCTCGCAGGAAACAGGCCCTCGTGGTCAGGTTGATCGTGCTCCGGCGTGGTCAATAACCCTCGGAAGTTGGTTTAGCGATTGCTAAGGCGCGACGTCTCACACGTTCGTAGTCGGATCTTCAAGGTCGACTCCCACAGAAAACGATAGCCACCATCTCATCGAAACATCGGGACACCTTTGCCTCTATCAGGAGATGGTCATGATCTCGTACCTGAGGGGGAGCCCGCTAGTGAAGAGGACATTTTGTGAGAGAATGCAAATCTCAGCGTGTGATGATTGCTACTGAGGATGGTGGGTATGAGTCCGCTAGTGACTATGATGAGGAGACTTTGGCTCTTATTACACATGAAGAACATGGTGGAGATGATTCTGATCATGAGACGCAATACATGGCTGCTGAAGATGCTGACAGGTATCAATGTTTACTTGCTCAACGTGTTTTGAGTGTGCAGGTTACACAAGCTGAGCAAAATCAGAGGCATAATTTGTTCCATACAAAGGGAGTTGTGAAGGAACGTTCTATTCGCGTCATCATAGATGGAGGGAGTTGCAACAACTTGGCTAGCATGGAGATGGTGGAGAAGTTATCTCTCACCACAAGACCACATCCACATCCTTACTACATCCAATGGTTCAACAACAACGGCAAGGTTAAGGTAACACGTACTGTTCGGGTGCATTTTAGTATCTCTACATATGCTGATTATGTTGATTGTGATGTGGTACCTATGCAAGCATGTTCCTTATTACTTGGTAGACCATGGCAATTTGATAAAAATTCTGTACACCATGGTAGAAACAATCAGTATACTCTTGTTCATAAGGATACAAATATTACTTTGCTTCCTATGACTCCTGATTCCATTTTGAAAGATGATATTCATAGAGCTAATAAAGCAAAACAGGAGAAAAATAAGAGTGAAAATCAGATTGTCGCAAAAGAATTTGAGCAACAAATGAAGCCTAATAATAAACCATCTAGTGTTGCTTCTGAAATTAAATTGAAAAGTGCATGTTTACTTGCCACCAAATCTGATATTGATGAGCTAGTCTGTTTGCTATGCTTTTGTGTGCAAAGAGGCATTGTTTTCATTCGAGGACGTGCCTTCCTCTTTGCCCCTGCAGTCACTAACATTTTGTAGGAGTTCGTTGACGTCTTCCGACAAGACGTGCCACCGGGATTACCACCTATTCGAGGGATTGAGCATCAAATTGACCTAATTCCCGGTGCATCGCTACCCAACCGTGCACCATACCGTACCAATCCAGAGGAGACGAAGGAGATTATGCATCAAGTACATGAGCTGCTCGACAAAGGTTATATTCGCGAATCCCTTAGTCCTTGTGTTGTTCCTATTATTCTAGTGCCAAAAAAGGATGGTACGTCGCGTATGTGTGTTGATTGTAGAGGCATTAATAATATTACTATTCGTTATCGTCATCCTATTCCTAGGCTAGATGATATGCTTGATGAATTGAGTGGCTCTACAATATTCTCCAAAGCTGATTTGCATAGTGGATACCATCAAATTCGTATGAAATTGGGAGATGAATGGAAAACAGCTTTTAAAACTAAGTTTGGTTTATATGAGTGGTTAGTCATGCCTTTTGGGTTAACTAATGCACCTAGTACTTTCATGAGACTAATGAACGAAGTTTTACGTGCTTTCATTGGACGATTTGTGGTAGTCTATTTTGATGATATACTGATTTATAGCAAATCTTTGGAAGAACATTTGGAACATTTACGTGTTGTTTTTATTGCTCTCCGTGATGCACGTTTGTTTGGTAACCTTGGGAAGTGCACCTTTTGCACCGACCGAGTATCTTTTCTTGGCTATGTTGTTACTCCACAGGGAATTGAAGTTGATAAAGCCAAGATTGAAGCTATTGAGAGTTGGCCGCAGCCCAAAACGGTCACACAAGTGAGGAGTTTTCTTGGACTCACTGGTTTCTATAGGCGTTTTTTGAGAGATTTTAGCACCATTGCTGCACCTCTCAATGAGCTTACAAAGAAGGTTGTGCCTTTTGTTTGGGGTACCGCAGAGGAAGAAGCCTTCACGATATTGAAAGATAAGTTGACACATGCTCGTTTACTCCAACTTCCTGATTTTAATAAGACTTTTGAGCTTGAATGTGATGCTAGTGGAATTGGATTAGGAGGTGTGTTATTACAGGATGACAAACCTGTTGCATACTTTTCTGAAAAATTGAGGGCCTAGTCTGAACTATTCTACTTATGATAAAGAATTATATGCTCTTGTACCTTAGAAACATGGCAACATTATTTATGGCCCAAAGAATTTGTTATACATTCTGATCATGAATCTTTGAAACACATTAAAAATCAAGCAAAACTGAACCGTAGACATGCTAAATGGGTTGAATTCATTGAGACTTTCCCTTATGTCATTAAACACAAGAAGGGTAAAGAAAATGTTATTGCTGATGCATTGTCTCGTCGTTATACTATGCTTTCACAACTTCACTTTAAAATATTTGGTTTGGAGACCATCAAAGATCAATATGTGCATGATGTTGCAGAATTGTAAAGAAGGTAGAACATGGAACAAGTTCGTCGTTAATGATGGATTTGTGTTTCGTGCTAACAAGCTATGCATTCCAGCTAGCTCCGTTTGTCTTTTGTTGTTGCAGGAGGCGCATGGAGGAGGACTAATGGGACACTTTGGCGTGAAGAAGACGGAGGATATACTTGCTACACATTTCTTTTGGCCAAAGATGAGACGGGATGTCGAGCGTTTTGTTGCTCTCTGCACTACATGTCAAAAAGCTAAGTCACGACTCAATCCTCATGGTTTATATATGCCTTTGCCTATACCTAGTGTTCCTTGGGAGGATATATCTATGGACTTTGTTTTAGGTTTACCTCGAACAAAGAAGGGGACGGATAGCATATTTGTTGTCGTGGATAGGTTCTCGAAAATGGCACACTTGATACCATGTCATAAGACCGATGATGTTGTTAATGTTGCTGATTCGTTCTTTCGTGAAATTATTCGCTTCAATGGTGTGCCAAATACTATTTTTTCAGATCGTGATACTAAATTTCTTCGCCACTTTTGGAGATGTTTATGGGCTAAGTTGGGGACTAAACTTCTTTTTAGTACTACTTGTCACCCCGAAACTGATCGTCAAACTGAATTAGTCAATAGAACATTGTCTACTATGCTTAGGGCTGTTTTGAAGAATAATAAGAAAATGTGGGAAGAATGCTTGCCTCATATTGAATTTGCTTATAATCGTTCATTGCATTCTACTACTAAGACGTGCCCTTTTGAAATTGTGTATGGTTTCCTACCTCGTGCACCAATTGATTTGTTGCCTCTTCCATCTTCGGAGAAGGTTAATTTTGATGCTAAACAACGTGCTGAATTGATCTTAAAAATGCATGAGTTTACTAAGGAAAACATTGAGCATATGAATGCTAAATATAAACTTGCTGGACATAAGGGTAGAAAACATGTTGTCTTTGCACCCGAGATCTTGTTTGGTTACATTTGCGTAAGGATAGGTTTCCTAATTTGCGCAAATCAAAGCTAATGCCACGTGTTGATGGTCCTTTTAAGGTGTTGGAGAAAATAAATGATAATGCATATAAACTTGAGCTGCCTGCAGATTTTGGGGTTAGTCCCACTTTTAACATTGCAGATTTGAAGCCTTATTTGGGTGAGGAAGATGAGCTTCCGTCGAGGACGACTTCATTTCAAGAAGGGGAGGATGATGAGGACATCAATACCATTGTTACACCCACAACCCCTGCTACGATACATACTGGACCGATTACTAGAGCTCGCGCACGCCAATTAAATTACCAGGTACTTTCGTTTCTTGGTAATGATTCTAATGTTCATGAGAATATGATGCTGCCTAAATTGGATACATTTGTTTTGCTTACAAATGAAGGGCCTAGCTTGGAGAAGGATGAACATTGGAGCAAGAATAAGCATGGAGTTGAGGGCATGCGCAAGAGAGACAAGAACAGAGTTTCAAGTGATGATTTCAGGAGTTTGAAGCCACCATAATGAGTGCATGAAGCCTTGGACGAAATATACAAGATGCCACTTTATAATTTTTGTCCAGAGGCTATTCTAGGTGCTGCATCACCTAATTTTTGGGCCAGGCCCATGTAATTTCGAAATACTTCAATATAGGCTGTTTTTGGAGTCCGTATGTGTGGGGAAACAAGAGTTAGGGTGGGTTTCGAACCCCTCCTCCAAGGGCCACGAAATTCTGCCCCTCTTCCTCCATATATACAGCCCCTAGGGCATCATTTAGACTTTGGGTTTTGTTTAGATTAAAAGTTCGCCATAGCTGCAACTTTGCGTACTTCGTTTGTGTTCAATGACCAGACCAAGGCGTCACAGAACCCCAAATTCATTAATAAAGCTTTCCTCTTATATTCGCAATATCCAAATTGCAATCTTAGTTTCTTGTTTGTTCTTCGTTTGCTCGCAGGAAACAGGCTCTCGTGGTCAGGTTGATCGTGCTCCGGCATGGTCCATATCCCTCGGAAGTTGGATTAGGGATTGCTAAGGCGCGACGTCTCGCACGTTCGTAGTCGGATCGTCAAGGTCGACTCCCACAGAAAACGATAGCCACCATCTCATCGAAACATCGGGACACCTTTGCCTCTATCAATCTGCATCTTATCTATGTTTTTTTGGAAAGAGGGAGAGAGAAAAAAAAAGGCAGAGAAAAAAAAAGAGAAAAGTAAAAAAAAAGTCAGAGAAAAAAAGAGAGAAAGAAAAAGAAAAATGTAGTTGAATTCGGATTGGAATCTGTTTTTTGCACTGTTCAGTAAAACAGGCATAACTTCCTCATACGAAGTCCGTTTTGACTGCGCGAGTACTCAAATGAAAGCTAGCGACGAGCCGCATCTAAATAATTGTAGAGGCTATTTCAATATTTGGCACCTCAAAATCGGCTTCTAAATAGGTCTTTTTGCCCTCCAAAGTTCGCGAACGCAGTTTGTTCCAGTTTTTCAGGCTAGTTTTAGAATTCTTTGACTCCTCATATCAATCAGGAATTGAGTGATTCTTTTTGCATTGGAAAGCTTGAGTTAGTAGCATTCTTTGAAAAAATTTATCAGAAAATTGGCTCAAACTTTTCAAGAGGAAAGTTGGAGCGAGAGTTGTTGTATATCCTGATTGGCAGTTGTTTTTCATCATTATCTTTGCTGCCATTGTGATCTTCACTTATATCTTGCTGTCTAGAGCTACTTAGTATCCTTCATTGATGCTAGTTATGCTATGTCGTGACCTCATTAGTGTTCTAGGCTCACGTCTCTAGTCCGGTCTAGCCTATGACCAGCACAGTACCGTCGTTGAGCGTTTATTCAACATTGCATCTTTGAATTGATTATTGCTAATCTTTTGCTACCATATATAGCCAACCCAGCTCCACATATTTCTACACCGTGTATACGTACGTTCCACTTGCAATCGCTTTACACAATCTTCGAAGATATTTGACACTGCTGGTTGCCTGTCACCACCTGCCGGATGGTAAGAACTTGTAAGATATTGATATTTGCTTTACTGTGAGAACTTTACAACCACATCCTAGTAGTTCATAGGAACATTACTCTCGAATTTTGTTTCTTATTTCTACTAATCATGACAGGTTCCGGAGATGGAAGGTCTTGGATGACGGACACATCTTCACCATCGCGAGAGTTGGGACAACACACACAAGCACATGGTGAGGTTATCTCTTTACCGTCATTTGAGGGTAGATTTAATCCTGCTATTTATCTAGCTTGGGAGCTTGAAGTAGAACAAGTTTTTAGTCACCATGACTTTTCTGAACTTGAGCAAGTACGAGCTGCCACTAGAGCATTTACTGGTTTTGTTTCTGTTTGGTGGAGTGTGCATTGTAAGAAAAATATTGATAACCAACCCACAACTTGGAAAGATTTGAAAGATGTAATGAGAACATTTTTTCCCTCCTTACTATCGTCGTGAATTGCTTCAAAAATTTGAACAATTTAAACAAGGCAACAATACTGTTCATTCTTACTACCAAGAGTTCAAATCTTATATGCATCAATGTGACATAGAAGAATCTGAGGATGATACAATGAATAGATTTTTTGGTGGTTTGAACCATGATATTCAGGCAAGATTTCAGTATATTCCTCGTTGCATTACTGGTATGTACGTTCGTGCTTGTACCTTTGAGAGACAGTTACAGGAGGATGCATTGGGTGACTACAACAACTACTATTCCAATTCATGCTCACTACCATCGGTTGATTCCTCCACCATTGCACCTACTAGAGCAGCCACACCTCATATTGTGAACGCGACCTCATCTCAAGTGTATGGTACATTGCCATTGTCCATACCTACATCAGCTATGTCTTTGTGACAAGGTAACAGTAAAGGTATTGATGATATAACTTCACATGAGAATGACGCATGCCTAATTAACTTAAATACATCATGTGTTGAGTTACCTGTTGATTTGAGCACGCCACCTATTTTAGTGCCACGACCGGTTTTTCAATAAAATAATTATTGATAGACCAATCCCTTTTACGGACCAGTAAGGAAGAATTCCTTCTCACTGGTAGACAAGATCTTGGTCACAGAAAAAAAAATACCAGGAGTACTGAATATAATACAAGGTTGAGCGGAGGATGCCCAACAATTTATTACATACACGCCGATAAAACAATACGGCGGATAGGGTGGCTTACTACTAACTCACGATAATAACGGTGGTGGAAGTATCACCGCGAGGCGAGTGATATGACTCCTGAAGACTACAGCTCTTCGAGCGTCGGAGTGAGGCTCGAGGAGACTTATTGCGGGTGGCGGAAGCGTATATGATACAAGTGACCAATATCCGAGATCGCGCAGGACTGACTAGGACTCCTCTAGGCGTCGGACGCGCTATCAAACTCTTCATCCAAGAGATCGCCTTCGTCAACATCTGGCCAAATCAACAAGCCAGGTGAGTACTATGAAAGTACTCGCAAGACAGTTCGGACATAAGATATAACAAATGCAAACATGAAGCATATGAACAATTTATCTAGTGCGTTCAGACATAGAGATAATAAATGCTGGGTGCCAAGCGAGGGTCTGAATGACGCCTCGAGCGGAAACTGCAGAATGGTAATACTGGTGCCAAACGAGGGTCTGAATGACTCCTCGAGAGGAAACTGCGAGAATAATAATACTGGTGCCAAACGAGTGTCTGAATGACTCCTCGAGAGGAAACTGCAAGAATAATAAGGTTGCTGCCAAACGAGTGTCTGAATGACTCCTCGAGAGGAAACTGCAAGAATAATAATAATGCCACAGTCGGACGTCTGAGCGACATCACATAAAGGGCTTATAACAGAAAATAAAAGACGAACATGCCACAGTCGGACGTCTGAGCGACGTCACATAAAGGGCTTATAACAGAAAATAAAAGACGAACATGCCACAGTCGGACGTCTGAGCGACGTCACATAAAGGGCTTATATTGTAGCTCAATAATACAATAGTTCGGGAACATAAATTATCACAAGTACGAGACAAATATAAAGTTAGTCCATCCACAGGAATAATAATTTAACTGGATTTACCACTTGAGCTTGTTCACCGGGGACAAGTTTTTCACGCGGATAGATATGGATATACTGATTTCACTACTTGATCATGGATACGATGACGTGGAAGGAATTGACTCTGCAGAGTTTGTACTTAACCACAGCCAACGGATTTCAGTAGTCACGGGGACTAGTTCCGTCTACGGTGTTTTGGAAGAAACACGTCTAACCAGTACACACCCAATTCAACCTTCCGAAGCCAGGGATCACCCTCGGCAACATTCAAGAAAAACCTTGAGACGGGGAGGCTACAACCTCGCATAGCATGGGATCAAATTTCTATACGCGCGCTCTAAGGGGGTGCCCCCCCCTCTCGGTCCCAACCGGAAATACCCATGCCCCCTGACCGGATGACTGGCTTTAATCCTGGGCCAAGGTACCATCATCCCGGCCTCTCTGTTTGGTGTGTACACGGAAAGAGGTTACCAACTTACTAAACCGCATCCTGGCAAATGAAACATGTGGTAGCACGGAAGGGGGGGGGAAGAACGATAACATGACTCCGTCCACGTTAGCGTCAAAAATAGTCGGATGACGCAAGGCTGGTATGCTACAACAGTACCACCTTGCTGCCCTTCATGTCACCACATGATTAGGCCATCTCTCATCAGAGATCATCGCAACTATGAAACATGCGGGGGAAAAGAACGATAACGTGACTCCGTCCACGTTAACGTCGGAGAAAGTCGGATGACGCAAGGCTGGTATGCTACAACAGTACCACCTTGCTGCCCTTCATGTCACCACATGATTTGGCCATCTCTCATCAGAGATCATCGCAACTTTGGAACATACGGGTAGTTGCCTTACAAGCAACGAGGTATTTACCGACACTCATGTGCCACGCACAAACTTTCAAGAAAACATTCAAAACACTTATCATATCAAATGTTCAAACATGCTTGCCTGGTTCGGAGAAGTCGGAGTCTAGCTCGGCGAAGTTCGCGGCTCCGTCACCTCTTCCGGAACCTACGGCAATCACGAAAACGGGCAGTGAAAACCAACGCGTGCACAGAAACTTTTCCAAATATTTTTCAAATAAATCCCATAAAAAAACTAGACAAAATTTGAAGGTTGTCAGAAAAAGAATCACTCAAAAATCCCTTTTTATTAAAAAGTTATAAAGGTTTCTGTCCAGGGACTTATCTGTAATAAAACAGAAAAATTCCAGGGCTTTAACTGAGAAAACAGAAAACGGTTCGATTGGAAATACGCAAGCTCAAGAGAGAAGACGTATTTGGCCCGAAGGCGCCAACAGAAAACAGTTCGAGGGAGAATATAACAGAGGCTGACATGCGGGGTCCACATGTCAGGTTTGAAAAGCTCGCCGGCGCCCGAAGACTGCGGTGGACGCCGGCGTCGAACCACGGCGAGTTAGGAGGATCGGACGGTACCAAGAGCTTCAGCGTGTTCTTCCGCGTCGGTGGGTGGTGGACTCAACCAACGGGGAGCACCACGTCGACGGCGACACTATCTCCGGCGGACGGCGGCTCGGGTGATGGTGGGGAACTCCGGTGGAGGGCTGCAAGCTATGAATTGAAGCGCGGGTCAGAAGGAGGGATGCATAGTGAAGCTACTGGCAAGAGAAGGGAGGCGGGGGTGCACACACGGGGGCGAATCGAGCTGGATTCCGTGGCGGGTCGCGGCGGCCGGAGTCGAGGAAGGAGACCTCCTCGGGGCTCTTCCAGTGGCTAGGCGTGCTCTAGGTGGAGTGCAGGGATGGTGGGTGCTCGAGTTGAAGCTCGGGGCCTCTATTTATAGGCGGATCGACGGGGTGGCCGTGAACGGAGAATCTCCGGCGAGCGATTACGGCGATGCAGTGGATTGGCAGGAGGTTTGAGTGGCCAGGCAGCATCAGTGGAGGTTACTGGTGTCATTCCACAGCTAATTGGAGTTGGTCTTGGCGTAATGGCGTCGGTCCACGGTGAGATGGCCGCACGGGCTCGACGGCGGCAGAGAGCGCGCTCCGCGCCCTGCTATTCACGACGAGAGCGGCAGCGCGTTCGGGGGAGTGGAAGGCCACGCCGCGAGCTCCGTTGGCTTGGGCGGCGCTGGGTGGCGCCGTCAGCGCCGTGCCTCCCGCTGGCGGCCGCAAAGCCGCCGCTGGCGTCGGTCACGGGGCAGCGCACCTTCTGCTGCTCGTCGCCGTAGTCCGCAAGGTGCCAGGCGTTCGTGCGATGCAGGAACAAGGGGGAGGGGACGAGGAGCAAGGCGACACAGTGGCACTGTCGAGATCGACAACCATCTCTGAAGAAAACGACAGTAAGCCACTGATCTGTTCTCTGAATTTTCTGAACTTGACAATGACCATGCACTGTAGGTGCTCGACAGAATGATTTGGCTATGAGATAAATTTTTCTGGAGCTGAACTTGGTGAGGTGACCACTCAATGCACCCAGAAGCTGCCTGATTTTACTTGGAATTTTTGGAGGCAGTTTTGAATGAATTTCACCAAATTTGACAAATCTGGTCCAAACTTGCAGCAAGTGTAGTTTGAAAATTTTGAACTGAAGACCAGTGGATCTTCATGGATCTTGGTTGAGGGTTCAAAGGACTAGGGAGGAGAGTTGGTTTGGGGGCAGAAATCAAAACAGAAAGTAGAGTTCCTTTGTAAATCACCAATGGATAGAATAGAAGACAGAAATTTATTTGAATAAGATTTAAATGGAAAATAAACATAGGGGAGGTTCAACTTACTGGATTAGATGCCAAACATGATCCAAAGGTGAGGGGAGGGTTAGGAGAGAGGATTTGCACTAAGGCCATGGCAAGAAGGAAATGTTGAAAGTGGTAAAGGATTATTCCAAAAGCCATAGTGCAAATTTCAAAGAGTTTTTCAAAAGGCATTTTCCCAAGTGAAAAGTATTTTGTCTTGAGTCCAAATGAAAAGCAAGAACCTCCAAGACCAAAGACAGATCTTGGGTGAATCCAAATAAAACTTTTTCCATAAAAAAAATATTTGAAAGGGAGAGTTCTTTTGAAGAAAAATTTAAATCACCTCCCTCAAGTCAAATAAAATCTTTTGAAAAATCCAAATAAAAACTTGGGTGTCACAACACCTACCCCCTTAAAAAAATCTCGTCCTCGAGATTTCTGCTGATCCTCAAATAGATATGGATACTCTGCCCGGAGAAAATCTTCCCTTTCCCATGTAGCTTCATCCTTAGTGTGGTTGCTCCACTGAACTCTGAAAAACTTTGTCGTTTTTTGACGGGTCCTCCGTTCAGACTCTTCCAATATTTTTGCTGGCCTCTCTCTGTAGGTGAGATCTGGTTGCATATCAATGTTCTCATGAGGTACATGCTTATCCGGGTTACTCACACATTTCCTCAACTGTGAGACGTGGAATACGTCATGGACGTCTGACAGTTCCTTGGGTAGGTCTAGTTGGTAGGCTACCGTGCCTCTTCGTGCCTTTACACAAAATGGCCAAATAAATCTTGGGGCTAGCTTCCCCTTAATTTTGAACCGTTGTAGACCCCTCATAGGAGATACTCGGAGGTATACGGAATCACCGGGTTCAAAGCTGACCTCACGATGCTTCTGATCATAGTAGCTCTTTTATCGGCTCTGTGCTGTCTTGAGTCTGTCCCTGATTTGTTTAACTTTCTCCTCGGCCTCTTTAAGCACGTCCGGGCCGAAGATACGGCTTTCACCTGTTTCTGACCAATTCAGTGGGGTACGACACCTTCGTCCGTACAATGCTTCAAAGGGTGCCATTTGTAAGCTGGCTTGGTAACTGTTGTTGTAAGCGAATTCGGCATACGGCAAACTCTCTTCCCAACTGGATCCATAGGTGAGCACACAGGCTCTTAGCATATCCTCTAGGATTTGGTTTACACGTTCCATTTGTCCATCAGTCTGAGGGTGGTATGCTGTACTGAAAGCTAGTTGCGTGCCCAGAGCTTGTTGTAGGTGATCCCAAAATTTGGAGACGAATTGGGTGCCTCGGTCTGATATTATAGTCTTTGGGACTCCGTGCAAGCAAACTATACGGGAGAGATAAAGTTTGGCCAGTCTTTGTGTGGAGTAGGTAGTCTTCACGGGAATGAAATGAGCAACCTTGGTTAGTCGGTCTGTGATGACCCATATGGCGTCATTCCCACGTTGTGATCGGGGTAGTCCGACGATGAAATCCATTCCTATTTCATCCCATTTCCACTCCGGTATCCTGTTTGGCTGGAGTAGCCTGGCTGGCTTTTGATGCTCGGCCTTGATGCGCTGACATGAATCGCAACAAGCAATAAATGTGGCTATATCTCTTTTCATACCGTGCCACCAAAATCTTTTCTGAATGTCCTTGTACATTTTGGTTCCTCCAGGATGGATCGAGTATGGAGCGGTGTGGCTTTCGGCTAAGATCTGTTGCTTGAGTTCCTCAATGTTTGGTACGCAAAGTCTGTCTCCGTGCCATAGTGTCCCTTCACTGTCGGTGACGAACTCTGAAGCCTTACCAAGGTTCATTTTCTTCTTTATGCCTTCGATGCTGGGATGTCCCTGTTGAGCCTTCTTAATTTGTTCCACCAGGGTGGGTTGTATCTCTAGATTTGATACGGTGCCCTCAGCAACTAACATCATGTTGAGCCTAGCGAACTCTTTCTGAAACTCAGGCCTCAAATTTTGCGGTCCGTCATTGTCCGGGCTGGGGTTTCGACTAAGGGCATCTGCCACTACATTTGCTTTCCCTAGATGGTAGTGAATGCCGACATCATAGTCCTTGACCAATTCCAACCAGCGTCGTTGGCGTAAATTTAGCTCTGGCTGTGTGAAGATATATTTGAGGCTCTTATGGTCCGTATATATTTAACAGCGATTCCCCAACAGAAAGTGTCTCCACTCCTTGAGTGCATGAATAACTGCTGCTAGCTCCAAGTCATGTATTGGGTAATTTTCCTCATGCTTTCGCAGCTGCCGTGAGGCATATGCGACTACTTTGCCATCCTGCATTAGTACACATCCGAGACCTTTTCGGGATGCGTCACAATACACTTCAAAACTTTTGTGAATGTCTGGCACGGTTAATACCGGTGCGGTTGTCAACTTCTTCTTGAGTTCTTGGAAGCTCTGCTCGCATGCTTCCGTCCATACAAATTTCTTGTCCTTCTTGAGCAACTGTGTCATTGGTTTTGCCACAGTGGAGAATCCTTCGATAAATCTTCTGTAATATCCGGCCATTCTTGGAAACTCCGCACATCAGTAACGTTGGCGGGTGGCTTCCAGTCATGTATGGCTTTGACCTTTTCTGGGTTTATGGCCACGCCTTCTTGGTTCAATATATGGCCTAAGAAACCAACTTGTCTTAGCCAAAATTCGCACTTGCTAAATTTGGCGTACAACTGATGTTTCCTAAATTCTCCCAAAACAATTCTGAGGTGCTCAGCATGCTCTTCTGGTGTCCTTGAGTAAACCAGAATATCGTCAATGAATACCACCACAAATTTGTCCATGAATTTCATGAACACTTTGTTCATGAGGTGGACGAAATATGCGGGGGCGTTCGTTAGTCCAAAAGGCATCACTGTAAACTCGTATAACCCATATCTGGAAGTGAATGCTGTCTTGGGGATATCTTCTGTCCGTACTTTCAATTGGTGATATCCCGATCTCAAATCAATCTTTGAGAATACCTTGGCTTGTGCGAGCTGGTCAAACAAATCATTTATCCGTGGCATCGGATATTTGTTTTTGATGGTGACCATATTGAGGGCTCGATAGTCTATACACAGTCTCAGTGTCCCATCCTTTTTCTTTGCGAACAACACAGGCGAACCCCATGGTGAGGAGCTGGCTCGAATAAATCCTTTGTCCAATAATTCCTTTATCTGCTTCTTCAACTTCACCAATTCTGAGGGTGCCATTCTATAAGGCTTCTTATAGATGGGAGCGGTGCCAGGTGCTAGTTCGATGCTGAATTCTATCTCTCGGTCTGGTGGCATGCCTGGTAGTTCTTCAGGGAACACATCAAGAAACTCGCATACCACTGGAACTTTTCTCAGTTCTGCAATGTCCATTTTGTTCAGTTTTGCTTGCTGTGATCGTGGCCTTTCTTGAGCGGAAACTCTTATTGTCTTGCCGTGATGGTGAGTGAGAATCACTGTCCGATTGAAACAGTCGATGAATCCTTTGTTGGTGGTCAACCAGTCCATCCCTAAAATGACATCCAGTCCCTTACTCTCCAACACGATGAGATTCGCGTGGAATTGTAGTCCTTCGAACTCAATGACCACTCCTCGGCAGTAACCCTGAGCGATTTGCTTATTTCCGGCGGACGTGATGATCATAGATTTTTCCAAGGGAAGTATCGGAAAACCATGTTGCAAAACAAAACTCTTCGAAACGAACGAATGGGAAGCTCCAGAATCAAACAAAACCGTGGCAGGTACTGTGTTGACAGGGAACGTACCGAGCACGATGTCTGGGGCATTCTGCGCCTCTTCCCTGGTCACATGGTTCAGGTGACCCTTCCTGTGGTTGTTGTTGGGCTTGAAATTGTTGCGCTTGGGGGCTGGATTGTTTCCACCATTGTTTGGCTTGGGTGCCGAGTTCTTTGGCTTTGGGCACTGTTTAGCATAGTGCCCTTCTGGACCACAAGCATAGCAGGTGACCCCTGGACGGTATGTGTACTACTTATCCCTGGCATGGAATTATCCGACGGGCCTTGGATCAGTAGTCGTGGATCTCCTTGCTTCTGTTCGTGGAGCCTCAGCCTTGCTTCGGTTGTTGCGAGCAAGAGTCGCCTTGTCCCTTTTTCGCTTACGGATATCTTCCAGACTACGGCGCTCATTCTCCAAGGTAATGGCCTTGTCCACCAGAGTCTTAAAATCCGGAAAGGTGTGCACAATCAGTTGGCATCTTAGTGCTGGTGCCAGGCCGTCCAGGAATTTTTCCATCTTCTTGCTTTCTGTCATGTGCTCGTCGTAGGCATAACGAGACAGCTGGGTAAACTGACCATTGTATTCTGTTACTGACATGCCTCTTTGCTTCAGGTCATCAAACTCCCTCTTCTTGATCTTTAGGATGCTCCTGGGGATGTGTGCCCCACGGAAGCCTTCCTTGAACTCTTCCCAGGTGATGTTGTGTTCACTAGGATGCATGTGTAGGAAATTTTCCCACCATGCTGCAGCTGCTCCAGTAAGGTAGTGTGGTGAATAAAGCACCTTCTCATGATCTGAACACTGAGCAATGATTAGCTTCCTTTCAATGTCGCGAAGCCAATCATCGGCTTCCAGTGGCCTATCGGTGTGAGCAAAAGTTGAGGGGCGAGTCTTCTGTAACTCAGATAACTTGGAATGCTGTTGATAGGCTCACGGTGGTTTCCCATATTGATGACATGGTTCATCATCTCTTGGTGCTGTTGCTGGCTTTGCTCGAAGAGACGGCATACTTGAGACAGGGCTGCTTCGCTGTCTTGTTGACTGGACTGACCCTGAGTGAAATTGTTGCTAGTCTGTGTCCCGTAAACCTCTTCTGGCTGATTGGGCATGGAGCGAGTCCACGGGCGAGACATTTTTCCAGTCTGGGGTATTATTTTGCAAAACCCATGAGAAAAACTGTGCAGCACAAGGAAAATCTTGCAAAGGCAACAAAATTAAAAGATCTCAAGGTTTTCAAGAAAACATAAGCGATTTTGCATGGAGAAGAACTCCTTAGCAACTATCTTACATGCGAAAAGCAAACACACGATACAGCACTCAGGATGCGCGTACACATCCTGACATGTTATGTAGACTAGCGTACTACTCCGGAAGGCAGCAAACACACCAATACAAACTAGTGTACAGATAAAACAGCACATCATACAAGCAGACATAACGCGCGGCTACTCGGTGCTCTCAGTCGGAGATGGTGAAGATTTCCTTTCCCTTGCCGATGGCAAGACTCAGCGGTCCAGGAGAATCCACCTCCACCTCCTCTCTAGCTGGCTCCTGGCGCGCAACGCTGCGCTGCGGTGATGGTGCAGGGGCGACTGGTGGTAGAGCGGGTGCGGCAGGCGGTGCAGCTCTGATTGGAGTAGGAGCGATGACGCGGTCGAACTCCTCAGTGGTAGGCAGACGGCGAGCAGTGGCCAAAACGGCCGGTGCATATGAGGCTGAAGACGAGACGAATGGCAGAGGCGGCGCCGTGTGGAGAAGCTCCTTCCTGCTGGCAGGACCGCCCCGGACTAAGTCCATGCGGGCAGCCACAAGATCGTCCACGAGGTTGTCGAAAGACTCCTCCAGAGCCTTGAGATACTCCACAACCATCTCGATGGCTTCATCTCGCTCTCCCCGATGGCAGGCGAACGCATAGTGGCTGGTGTAAGGCACATGGCATGGGAGGTAGCGGTAGGGACGAGTCTTCATCGTAGGAAGGATGTCCCGAAGACGGGCTATCGCCTCCCGGGCAGCCATTTGCATGGAATGCCTCTCCGTAGGCATGGCCCTTCCCACAAAACGGAAGTGGCGAGCAGCAGAACGTCCTCCCTTGAATTGCACCCTAGCTTGGTGCATCGACACGTCGTCGCTGAGCTTCTGCTGATAGAGTGTGAACTCCGGGCGAGCTGCTGGCCCAATCGCGAGCTTGGTGATGGAGACGAGGAGCTTGACAAACCCCTCGGGCACGTTCGTGAACACTCGATTCTCACAGCTGCTGCCAGCCATCTGAGTAGTCAAGTCATAAATTTATGATGACCAACAGAAAATAGCTACAATTGCAAAATGCTGAAAAAGCACAAAAGACGCTAATAACCGATTAGCGATCGCACCTAGTGGCTTCCTATAGTCAGCCTGGCTCTGATACCAAGCTTGTCACGACCGGTTTTTCAATCAAATAATTATTGATAGACCAATCCCTTTTACGGACCAGTAAGGAAGAATTCCTTCTCACTGGTAGACAATATCTTGGTCACAGAAAAAAAAATACCAGGAGTACTGAATATAATACAAGGTTGAGCGGAGGATGCCCAACAATTTATTACATACACGCCGATAAAACAATACGGCGGATAGGGTGGCTTACTACTAACTCACGATAATAACGGTGGTGGAAGTATCACCGCGAGGCGAGTGATATGACTCCTGAAGACTACAGCTCTTTGAGCGTCGGAGTGAGGCTCGAGGAGACTTATTGCGGGTGGCGGAAGCGTATATGATACAAGTGACCAATATCCGGGATCACGCAGGACTGACTGGGACTCCTCTAGGCGTCGGACGCGCTATCAAACTCTTCATCCAAGAGATCGCCTTCGTCAACATCTGGCCAAATCAACAAGCCAGGTGAGTACTATGAAAGTACTCGCAAGACAGTTCGGACATAAGATATAACAAATGCAAACATGAAGCATATGAACAATTTATCCAGTGCATTCAGACATAGAGATAATAAATGCTGGGTGCCAAGCGAGGGTCTGAATGACGCCTCGAGCGGAAACTGCAGAATAGTAATACTGGTGCCAAACGAGGGTCTGAATGACTCCGCGAGAGGAAACTGCGAGAATAATAATACTGGTGCCAAACGAGTGTCTGAATGACTCCTCGAGAGGAAACTGCAAGAATAATAAGGCTGCTGCCAAACGAGTGTCTGAATGACTCCTCGAGAGGAAACTGCAAGAATAATAATAATGCCATATTCGGACGTCTGAGCGACATCACATAAAGGGCTTATAACAGAAAATAAAAGACGAACATGCCACAGTCGGACGTCTGAGCGACGTCACATAAAGGGCTTATAACAGAAAATAAAAGACGAACATGCCACAGTCGGACATCTGAGCGACGTCACATAAAGGGCTTATATTGTAGCTCAATAATACAATAGTTCGGGAACATAAATTATCACAAGTACGAGACAAATATAAAGTTAGTCCATCCACAGGAATAATAATTTAACTGGATTTACCACTTGAGCTTGTTCACCGGGGACAAGTTTTCACGCGGCTAGATATGGATATACTGATTTCACTACTTGATCATGGATACGATGACTTGGAAGGAATTGACTCTGCAGAATTTGTACTTAACCACAGCCAACGGATTTCAGTAGTCATGGGGACTAGTTCCGTCTACGGTGTTTTGGAAGAAACACATCTAACCAGTACACACCAAATTCAACCTTCCGAAGCCAGGGATCACCCTCGGCAATGTTCAAGAAAAACCTTGAGACGGGGAGGCTACAACCTCGCATAGCATGGGATCAAATTTCTATACGCGCGCTCTAAGGGGGTGCCCCCCCTCTCGGTCCCAACCGGAAACACCCATGCTCCCTGACCGGATGACTGGCTTTAATCCTGGGCCAAGGTACCATCATCCCGGCCTCTCTGTTTGGTGTGTACACGGAAAGAGGTTACCAACTTACTAAACCGCATCCTGGCAAATGAAACATGTGGTAGCACGGAAGGGGGGGGAGAACGATAACGTGACTCCGTCCACGTTAGCGTCAAAAATAGTCGGATGACGCAAGGCTGGTATGCTACAACAGTACCACCTTGCTGCCCTTCATGTCACCACATGATTAGGCCATCTCTCATCAGAGATCATCGCAACTATGAAACATGCGGGGGAAAAGAACGATAACGTGACTCCGTCCACGTTAACGTCGGAGAAAGTCGGATGACGCAAGGCTGGTATGCTACAACAGTACCACCTTGCTGCCCTTCATGTCACCACATGATTTGGCCATCTCTCATCAGAGATCATCGCAACTTTGGAACATACGGGTAGTTGCCTTACAAGCAACGAGGTATTTACCGACACTCATGTGCCACGCACAAACTTTCAAGCAAACATGCAAAACACTTAACATATCAAATGTTCAAACATGCTTGCCTGGTTCGGAGAAGTCGGAGTCTAGCTCGGCGAAGTTCGCGGTTCCGTCACCTCTTCCGGAACCTACGGCAATCACGAAAATGGGCACTAACGTGAAAACCAACGCGTGCACAGAAACTTTTCCAAATATTTTTCAAATAAATCCCATAAAAAACTAGACAAAATTTGAAGGTTGTCAGAAAAAGAATCACTCAAAAATCCCTTTTTATTAAAAAGTTATAAAGGTTTCTATCCAGGGACTTATCTGTAATGAAACAGAAAAGTTCCAGGGTTTTAACTTAGAAAACAGAAAACGGTTCGATTGGAAATGCGCAAGCTCAAGAGAGAAGACGTATTTGGCCCAAAGGCGCCAACAGAAAACGGTTCGAGGGAGAATATAACAGAGGCTGACATGCGGGGTCCACATGTCTGGTTTGAAAAGCTCGCCGGCGCCCGAAGACTGCGGTGGACGCCGGCGTCGAACCACGGCGAGTTAGGAGGATCGGAGGGTACCAAGAGCTTCAGCGTGTTCTTCCGCGTCGGTGGGTGGTGGACTCGACCAATGGGGAGCACCACGTCGACGGCGACACTATCTCTGGCGGATGGCGGCTCGGGTGATGGTGGGGAACTCCGGTGGAGGGCTGCAAGCTACGAATTGAAGCGCGGGTCAGAAGGAGGGATGCATAGTGAAGCTACTGGCAAGAGAAGGGAGGCGGAGGTGCACACACGGGGGCGAATCGAGCTGGATCCCGTGGCGGGTCGCGGCGGCTGGAGTCGAGGAAGGAGACCTCCTCGGGGCTCTTCCAGTGGCTAGGCGTGCTCTAGGTGGAGTGCAGGGATGGTGGGTGCTCGAGTTGAAGCTCGGGGCCTCTATTTATAGGCGGATCGACGGGGTGGCCGTGCACGGAGAATCTCCGGCGAGCGATTACGGCGATGCAGTGGATTGGCAGGAGGTTTGAGTGGCCAGGCAGCATCAGTGGAGGTTACTGGTGTCATTCCACAGCTAAACGGAGTTGGTCTTGGCGTAATGGCGTCGGTCCACGGTGAGATGGCCGCACGGGCTCGACGGCGGCAGAGAGCGCGCTTCGTGCCCTGCGGTTCATGACGAGAGCGGCAGCGCGTTCGGGGGAGTGGAAGGCCACACGGCAAGCTCCAGTGGCTTGGGCGGCGCTGGGTGGCGCCGTTAGCGCCGTGCCTCCCGCTGGCGGCCGCAAAGCCGCCGCTGGCGTCGGTCACGGGGCGGTGCACCTTCTGCTGCTCGTCGCCGACGTCCGCAAGGTGCCGTGCGGTGCAGGAACAAGGGGGCAGGGGACGAGGAGCAAGGCGACATAGTGGCACTGTCGAGATCGACAACCATCTCTGAAGAAAACGACAGTAAGCCACTGATCTGTTCTCTGAATTTTCTGAACTAGACAATGACCATGCACTGCAGGTGCTCGACAGAATGATTTGGCTATGAGATAAATTTTTCTGGAGCTGTAACTTGGTGAGGTGACCACTCAATGCACCCAGAAGCTGCCTGATTTTACTTGGAATTTTTGGAGGCAGTTTTGAATGAATTTCACCAAATTTGACAAATCTGGTCCAAACTTGCAGCAAGTGTAGTTTGAAAAATTTGAACTGAAGACCAGTGGATCTTCATGGATCTTGGTTGAGGGTTCAAAGGACTAGGGAGGAGAGTTGGTTTGGGGGCAGAAATCAAAACAGAAAGTAGAGTTCCTTTGTAAATCACCAATGGATAGAATAGAAGACAGAAATTTATTTGAATAAGATTTAAATGGAAAATAAACACAGGGGAGGTTCAACTTGCTGGATTAGATGCCAAACATGATCCAAAGGTGAGGGGAGGGTTAGGAGAGAGGATTTGCACTAAGGCCATGGCAAGAAGGAAATGTTGAAAGTGGTAAAGGATTATTCCAAAAGCCATAGTGCAAATTTCAAAGAGTTTTTCAAAAGGCATTTTCCCAAGTGAAAAGTATTTTGTCTTGAGTCCAAATGAAAAGCAAGAACCTCCAAGACCAAAGAAGATCTTGGGTGAATCCAAATAAAACTTTTGCCATAAAAAAATATTTGAAAGGGAGAGTTCTTTTGAAGAAAAATTTAAATCACCTCCCTCAAGTCAAATAAAATCTTTTGAAAAATCCAAATAAAAACTTGGGTGTCACATTTAGAGAATCATGTTACTGTCATGAATGCATCACGTGATCAAACAACTGAAATACCAACAATTTTGAGTGCGCCCATTGAATTAACTGTTGATGTCAAAGAACCATGTGAATCAGGAAATAAATTAGATTTGGATCAAATACATTTTAAAATGATTGTGCCAATGTTTAATCATTTTGATATGACCACTAATCTTGGTGATCATTCTGTGTCAAATGACTTATTGCATGTTTTCTTATTTAAGCATGTTGGAGCATGTAAATTTGATGCACGTAAGGTTTATTCACCAATGTTGGGATGGTTTAATGATGAATATTGTCAATCTTTTGATATGAATAATAGCTTAACTTATATGTGCAAACTGAGTTGCAATATTTTCAAGTCTTCTACTTATGATAATATTTTGGCTTTATATTTTATGATCTATGAAAGTTACTCATGTATACATGTGTCATATGTGCAAAAATCAAGGGAAGTAAAGATGGATGACATATACATATACAACATGTACACCTTATCTCTTTTGTTAGCCACATTTCAGATTAAGCAACGCCGAGGACAGCTTTGTTTTCAAGAAGGGGAGGATGATGAGGACATGACTACCTTGGATACGACCAAAAATATTGCATACATGCATATTTGTCAGGTGATTTCTAGTGCGAACTATTCAATAATCTATTTATGTTATCCAGAACAAAAATTCTTCAGACACTTTTGTGTTTTGTCTAATTACAGGTGTATGGGACATTTGTACAATTCACATATGAAGATAAGGGAAAAGGAGAAGGTTACCTTCTGTTCAAAAAGTCATTTCACGTCACTTTTGGGCCAACAGAAGATAGAGTCCAAGTCTCTCACATTTTGGATTCAGATTCGGACTACACAAACATACCTGATTCAAAACGCCAACAACTTTTTCATATGGACTCCGAATTGGGTGATTCTTTTTTTGTTGGAATGTAGATTTTGTGATACTTCCAACCCAATTGGATTCACCTTCAAATTCGTCCGGAGCATTGAGATATCGACGAAATAATCTGACGCTGCTGTAGAATCCGAGTCAAACAACAAGTTCAAAGGTGTTGCATCACCTCCACTTGGGCCCATGAGCCTTGTACGACCTAGGGTTAGTTTTAGGCTGCCTTGAGACGTCCTTCCACCTCCTTGGCCGCCACTCCTTGCTCCTATATAAGTAGATCCATCTAGTAGCTTTTTCCTTGGGTTTTGTTTAGATTAAAAGTTCGCCATAGCTGCAACTTCACGTACTTCGTTTGTGTTCAACGACCAGACAAAGGCGTCACAGAACCCCACCTTCATTAATAAAGATTTCCTCTTATGTTTGCAATATCAAGATTGCAATCTTAGTTTCTTGCTTGTTCTTCGTTTGCTCGCAAGGAACAGACCTTCGTGGTCAGGTTGATCGTGCTCCGGCGTGGTCAATAACCCTCGGAAGTTGGTTTAGCGATTGCTAAGGCGCGACGTCTCGCATGTTCGTAGTCGGATCGTCAAGGTCGACTCCCACAGAAAATGATAGCCTCCATCTCATCGAAACATCAGGACAACTTCACCTCTATCAGTATCTAATGATATTATTTTTGTACGCTGCAAGAGAGCAGAACACAAAGCTGTCCGAGGACCTGGAATTGTGTCGGACACAATTGGTCGAGACCAAGGCCAAACTGGATGCGGCTCAAAAAGCCAGCAGCGAATTTTCCTGTGAGTAGGAGAGACTGCTTTTGTAGGTATTTGTTGTATGCTGAGCGTTAACACCGTATTCTCCGTATTGCCGCAGGAGTTGTAAGTGAGCTGTGGAAGGAGTTGGAGGCTGGTAAATGAGTACTCACACGAAGCCAAGAGGAGAAAAATGAGCTCAAGGCGGGGGATCAGCGGAAAGCCGAGGAGATTAGGAGTTTGAAGACTCAGCTTGCCCAAGCGCTGGAGGGGAACCAGAAGCTTAATGGTGGCATATTTGGTAAGCGTTGATCTTACCATGATGTTGGCAAGTACCGTTTGATGTGTTAATGACGGTGCGTAATACCTGCTTGCTAGGTCTCCTCACTGGACGGCCCGAGGAAGAGTAGGGTACCTATGATGACAACCTTTTAAAGGAGCTGATGAAGACATATGAAAGGGCCCGGAAAGCCACGAAGAGCATGGTGAAGGCGTTATGGCCGTCAAATGTGCTACCAGAGAGTAAGGCCGAACTGTCCAGTCGCTTTAAAGGGGCTCGGCGAAGGCTCGAATTGTAGAAGATTTTGGCCTATCGAGAAGGAGTGTGCGAGGCATGGGCTATGGTAAAGACCCGGTGCATATGGCCTGGGTTGGTCCCGTGGGCCCTGACGGCCAAGAGATACCACTAAGCTTGGTGTACGATGAAGTGATGCCAGCCGCTCGCTATTCTCAAAAGCACTGTGCCTTAGAGAAATTGATAGACAATGTCGAGAATAAGTAATCTTGTCAATTCTATGTATCTATGTACTTTGTGTTGACCATGCTCAATCCGCTTTCTTATTGTTATTTTTTTATGTCTAGACCGGCCATCGGCTTCTGCCTCCCTGACCAGAGATCTGGGAGTGTTCCCTAATGTGTGCCGTCGGAAACAAGGCAACAATTCGAGAACCAGGCAATCCGGCCATCTGGTTTAAATAAACGAAACATGTGCGGTGAGTTGTGTTATATTACTGTTTAACGTAAGAAACATCTTCCGATGAAAATAGTCCCTCCAAAGGTTCCTTTCGTCGGGTAAAATTATATTCTAGATACGTAGGATCAACAGACACCACTGGTTTTTAAAAAAGAACCCTTGTAGTAAGCTCGAGGCTATAATCACTTCCCTTAGGTGGACTTGTTATATTCTATAAGAACACTAGCTTTCGGCTTCACCCGTCTGAGGTACGGCCCAGGGTGACCTAGTCGTAGCAATCGCAGAGGTGCGCCCTTTACGCCTTAGCCGAACAATCGGGAACATAGGGGTAAACACAGGAGCTAGGCAACCCGGCTTTGGCAAAGATCTTAAGTCAAACAAGTGCATATGTTGTCTCAACATGTGTGAGAAGGACGCGGTCATTACGAGTGCAATTTATACATTTATTTCGGCTCTTTGTAGTGAGCCCCCATGCGAAGCAGGGTGTTACATTCAATGATGTATATAATATGAGATTGGTATGGTTCGGTTTAGCCAAAATAGCACCATGTCGAAAAGAAAGAAATAAGAAAAATAAAAATAAAAATGGGAAAAGGTGGAGGTGTATGTCAAGCTCATGCGTAAAAGCGCCGCAGCCGGGCCACGTTCCACGAGTTCGGCTGGAGGCAGGCGGCGAACAGGCGGCGGAGACGATATGCTCCTCCGATTAGTACTTAATCGATGATGTATGGTCCCTCCCATTTAGGTGATAGTTTATTCTTCTATTTCTCGGGGAGTCAGAGGACGAGGTCTCCCACGTTATATGTCTTCACCCGGACTTCAGGTTGTGGTAACATCACGCCTCCTATTGATAGAACGCGGACCGAGCTTGAGCTATGTCCCGTTCTTCTTCCAAGGCATCCAGATCATCATGCCGATCGAGCTTGGCTTCCTTTTCTTTGTACATGCACACTCTAGGGCGCGTCATGGATAAGGTCGCATGGGAGAACTGCTTCTGCACCGTATACAATAAAAAATGGTGTGTATCCGGTTGACCGATAAGGAGTGATGCGCAGCCCCCATAGTACGTAATCGAGTTCCTCAACCCAATGGCAGTCTGATTCGAGGGATTAAACTAGGCGAGGCTTAATGCTGCTCATAGTGAGTACATTGGCTCTTTTGACCTGTCCGTTGGTCTATGGGTGGTACACCGAGGCGTAATCGAGCATAATGCCCATTTTACCGCACCAGTCTTTAACTTCCTGGGCGGTGAAGTTGGTACCATTATCGATAATTATGCTGTGGGGGACACCATAATGGTGTACGACAACGGATGAGAAGTCGACGACTGGTCCGGATTCTGTCGAAGTGACGGGTCTTCCCTCGATCCACTTGGTGAATTTGTCGACCATGACCAATAGGTACTTCTTTTTGTTTCTACCCCCTTTAAGTGGTCTGACCATGTCGAGACCCCAAACCGCAAAAGGCCATGTGATCGATATCGTCCGAACAGCTGTGGGGGGCATATGGCTTTGATTTGCAAACAACTGGCATCGGACGCAATGTTGGACTAATGTTCGTGCATCTTCACGGGCGGTAGGCCAAAAAAAACCTGCTCGGAAAGCCTTGGTGACCAAAGCCCGAGCTGTCGCGTGTTGTCCGCCCATGCCCGCGTGTATCTCCGCCAAGAGTTGCTGCCCCTCTTCTTCGGAGATGCACCTTTGTAAAACTCCTATGGTACTCCTCTTATAGAGTTCACCCTCATGGACCTTGTATGCTTTAGAGTGCCGGACTATACGCCTTGCTTTGGTTTGATCTTCCGAAACCTGATGTTGTGTAAGGTAGGCTAACAGGGGTTTTGTCCAGGGTGGGATTACGACCATTACTTCGTGTGCGGAGGGTGTTTCCTCGAGTGCGGAGCCGCCGATGACGTGATCGTTTTGTTCATTTTCGGGTGTGCCATTGTGAGCGGGCTCGTTGGATAATGCACAGGTGACGTCGTCCTGCGACACCACGGAGGGCTTAAAGAGCCGCTCGAGGAAGGTGTTTATGGGAACCGAGTCGCGCTTGGCGCCCATGTGGGCAAGGACATCGGCTGCTTGATTGCTGTCTCTAGCAACATGGTGAAATTCTAGGCCCTCAAATCGGGCCGATATACGGAGCACCGCGTTTCTGTATGCTGCCATCTTGGGTTCTTTGGCGTCGAATTCGCCGTTGACTTGAGAGATGGCCAAGTTTGAATCTCCCCTTACCTCGAGGCGATGTACGCCCATTGTCCTGGCCATGCGAAGACCGTGTAGTAGTGCTTTATACTCGGCTACATTGTTGGAGTCCGTGTACCTTATCTGGAGGATGTACCAGATAGTGTCGCCTGTGGGGGAGATTAGGATGACCCCAGCCCCCAGTCTGGCTAACATCTTTGAGCTGTCGAAATACACTTTTATAATGACCAAACCTCGAAGGATTTGAGTCTCTGTGCTTACCGTGCTAGTCCCTGGATCAAACTCGCTAGCACACACAGTATAGTTGAATACCAGAATAGCAAGTGCATCATTCATTACAACGTATGATCCAGAATGTATAAAATAAAACAATCTGCATAGCACTTGGCTAGCTCTATTCAATCAAAGAGCGAAAGTAGTAGAAAATAACGATGAGTCCCATCATAGCCCACTCGTGATGCTGAGTGCAGACTCGCGACGCTAACGGTACCTTACTCTTCGTCTGAATATCCTGCAACATGAGACGTTGCAGCCATATAGGTCAATACTTTGAATGTATTGGCAAGTTACACACGAGTAATAGTATAGCAGACCTACATGTATATGCATAGTATAACAAAAGGAAGGCTTGGGGGTTTATTTTGCAGAAAGCTAATTTTGTTCTCATAACTACCTAATAGTCAAATTTTATTTAGTTCTTTTATTACAATTAAATACACAAGGTTGAGTTGGCAAAATCAACTCCAACCTACCCTTTATTAAGTTGCCCACAAATATTATTAAGTGTCACATCTGTCAAGATCATCCAACAACTGTAATGGCATAGTGGCTCAAAGTTGCCCATAACCGGGGACACGGCTAATCATGATTAGTTTTTAATACTCTACAGAGTTTTGTACGCTTTACCCACCGGACCCAATCCGAAGATTGAGACGAAGTCTTTCAGAAGAGGTTCCCTTAACCACCTGACGGCCACATCCCACCTACATGCGCTACATCTGTCGACACTGTCTGGGCAAGGGTTCCGACAACTGATCAACTAAGCTAGAGCCCATATAGCCAGTGGCCGCACATGGAAGCTACTAGTCACTAAATCTGTCTGATCTTTTTGAACCTGGGCGGCATTCCACTTAGGGTGCACTCTCATGAGCACATGGCCTTAGAAAAGGTGCAAGACCCCATGATGCCTTCCCTCAACACCAAGCAATACCACTTCTGCCCAGAGGTGAATTAAATCCTTAATTACTACTCACTTTAGTTATATATATAATCCTCACATAAACTCAATGAATAGATGAACCACCCCCGTCTACAAAGCATAGCAAACTACAACTACCACGATTTGCAAAAGACGGGAAAATAGCTCAACATCATAGCAAAATAATATACTAATCCTATACATGCATATATTTATAGTGTGGTATAACTACATGCATAGAAAACAATAGGTAAAGGATGATCAACATGTAACTTGCCTTGGTTTTGGTTCAGAGAGTCACACTCCTGACAATAGTTCGCGTCGCACTCCGGACAATCTACACGTTTCACACAATTCAACAAATCAATCACCGAAACACGAATAGAACCAAAATAATAAAAAACAACAGCAAGAAAACCATTTTTAAAACTCAACAACAGAAGCTTAACAGCACCTAAATTGCACTATGGTCACAACACAAAAAGAATCACTCGATTCCGATAAACGGTTTGAAAGTTACGGCCTCCAGAAGGTTTAGTTTGGATTTGAACAAATTCAAATTTGAAAAGTGCAAACATGAGAAATTTTGGTACTGTGATGAAGTGCTGGTCTTTGTGAGATCACAGGAAAAAGAATCACCTAATTTGGACATGTAGACTAAAAGATATAGCTAGTTGAATTTTGGATGAAAATCTATGAAAAACAAAAAGGAACAGAAATCCCCTGGTCCTGTAGCGAACTCCTGTGTTGTTCCTGTAGTGAACTGACACGTGGCAGCGGCCTATTAGCTGAAAAACCTCCTGTGCGCGCGTGCTCACCGTGTATAGAGGAAAACGGCGGCGGCGGCGGTGGCGCTCCTCCGGCGAGGGGGAAGTTACAGGAGGATGCGGTGGTGAGTGGTGGAGGTGGTGGTGGTGCTCAACGACGGCGAGGTGACCTCTGCTGGCGACGGCGGCAACTCGAACGCGGCTGCTCCAGCGGCGGCGGACGAGCTTGTTGCTCCCGCTCCGGTGGTTCTCTGCCCACAAAACCATGTCAGGCGAAAGATGTGTGGAGAGGGGATTCGAAGGGTGCAAGAGGTCCGGCTGTTCGAGCTCCTATCGCAGCAAAATCTTCCGGCAATGGCGGCAGCTTGGAGAGATCCAAGGCAAGATGCGTTTCGACCTAGCGGAATCGTGCGGCAGCGGGAGTGATCCGAAAAAGGGGTGCGGGGTGTGTAGGGGCGTGGCCTCGAGCTAGACAGCTTGAGTTGCACCGGGGTGGCCCAGGTCGGCCTCGGCGTGCGCGCGGTGCAGTGGTGTCCGGCTCGGTGTGGAAGAAACAGGGGCGCGTGGGGTTCGCGGGTTGGTAGCAGAGGCGGGTGCGGGCTGCGGTGCGGCTGTGCGTGCGGGTCGGGTGCCGCTGCGGGCACGTGAGAATGGAGCTGGGTCGCAGGCGATGGGCCGGCCTGCTGCTACGCTGCGGTGCCGCGCGCTGGTGGGGCGGCTGCCTAGCTGGGCTACGGCTGCGCAGTGCTGGGCCACAGGTGCTTGGAGCTGCAGCACTGAGTTTCCTTTTTTTTAAGCACCACTACAGAAACAAAAATAACTAAAATAACATAACCAGAATAGAAACTAAACAAAAATACAGAGACACACAGTAAAAATAACCCTACTAATATAAATTACGGGAACACTAGTTCCTCACCTAATGCAATTTTCGAAAATAGTTTTTATGCAATAGGCCACACATAACAGCAACAAAACAGTCAAATAAATATTTTGAAGATTGCAAAAATTACCAGAACATATCAAATGAACTGAAAATAATATTCTGCACATTATGAACATTTTTAAACAGGGGAGAAGTCATGTTATCTCCACTCCAATAACTTGCCTTGAGTTGCATAATGATTCGAATATTGCAGAAAAAAATAATGCAATAAAAATATGATATGCATATGAATGATCTAATGACATCCTAATTTAGGAAAATTGGGATGTTACAACTGTCCAGTGTGAGTATGTAAAGTACTCCCGGGGTAGTTCGGCTTTGGTCCATTCGGCTATGAAATCGGCCAGCACCTAAGATTTAATGGCTCGGTGTAGTTTGTATGTTATCTCTAAGGGGAGGAGCTCGATGGCCCATTTCGCGATGTGCCATGTGGCGTCCCTATTGTTGATTATATTGTTCAAGGGAGCCTCTGATGCCACTGTGACCGAACACTCTTGAAGGTAGTGTCGCGGCTTTCAGGGTGCCATAAAGACCGTGTAGGCTATCTTTTGATAGTGCGGGTTTCGTGATTTACATGGCGTTAGTACCTCAGACACGTAGTAGACCGGCTTCTGGACTTGTAGCTTGTGGCATTCCGACTCCCACTCCACGACGAGCACCGCGCTGACCACCTGGTTGGTGGCTGAAATGTACAGTAGCATGGGTTCACCGATGCCGGGTGCGGCCAAGATAGGGTTGTCGGCGAGGAGTGTTTTAATCTCCTCGAGTGCCATGGCTGCTTTGTCTGTCCACTAGAAGTTCTTGGTCTTTTGAGCAGTTTGTAGAGTGGTAATGCCTTTTCTCCAAAGCAAGATATAAAGCGGCTCAAGGCTGCCACGCATCCTACTAATTTCTGGACATGCTTGAGCTCTGTTGGTATTGCGAGCTGAGACAGTGCTCTAACCTTTGCCGAATTAGCTTCGATTCCTCTATGGGAGACTATGAATCCGAGTAGCTTTCCGGCAGGGACCCCGAAGACGCATTTCTCTGGGTTGAGTCGTATATCATAGGCTCGCATGTTGTCGAAGGTTTGGCGTAGGTCGTCTATCAGTTGATCGATGTGTTTGGTCTTGACAACCACGTCATCCACGTATGCTTCGAATGTTTTGCCAATTTGGTTTTCAAGGCATGTTTGAATCATGCACTGGTATGTGGCTCCTGCGTTCTTTAGCCCGAACGACATGGTGTTGAAGCTGAAAGTCCCGTAAGGGGTGATGAATGCAGTTGCCGCCTGATCTGACTCTTTTATCTTAATCTGATGGTATCCGGAGTATGCGTCAAGGAAACACAACGAGTCGTGTCCGGCGGTGGCGTCGATGATCTGGTCTATCCTAGGCAAGGGGAATGGATCCTTAGGGAAGGCCTTCTTGAGGTCTTTAAAGTCGACGCAGAGCCGCCAGGACTTGTCCTTCTTTGGTACCATAACCAGATTTGCTAGCCATTCGGGGTGCTTTATCTCACGGATGAATCCGGCCTCTAGCAGTTTTGCAGGCTCTTCGCCCATAACATGTCATTTGTGTTCGGAAAATCGGCGCAGAGTTTGCCTCACTGGCTTGAAGCCTTTTAGAATGTTGAGGTTGTGCTCTGCTAGCCTGCGTGGGATTCCTGGCATATCTGATGGGTGCTAGGCGAATATTTCCCAATTTTCGTGCAGGAATGCCCATAGCGCCTCGTCGACTGCAGGGTCCAGCTGTGCTCCTATGGATGACGTTTTGTTGGGATCTGTTGGGTGCACTTGGAATTTTACTATTTCATCGGCTGTCTTTAATGATGTGGGTTTTTATCTTTTATTGAGAACCACATCGTCCCTGTCGACTGTAGTGCGTAGCGTTGTCAGCTCTTCGGCCGTGAAGGCTTCGGATAGTGCCTCTAGGGTGAGGGATGCCGTTTTGTTTTTGGCTCGCAAGGCTTTTCTCGGGTCGCTTTTAAGCGAGATTACCCTGTTGGGCCCTGGCATCTTGAGTTTCATATACCCGTCATGTGGTATGGCCTGAAATCTTGAGAATGCCTCATGTCCTAGAAGGGCGTGGTATCCACTACGGAAGGGCACAATGTGAAATAGCAAGGGTTTTGATCTGTAGTTGTCGGATGTGCCGAACGCAACGTCCAGGGTTACGCGTCCCGAGCAGTGTGCCTCCCTACCGGGTATTATACCTCGGAATGTGGTATGACTGCGTTCGATGTGAGATCTGTTGAATTGCATCTTATCCAGAGTATCCTCGTAAGTGAGGTTGAGGCCGCTGCCTCCATCCATTAGCACTTTAGTTAGTCGGAAACATGAAAAATGGGGTCGAGGACCAGTGTGGCCGGTGCATGGTTGTTACGGGGGCTTGGCTCGTCCTTCTCGTTGAACGTAATAGGCATGGTTGCCCATGGCTGTGTGGCCATTACCTGATATATCTGGCGGAGCTCTCAAAGAGTATTTTTCCTTTTATTGTTTGAGGCGAACGTCTCGTATACTGTGAGGATGTTATGGTCCGATGGTGAGGTTGCGGACTGCTTATCTGGAAGTGTGAGGCCCAAGATTGGTTCACCTTATTTGGCTACATGTCTTTCCGCCCAACAGGCTCGAAGTCTGTGGGTTGGGTTCGTGTCAAGCAAGACTGAGTGTATTGGGCATGGTTTATGCAGTAATTCGTCCAGCACTGATCCGGCCTCATCTTCTTTTGGTCGGGCTTGTGATCCAGCGGCCGATTTGTATATGCCCGTTTAAAGCGGGACCTTCCGTGCTGCGAGGCGGGCGATGGCCCCGTGTTCATCTGTTGCGCCCTCCACGTGTTCTCCATGGTGCAATATTTGTGTACCATGTCTGATAGTTCGGTGAAGCTCTGAATTTGGCGAGTCCGAGGGCATTTAAGAGGCCCTCGTCCTTGCAGTTAAACTGGAAGGCTTTAATTATCTCTTTGTCACAGCAGGGTGCCATCCTGTTCTTTACCAGGAGGAACCTAGCCAAATAATGATGGACTGTCTCGTTTGGCAGATGTTTGATATACATGAGTTCCCATATGTCCGTCTTTCCCGAATCCGGAGAGTATTTGGTGTGGTGGGCAGGTGGGAAAAAATTCGAGAATTCCCTCCTGCAGCGGACCCGGACTATCCTTGATGGGGGGCCGAGTCATGACGCGCTCTAATCTTGCGAGGTTCGGATCTGGACTAGTGCACGTCTAGATCGGCTCAAGGCCGGATCTAGCGTTGGTGCTTGGGTCCGGGCGTTTCTATGGGCTGGTTTCTGACTCCGAACTAGAGGCTCGAGTGCACACGTTCTTAAGTTGGGTGGATGTGGACCTTCCTGGGCATCTTTGACGGTGGCGACAAGGAGAGTGACCGGAGGGGCGCTGATTTCTCGGTCGTCGGGTTTAAGCCCGATCCAATCATAGGCCGTGGGCCTGGTGACGGAGATTCCCATTGCACAGAATAAACTCACCAAGTGGTTCACGGACTGGACACATGGGGGTGCCGGACACTCCGGCGATTCGGAGGGGGATCTCGTGAGCGGTCTGTCAGAGCTAGGTTTCAAAGTCGGACTCTGAGTGATACATGATTCTTGAAAGTCAGCTGGCCCTGGGGTTGATGCCCCCGAACCGGCGAACTCCTCTATGGGGACGAAGCCTTCAATCTGGTCGAAGCGACCAGCGGGATCAGCACGCACCAATATGCCGCCAAAGACGAGGAGACGTCCAGGAGCGGGGGCGCCCTAGGTATGGGCGTGGTCTCTAACGACCTGTTGAGCCATCGATTCTTCCTGCGATCCAACAGCGGAACTCTCAATGAAAGCACCAATGTCGGTGTCAAAACCGGCAGACCTCGGGGTAGGGATCCCGAGTTGTGGATCTAGGATCGATGGGGAACAAGGGATGACGAACACAGTGTTTACCCAGGTTCGGGCCCTCTCGAAGAGGTAAAACCCTATGTCCTGTAGATCTACCTTGAGATCAGTATGAGCTAAACCCTAAGGTGATGAGGTGACGAACGTAGCTCTAGCCCTAAAGACTAAAAACCCTCGGTTTATATAGATACCGGTAGGTCTAGGGTTATTGAAGATAGATTACAATAAGGGTTTAAAGAGATCATGCGCCTTCTTGACTTGGAGGGCACACCACGGCTTCATATATCTCTTGTCATTATATGGCTCCACCAGTCCGGCCCATGTACGATGGGCCGTCGCCCCGAGGACCCCTTAGTCCATGACTCCCTCAGTCGCTGGCATCTCCAAGCATTTGCTCTATGTATTATTTTGAGGAGGACATGACTACCTAGGATCCGACCAAAAATATTGCATACATGCATATTTGTCAGGTGATATCTAGTGCAAACTATTCAATAATCTATTTATGTTATCCAGAACAAAATACTTCACACACTTTTGTGTTTTGTCTAATTGCAGGTGTATGGGACATTTGTACAATCCACATATGAAGATAAGGCAAAAGGAGAAGTTTAGGTTCTGTTCAAAAAGTCCTCTCACGTCACTTTTGGGCCAAGAAAAGATAGAGTCCAAGTCTCTCACGTTCTGGATTCAGATTCGGACTGCACAGACATACCTGACTCAAAACGCCAACAACTTTTTCATACGGACTCCGAATTGGGTGATTCTTTTCTTTGTTGGAAAGTAGGTTTCGTCCTCTTTCCAACCCAACTGGATTGACCTTTAAATTCGTCCGGAGAGTTGAGATATGGACGAAACAATCTGACGCTGCAGCAGAATCCGAGTCAAACAACAAGTCCAAAGGTGTTGCATCACCTCCACTTGGGCCCATAAGCCTTGTACGACCTAGGGTTGGTTTTAGGCTGCCTTGGGACGTCCTCCCACCTCCTTGGCCGCCACCCCTTGCTCCTATATAAGTAGATCCATCTAGTAGCTTTTTCCTGGGGGATTTGTTTAGTTAAAAGTTAGCCATTACAACTTCGTGTACTTCGTTTGTGTCCAACGACCAGACCAAGACCGCTTACGGATCCCCATCTTTATCAATACTTCTTCCATATTTGCAATATTTAGATTGCATTATCATATTCTGACTCGTTCTTCGATTATTTGCAGGAATAGACCTTCGTGGTCAGGCTGACTGTGCTTCCGGCGTCGTCAGTAACCTCAGGAGATTGGTTTAGCGATTGCTAAGGTGCAACGTCGTGCACGTTTGTAGTCGGATCGTCAAAGTCAGCTCCACCAAATCGATAGTTATCATCTCATCGAAAGATCGGGAGACCCTCGCCTCTATCAAGTGGTATCAGTTTTCAGGATGCTCGGTGAGAATTTCCAGTTCCCCCTAGATTAGATTTATTTTCATACCTATTGTCCAAGAAAAAGCCACAAAAAAGTTAGATCTATTCATCCTTTTGTCCAAGCCAGTCTGAGCCTTTGCAATATTCTTTTCATTGTTTGCATTATTGAATTATCGGTTGAATCGTCGTGTCGAGTTGTTGGTCTTAGTGTCTAGTTCGTTTAGAGTTTCAAGTTCTGTTCACATTAGTCACGCCGCCGCTGCATCGTTATCCCTTCCGCTGTCCACCACACCATCCATCAATTTCCACCACGTGCTACCCATAGTTCATTGTCACAATCATAGTTGAGGTCGTTCACATCTTCGCTTGATCCAATCTGCATCTTATCTAGTTTGTCTTCGAAAGAGGGAGAGAAAAAAGACAGAGAAAAAAGAGAGAAAAAAAGAAAAAAATTCAGAGAAAAAAAAGAGAGAAAGAAAAATAAAAAAGTGTGAGTAAGAAAAAGAGAAAGAAAATAAAATTCAGATCTATCTAGACTCAATCTCGTAGTTGAATTCGGATTAGAATCTGTTTTGTGCACTGTTCAGTAAAACAGGCATAACTTCCTCATACGAAGTCCGTTTTGGCTCCGCGAGTACTCAACTGAAAGCTAGCGACGAGCCGCATCTAAATATTTGCAGTGGCAAGTTCAATATTTGACACCTAAAAATCGTATTCTAAATAGGTCTTTTTGCCCTCCGAAGTTCGCGGACACAACTTATTCCAGTTTTTTAGGCCAGTTTTAGAATTCTTTGACTCCTCATATCAATTCGGAATTGAGTGATTCTTTTTGCATTGGAAAGCTTGAGTTAGTAGCATTCTTTGAAAAAATTTATCAGAAAATTGGCTCAAACTTTTCAAGAGGAAAGTTGGAGAGAGAGTTGTTGTATATCCTGATTGGCAGTTGTTTTTCATCATTATCTTTGCTGCCGTTGTGATCTTCACTTATATCTTGCTGTCTAGAGCTACTTAGTATCCTTCATTGATGCTAGTTGTGCTACGTCGTGACCTCATTAGTGTTCTAGGCTCGCGTCTCTAGTCTGGTCTAGCCTAGGACCAGCACAGTACCGTCGTTGAGCGTTTATTCAACATTGCATCTCTGAATTGATTATTGCTAATATTTTGCTACCATATATAGCCAACCCAGCTCCACATATTTCTGCACCGTGTATACGGACGTTCCCCTGGCAATCGCTTTACACAATCTTCAGAGTTATTTGACACCGCTGGTTGCCTGTCACCACCTGCTGCTTGGTAAGAACTTGTAAGATATTGATATTTGCTTTACTGTGAGCGCTTTACCACCACATCCTAGTAGTTCATAGGAACATTATTCTTGAATTTTGTTTCTTGTTTCTACTAATCATGACAGAGTCAATTCATGGGGTTTGTCGATCGTGGGAGACGTGCCATCACCTATGCAAGTACCACAACCGTCACAAGAGGTGCACAAACATCCAAATGCACATGATCAGGTTAATGTTTCTATACCACCATTTAATGTTGTTTTAGACCTGCTTTATATATTGAATGGGAGTTTGACATAAATAATATATTTGCTTCCAATAAATTTGATCTAGGTAAAAAAGTTAAGGTTGCGGTTGGTTCTTTCACTGGTTATGCAGTAGTTTGGTGGAGTGAATATTGTTGGTTACACCCTAATGATATACCTACTACTTGGGATGATTTGAAACTTTCCATGCGACATACATTCGTTCCCGCTTATTATACTCGTGACATGACTACAAAGTTGCAACATTTAAAACGAGGTAGTGACACCGTAACAAAATATTATGATACTTTACAAACTACCTTGCTGCATTCCTCTTTAGAAGAAAGTGAAGAAGAATTTATGGATAGATTTTGGGGAGGATTAAATCGTGACATTCAGGAGATACTAATTCATGAAGTGTGTTGTCCTATGGACCATTTGTTTCATCTTGCTTGCAAAGCTGAACAGGAAATAAAACGACGTGCTGCCCACAAGGAGAACACGCGCGAGATGCACATTCCAAGAGTTGATACGGTTGTCCCTTCAACTACTAGGCATACTATGACAACCACATCCGTTATTGCGAGGACTACATCACCTCCACCATGTGACACATCATCACCGACAGTGCCTACATCATGTGAGTTGATCATAAGAGGTAATGGCAAAGGTACTAATCTTCCACCTCCACATGAGTATGATGAATGTCTTGTCAATTTAAGTGCACCATGCGGTAAGCTACCCACTACTTTGATCACACCAGCTACTTTAGAGGACTACGTTGATGATTTGACTATGCCATGTGATCAAACAATTTTGAGTGAACCCATTGAATTAACTATCGATGCAAAAGAATCAAGTGAATCAGGGAATGATGAGGACATCAATACCATTGTTACACCCACAACCCCTACTGTTACATATAATGGACCAATTACTAGAGCTCGCGCACGCCAATTAAATTACCAGGTACTTTCGTTTCTTGGTAATGATTCTAATGTTCATGAGAATATGATGCTGCCTAAATTGGATACTTTTGTTTCGCTTACAAATGAAGGGCCTAGCTTGGAGAAGGATGAACATTGGAGCAAGACCAAGCATGGAGTTGATGGCATGCGCAAGGGAAACAAGAACGGAGTTACAAGTGATGATTTCAGGACTTTGAAGCCCCCATAAGGAGTGAATGAAGCCTTGGACGAAATATACAAGATGCCACTTCATAAATTTCGTCCAGAGGCTATTCTAGGTGCTGCGTCACCTTATTATTGGGCCAGGCCCATGTAATTTGGAAATACATAAGTATAGGCTGTTTTTAGAGTCCGTATGTGTGGGGAAACAAGAGATAGGGTTGGTTTCGGACCCCTTCCCCAAGGGCCACGAAATTGCCCCCTCTTCCTCCATATATACAGCCCCTAGGGCATCGTTTAGACTTTGGGTTTTGTTTAGATTAAAAGTTCGCCATAGCTGCAACTTTGCGTACTTCGTTTGTGTTCAACGACCAGACAAAGGCGTCACAGAACCCCACCTTGATCAATAAATCTTTCCTCTTATATTCGCAATATCCAGATTGCAATCTTAGTTTCTTGCTTGTTCTTTGTTTGCCTGCAGGAAACAGACCTTCGTGGTCAGGTTGATCGTGCTCCGGTGTGGTCAATAACCTCTCGGAGTTGGTTTTTAGCGATTGCTAAGGCGCGACATCCTCGCACGTTCCACCAAAACGATTGCCACCATCTCATCGAAAGATGGGACACCTTTGCCTCTATCAAGTGGTATCAGATTTCCAGGTTGCCCGGTGAAATTTTACAGTTTTTCGTAGTTTAGATCGAGTTTGTTCTTTATACCTATAGTCCACGAAAAAGCCAAAAAAAATATTAGGGTTAGTTCATCTTATCCGAACCAATCTGAGCCTTTGCATAATCTTTTCTGTATTTGCTTTGTTGAATTTGCGGTTGCATCATCGTGTCAAGTTGCTGGTCCTAGCGTCTAGTACTTTAGAGTTTCGAGTTCTGTTCACAAGTTGTCACGCCGCCGCCGCACCATCGTCATCACCGCTGCCATATACCACCATTGTCATCACCGCTGCCATATACCACCATCGTCATCACAGCTGCCATATACCACCATCGTCATCGCCGCTACCATATACCACATATCCACCGCCATCACGCTAATCTGAGTCCACCTCCATCACAGATTCGCCACCAGTCCGTGTTCCATCGCCCTGCATCGGTTGCCGATCACCGCCTGCTGCTGGGTAAGAACTGGTAGAATTTGAGATTTGCTTGACGGATTTGTGACACCCACCACCACCACTTGTTAGTAGTCTATAGGATCATATTCTTGTGTGTTTCTATTGCTGCTAACCATGCCAGGATCACAAGCCGACGAGATTGACTGGGAGAACTTAACGAACAAGGAGCTTCATGATAAGTTTCAGCAAATGATGACTGAACAGGTGTAAGATGTGCTGAACAATTTTGAAGAGGCCATGGAGAAGATCACTGGCCTTGAGAAGACGTTCCAAACAAAGCTCGATAACAGATTTAATGAACCGCTTGCGCGTCTTCCACCACCGGCTGCACCTGCCGCACCTCTGCAACAACAACAGCAACAACAACAACAACAACAACAACAACAACGACTACCTCCACATCGGGAAACAGCCCTCCGCCAATCGAATCGTGTCCCTCTTCAGCCTGGCCAAACTGCTGGTGCTGCTATTGATACTTCTGTGGCTCCTGCTACTGATGTGGAGGAGGATGATTATGCAGGAGATTACAAGGATGAGGTTGATCAAAATCAGAACTACGTGCAACCACCAACACCACAACCACCAGGTCGTCCACATGCAAATAATGGCAATGTTAGGGCTCCCCCTCAGGTACGAGATCATGACCATCTCCCTAAACTGAAATTGAATATTCCACCATTTGAGGGTAGATATGTTCCTGATATATATCTTACTTGGGAGTTAGAAACTGAACAACGATTTACATGTTTACAATATCGTGAGGAGAGACGTGTTCCTGCTGCTGTTTGTGCTTTCACTAGCTTTGCATGTGTTTGGTGGTCTGAACATTGTAGATTATATCCTGTTCCAGCTACTTGGGCTGCATTGAAAACTGCTATGCGTACTCGTAGGGTTCCACCATATTATCAACGTGAATTACTTCAAAAATTGCAGCGCTTAAGACAAGGAAAAAATTCTGTAGAAGAATATTATCAGGAATTACAAACTTGCTTGATTAGATGTGGTATTGTTGAGGAGAATGAAGCTATGGGTGGATTAAATAGAGAGATTCAGACCATTCTATAGTATAAGGATTATAATAATATCACTCGTTTATTCCATCTTGCTTGTAAAGCTGAACGTGAAGTACAGGATCGACAGGCATTGGCGCGAACTAACTTTTCCGTAGGTCGACCTTCATCATGGACACCACATGCATCATCTCCTTCCACTGCACCATCACCTCCTTCAGGTGCCACCTCCAACCGTGATACAAGAAAGCAGGCACAACCACCACTATCTGCCAAGAGCACACCTACCGGGCCTGCACAGAGCTCTTCTTCTTCCATGGCGTCAACAGGGCACACAAGTGATATTATTTGTCGTCGTTGTAAGGGAAGAGGACATTTTGCGAAAGAATGCAAATCTCAGCCTGTGATGATTGCTACTGAGGATGGTGGGTATGAGTCCGCTAGTGACTATGATGAGGAGACTTTGGCTCTTATTACACATGAAGAACACGGTGGAGATGATTCTGATCATGAGACGCAATACATGGCTGCTGAAGATGCTGACAGGTATGAATGTTTAGTTGCTCAACGTGTTTTGAGTGTGCAGGTTACACAAGCTGAGCAAAATCAGAGGCATAATTTGTTCCATACAAAGGGAGTTGTCAAGGAACGTTCTATTCGCGTCATCATAGATGGAGGGAGCTGCAATAACTTGGCTAGCATGGAGATGGTGGAGAATCTATCTCTCACCACAAGACCACATCCACATCCTTACTACATCCAATGGTTCAACAACAGCGGCAAGGTTAAGGTAACACATACGTATTGGGTGCATTTTAGTATCTCTAGATATGCTGATTATGTTGATTGTGATGTGGTACCTATGCAAGCATGTTCCTTATTACTTGGTAGACCATGGCAATTTGATAAAAATTCTGTACACCATGGTAGAAACAATCAGTATACTCTTGTTCATAAGGATACAAATATTACTTTGCTTCCTATGACTCCTGATTCCATTTTGAAAGATGATATTCATAGAGCTAATAAAGCAAAACAGGAGAAAAATAAGAGTGAAAATCAGATTGTGGCAAAAGAATTTGAGCAACAAATGAAGCCTAATAATAAACCATTTAGTGTTGCTTCTGAAATTAAATTGAAAAGTGCATGTTTACATGCCACCAAATCTGATATTGATGAGCTAGTTTTTAGCAAATCTGTTTGCTATGCTATTGTGTGCAAAGAGGCACTATTTACATTCGAGGACATGCCTTCCTCTTTGTCCCCTTCAGTCACTAACATTTTGCAAGAGTTCGCTGACGTCTTCCCACAAGACGTGCCACCGGGATTACCACCTATTCGAGGGATTGAGCATCAAATTGACCTAATTCCCGGTGCATCGCTACCCAACCGTGCACCATACCGTACCAATCCAGAGGAGACGAAGGAGATTATGCATCAAGTACATGAGCTGCTCGACAAAGGTTATATTCGCGAATCCCTTAGTCCTTGTGTTGTTCCTATTATTCTAGTGCCAAAAAAGGATGGTACGTCGCGTATGTGTGTTGATTGTAGAGGCATTAATAATATTACTATTCGTTATCGTCATCCTATTCCTAGGCTAGATGATATGCTTGATGAATTGAGTGGCTCTACAATATTCACCAAAGTTGATTTGCATACTGGATACCATCAAATTCGTATGAAATTGGGAGATGAATGGAAAACAGCTTTTAAAACTAAGTTTGGTTTATATGAGTGGTTAGTCATGCCTTTTGCGTTAACTAATGCACCTAGTACTTTCATGAGACTAATGAACGAAGTTTTACGTGCTTTCATTGGATGATTTGTGGTAGTCTATTTTGATGATATACGGATTTATAGCAAATCTTTGGAAGAACATTTGGAACATTTACGTGCTGTTTTTATTGCTCTACGTGATGCACGTTTGTTTGGTAACCTTGGGAAGTGCACCTTTTGCACCGACCGAGTATCTTTTCTTGGCTATGTTGTTACTCCACAGGGAATTGAAGTTGATAAAGCCAAGATTGAAGCTATTGAGAGTTGGCCGCAGCCCAAAACGGTCACACAAGTGAGCAGTTTTGATGGACTCACTGGTTTCTGTAGGCGTTTTGTGCGAGATTTTAGCACCATAGCTGCACCTCTCAATGAGCTTACAAAGAAGGATGTGCCTTTTGTTTGGGGTACCGCACAGGAAGAAGCCTTCATGATATTGAAAGATAAGTTGACACATGCTCCTTTACTCCAACTTCCTGATTCTAATAAGACTTTTGAGCTTGAATGTGATGCTAGTGGAATTGGATTAGGAGGTGTGTTATTACAAGATGCCAAACCTGTTGCATACTTTTCTGAAAAATAGAGTGGGCCTAGTCTGAACTATTCTACTTATGATAAAGAATTATATGCTCTTGTTCGGACTTTAGAAACATGGCAACATTATTTATGGCCCAAAGAATTTGTTATACATTCTGATCATGAATCTTTAAAAAACATTAAAAGTCAAGCAAAACTGAACCGTAGCCATGCTAAATGGGTTGAATTCATTGAGACTTTCCCTTATGTCATTAAACACAAGAAGGGTAAAGAAAATGTTATTGCTGATGCATTGTCTCGTCGTTATACTATGCTTTCACAACTTGACTTTAAAATATTTGGTTTCGAGACCATCAAAGATCAATATGTGCATGATGCTGAATTTAAAGATGTATTGCAGAATTGTAAAGAAGGTAGAACATGGAACAAGTTCGCCGTTAACGATGGATTTGTGTTTCGTGCTAACAAGCTATGCATGCCAGCTAGCTCCGTTCCTCTTTTGTTGTTGCAGGAGGCGCATGGAGGAGGACTAATGGGACACTTTGGCGTGAAGAAGACGGGGGATATACTTGCTACACATTTCTTTTGGCCAAAGATGAGACGGGATGTTGAGCGTTTTGTTGCTCGCTACACTACATGTCAAAAAGCTAAGTCACGACTCAATCCTCATGGTTTATATATGCCTTTGCCTGTACCTAGTGTTCCTTGGGAGGATACATCTATGGACTTTGTTTTAGGTTTACCTCGAACAAAGAAGGGGAGGGATAGCATATTTGTTGTCGTGGATAGATTCTCGAAAATGGCACACTTTATACCATGTCATAAAAGCGATGATCATGTTAATGTTGCTGATTTGTTCTTTCATGAAATTATTCGCTTGCATGGTGTGCCAAATACTATTGTTTCAGATCGTGATACTAAATTTCTTAGCCACTTTTCGAGATGTTTATGGGCTAAGTTGGGGACTAAACTTCTTTTTAGTACTACTTGTCACCCCCAAATTGATGGACAAACTGAACTAGTCAATAGAACATTGTCTACTATGCTTAGGGCTGTTTTGAAGAATAATAAGAAAATGTGGGAAGAATGCTTGCCTCATATTGAATTTGCTTATAATCGTTCATTGCATTCTACTACTAAGATGTGCCCTTTTGAAATTGTGTATGGTTTCCTACCTTGTGCACCAATTGATTTGTTGCCTCTTCCATCTTCGGAGAAGGTTAATTTTGATGCTAAAGAACGTGAATTGATTTAAAAAATGCGTGAGTCAACTAAGGAAAACATTGAGCGTATGAATGCTAAATACAAACTTGCTGGAGATAAGGGTAGAAAACATGTTGTGTTTGCACCTGGAGATCTTGTTTGGTTACATTTGCGTAAACATAGGTTTCCTAATTTGCGCCAATCAAAGCTAATGCCATGTGGTGATGGTCCTTTTAAGGTGTTAGAGAAAATAAATGATAATGCATATAAACTTGAGCTACCTGCAGATTTTGGGGTTAGTCCCACTTTTAACATTGCAGATTTGAAGCCTTATTTGGGTGAGGAAGATGAGCTTCCGTCGAGGACGACTTCATTTCAAGAAGGGGAGGATGATGAGGACATCAATACCATTGTTACACCCACAGCCCCTACTGTTACATATAATGGACCAATTACTAGAGCTCGCGCACGCCAATTAAATTACCAGGTACTTTCGTTTCTTGGTAATGATTCTAATGTTCATGAGAATATGATGCTGCCTAAATTGGATACTTTTGTTTTGCTTACAAAAGAAGGGCCTAGCTTGGAGAAGGATGAACATTGGAGCAAGAACAAGCATGGAGTTGATGGCATGCGCAAGGGGAACAAGAACCGAGTTACAAGTGATGATTTCAGGACTTTGAAGCCACCATAAGGATTGAATGAAGCCTTGGGAAAAATATACAAGATGCCACTTCATAAATTTCGTCCAGAGGCTATTCTAGGTGCTGCGTCACCTTATTATTGGGCCAGGCCCATGTAATTTGGAAATACATAAGTATAGGCTGTTTTTAGAGTCCGTATGTGTGGGGAAACAAGAGATAGGGTTGGTTTCGGACCCCTTCCCCAAGGGCCACGAAATTCCCCCCCTCTTCCTCCATATATACAGCCCCTAGGGCATCGTTTAGACTTTGGGTTTTGTTCAGATTAAAAGACCGCCATAGCTGCAACTTCGCGTACTTTGTTTTCGTTCAACGACCAGACAAAGGCGTCACAGAACCCCACCTTGATCAATAAAGCTTTCCTCTTATATTCGCAATATCCAGATTGCAATCTTAGTTTCTTGCTTGTTCTTCGTTTGCCTGCAGGAAACAGACCTTCGTGGTCAGGTTGATCGTGCTCCGGTGTGGTCAATAACCTCTCAGAGTTGGTTTAGTGATTGCTAAGGCACGATGTCTTCGCACGTTCGTTGTCGGATCGTCAAAGTCGACTTCCTCCAAAACGATAGCCACCATCTCATCGAAAGACGGGACACCTTTGCCTCTATCAGGGAATAAATCAGATTTGGATCAAATATGTTTGAAAATAATTGTGGCAATGTTTAATCATTTTGATATGACCTCTAATCTTGGTGATGGTTCATCTATGTTGGGATGGTTTAATGATAAGCATTGTCAATCTTTTGATATGAATAAGAGCTTCACTCATATGTGCAAACTGAGTTGCAATATTTTCATGCCTTTGACTTCTTGTGAAAATATATTGGCTTTACATTTCACGACTTTTGAAGGGTGCTCTTGTATAACAGTGTCACATGTGCACCAAATGAGATCAGTAAAAACGGATGACATATACATATACATCATGTACACCTTGTCTCTTTCGTTAGCCAGATTTCAGATTAAGCAACGCCGAGGATTGCTTTGTTTTCAAGAAGGGGAGGATGATGAGGACATGACTACCTTGGATCCGACCAAAAATATTGCATACATGCATATTTGTCAAGTGATCTCTAGTGCAAACTATTCAATAATCTATTTATGTTATCCAGAACAAGAATACTTCACACACTTTTGTGTTTTTTCTAATTGCAGGTGTATGGGACATTTGTACAATCCACATATGAAGATAAGGAAAAAGGAGAAGTTTAGGTTATGTTCAAAAAGTCCTCTCATGTCACTTTTGGGCCAAGAGAAGATAGAGTCCAAGTATCTCACGTTCTGGATTCAGATTCGGACTGCCCAGATATACCTGACTCAAAACGCCAACAACTTTTTCATACGGACTCCGAATTGGGTGATTCTTTTTTTGTTGGCAAGTAGGTTCCGTCCTCTTTCCAACCCAATTGGATTCACTTTTAAATTCATCTGGAGAGTTGAGATATGGACGAAACAATCTGACGCTGCAGTAGAATCCGAGTCAAACAACAAGTCCAAAGGTGTTGCATCACCTCCACTTGGGCCCATGAGCCTTGTACGACCTAGGGTTGGTTTTAGGCTGCCTTGGGACGTCCTCCCACCTCCTTGGCCGCCACCCCTTGCTCCTATATAAGTAGATCCATCTAGTAGCTTTTTCCTGGGGGATTTGTTTAGTTAAAAGTTAGCCATTGCAACTTCGTGTACTTCGTTTGTTTCCAACGACCAGACCAAGACCGCTTACGGATCCCCATCTTTATCAATACTTCTTCCATATTTGCAATATTTAGATTGCATTATCATATTCTTGCTCATTCTTCGATTGTTTGCAGGAATAGACCTTCGTCGTTAGGCTGACCGTGCTTCCGGCATCGTCAGTAACCTCAGGAGATTGGTTTAGCGATTGCTAAGGCGCAACGTCGTGCACGTTTGTAGTCGGATCGTCAAAGTCGTCTCCACCAAATCGATAGTTATCATCTCATCGAAAGATCGGGACACCCTCGCCTCTATCATATTTCTAGCTTGTCGTATGCTAGCATGGTGAGCTGCACCTCGACACCTTTATACCTTTTGCCGTTTCTTTTTCCGTTATTTGGTGCGTGGGTGTAATCTTGCATTGTAATCCTAGTCGGTTGATGGATTTGTTAATTCAAAGCCGGGCTCCTCTTGAGCCTTCGTTCTAAAAAAACATGTCATTTATGCAAATTAATGCAAGTAGCAATTTAAACATTTTTAACGTGGATGAAAGTTGGATATTGTGAAACTAAATGAAATTCTAAGCATTTTACATATATGACTTGTTTTATTTGGACGCATGGATTTTTAGGTGTTAGCATTTTCAAACAATGGCATTTCTGTAACTATGCATCCACGGGAATAATTGAGGAAATCACAAAGAAAGAAAAATCAGGAACTCGGTTGAAAGGTAAGCACTGGATAGCAAATAACACGTTGCGCGAGGGATAGCTCGGCGGCGCTCACCATAGTGGGCTGAGGCCATGGCGAGGTGATGGCGGAGCGGGCCGGGCGTGTTGGTGACATAGGCGCAGCCCAAGCGCGACTAGGCCTTAGCGTTGGCTCGGTCCAGCTTGCTCGAACAAGAGCGGTCCGGTGAGATCTCACTGAACTGGCCGGTTCACTTGGTTTGCGCCGGTTGAGGAGACGCAGGGCGAGCAAGCATTGCACTCGACCCGAGATCCTCGTGAGCGACGACGACGCAAAAGGGGGCGGCAGCAGTGTAGGAACTTGGCACAATGGCGCGGGAGGCGGCAGGTGAGGAAGAGCTCGCCGGATCCGCCTGATCAGGGCGAGGCATTGACATGTGAGGCTGGGAACGGGTCAGTCTGATAGAGGCAAAGGTGTCCCGATGTTTCGATGAGATGGTCGCTACCGTTTTCTGTGGGAGTCGACCTTGACGATCCGACTATGAACGTGCGAGACGTCGCGCCTTAGCAATTGCTAAACCAACTTCCGAGGGTTATTGACCATGCCGGAGCACGATCAACCTGACCACGAGGGCCTGTTTCCTGCGAGCAAACAAAGAACAAGCAAGAAACTAAGATTGCAATCTGGATATTGCGAATATAAGAGGAAAACTTCATTAATGAAGCTGGGGTTCTGTGACGTCTTGGTCTGGTCGTTGAACACAAACGAAGTACGCGAAGTTACAACTATGGCGAACTTTTGATCTAAACAAAACCCAAAGTCTAAACGATGCCCTGGGGGCTGTATATATGGAGGAAGAGGGGGGGGGGAATTTCGTGGCCCTTGGAGGAGGGGTCCGAAACCCACCCTAACTCTTGTTTCCCCACACATACGGACTCTAAAAACAGCCTATATTGAAGTATTTCAAAATTACATGGGCCTGGCCCAAAAATAAGGTGATGCGGAACCTAGAATAGCCTCTGGACGAAATTTATGAAGTGGCATCTTGTATATTTCGTCCAAGGCTTCATGCACTCATTATGGTGGCTTCAAAGTCGTGAAATCATCACTTGAAACTCTGTTCTTGTCTCCCTTGCGCATGCCATCCACTCCATGATTGTTCTTGCTCCAATGTACATCCTTCTCCAAGCTAGGCCCATCATTTGTAAGCAAAACAAATGTATCCAATTTAGGCAGCATCATATTCTCATGAACATTAGAATCATTACCAAGAAACAAAAGTACCTGGTAATTTAATTGGCGTGCGCGAGCTCTAGTAATCGGTCCAGTATGTATAGTAGCAGGGGTTGTGGGTGTAACAATGGTATTGATGTCCTCATCATCCTCGCCTTCTTGAAATGAAGTCGTCCTCGACGGAAGCTCATCTTCCTCACCCAAATAAGACTTAAAATCTGCAATGTTAAAAGTGGGACTAACCCCAAAATCTGCAGGCAGCTCAAGTTTATATGCATTATCATTTATTTTCTCTAACACCTTGAAAGGACCATCAGCACGTGGCATTAGCTTTGATTTGCGCAAATTAGGAAACCTATCCTTACGCAATGTAACCAAACAAGATCTCCAGGTGCAAAGACAACATGTTTTCTACCCTTATCTCCAGCAAGTTTATATTTAGCATTCATACGCTCAATGTTTTCCTTAGTTAACTCATGCATTTCTAAAGTCAATTCAGCACGTTCTTTAGCATCGAAATTAACCTTCTCCGAAGATGGAAGAGGCAACAAATCAATAGGTGCACGAGGTAGGAAACCATACACAATTTCAAAAGGGCACATATTAGTAGTAGAATGCAATGAACGATTATAAGCAAATTCAATATGAGGCAAGCATTCTTGCCACATTCTCTTATTATTCTTCAAAACAGCCCTAAGCATAGTAGACAATGTTCTATTGACTACTTCAGTTTGTCGATCAGTTTGGGGGGGACAAGTAGTGCTAAAAAGCAGTTTAGTCCCCAACTTAGCCCATAAACATCTCCAAAAGTGGCTAAGGAATTTAGTATCACGATCTGAAACAATAGTATTTGGCACACCATGCAAGCGAATAATTTCCCGAAAGAACAAATCAGCAACATTAACAACATCATCGCTTTTATGACATGGTATAAAGTGTGCCATTTTCGAAAATCTATCCACGACAACAAATATGCTATCCCTCCCCTTCTTTGTTCGAGGTAAACCTAAGACAAAGTCCATAGATATATCCTCCCAAGGAACACTAGGTATAGGCAAAGGCATATATAAACCATGAGGATTGAGACGTGACTTTGCTTTTTGACAGCTAGTGCAGCGAGCAATAAAACGCTCAACATCTCATCTCATATTTGGCCAAAAGAAATGTGTAGCAAGTATATCCTCCGTCTTCTTGACGCCAAAGTGCCCCATTAATCCTCCTCCATGCGCCTCCTGCAACAAAAAAAGACGAACGGAGCTAGCTGCAATGCATAGCTTGTTAGCAGGAAACACAAATCCATCGTTAAGAACGAACTTGTTCCAAGTTCACCCTTCCTTACAATTCTACAATACATCTTTAAATTCAGCATCATGCACATATTGATCTTTGATGGTCTCCAAACCAAATATTTTAAAGTCAAGTTGTGAAAGCATAGTATAACGACGAGACAATGCATCAGCAATAACATATTCTTTACCCTTCCCAATGAATTCAACCCATTTACCATGTCTACGGTTCAGTTTTGCTTGACTTTTAATGTGTTTCAAAGATTCATGATCAGAATGTATAACAAATTCCTTGGGCCATAAATAATGTTGCCATGTTTCTAACGTCCGAACAAGAGCATATAATTCTTTATCATAAGTAGAATAGTTCAGACTAGGCCCACTCAATTTTTCAGAAAAGTATGCAACAGGTTTGCCATTTTGTAATAACACACCTCCTAATCCAATTCCACTAGCATCACATTCAAGCTCAAAAGTCTTATTAAAATCAGGAAGTTGGAGCAAAGGAGCATGTGTCAACTTATCTTTCAATGCCATGAAGGCTTCTTCCTGTGCGGTACCCCAAACAAAAGGCACATCCTTCTTTGTAAGCTCGTTGAGAGGTGTACCAATGGTGCTGAAATCTCTCACAAAACGCCTATAGAAAACAGCGAGGCCAAGGAAACTCCTCACTTGTGTGACCGTTTTGGGCTGCGGCCAACTCTCAATAGCTTCAATCTTGGCTTTATCAACTTCAATCCCCTGTGGAGTAACAACATAGCCAAGAAAAGATACTCGGTCGGTGCAAAAGGTACACTTCCCAAGGTTACCAAACAAACGTGAATCACGTAGAGCAATAAAAACAGCACGTAAATGTTCCAAATGTTCCTCCAAAGATTTGCTATAAATCAATATGTCATCAAAGTAAACTACCACAAATCGTCCAATGAAAGCACGTAAAACTTTGTTCATTAATCTCATGAAAGTACTAGGTGCATTAGTTAACCCAAAAGGCATGACTAACCACTCATATAATCCAAACTTAGTTTTAAATGTTGTTTTCCATTCATCTCCCAATTTCATACGAATTGATGGTATCCACTACGCAAATCAACTTTGGAGAATATTGTAGAGCCACTCAATTCATCAAGCATATCATCTAGCCTTGGAATAGGATGACGATAACGAATAGTAATATTATTAATGCCTCTACAATCAATGCAAATACGTGACATACCATCCTTTTTTGGCACTAAAATGATAGGAACAACACAAGGACTAAGGGATTCGCGTATATAACCTTTGTCGAGCAGCTCTTGTACTTGACGCATAATCTCCTTCGTCTCGTCTGGATTGGTACGGTATGGTGCACGGTTGGGTAATGATGCACCGGGAATTAAGTCAATTTGATGCTCAATCCCTCGAATAGGTGGTAATCCCAGTGGCACGTCTTGTGGAGAGACGTCAGCGAACTCCTGCAAAATGTTAGTGACAGCAGGAGGCAAAGAGGAAGGCACGTCCTCGAACGAAAATAATGCCTCTTTGGACACAAAAGCATAGCAAACAGATTTGCTAAAATCAAGATCATCAATATCAGATTTGGTGGCAAGTAAAGATGCACTTTTCAATTTAATTTCAGAAGCAACACTAGATGGTTTATTATTAGGCTTCATTTGTTGCTCAAATTCTTTTGCCACAATCTGATTTTCACTCTTATTTTGCTCCTGTTTTTCTTTATTAGCTCTATTAATACCATCTTCCAAAATGGAATCAGGATTCATAGGAAGCAAAGTAATATTTTTGTCCTTATGAACAAGAGTATACAGATTATTTCTACCATGGTGTACAATTTTTTTTTCAAATTGCCATGGTCTACCAAGTAATAAGGAACATGCTTGCATAGGTACCACATCACAATCAACATAATCAGCATATGTAGAGATACTAAAATGCACACGAAAAGTACGTGTTACCTTAACCTTACCGCTGTTGTTGAACCATTGGATGTAGTAAGGATGTGGATGTGGTCTTGCGGTGAGAGATAGCTTCTCCACCATCTCCATGCTAGCCAAGTTGTTGCAGCTCCCTCCATCTATGATGACGCGAACAGAACGTACCTTCACAACTCCCTTTCTATGGAACAAATTATGCCTCTGATTTTGCTCAGCTTGTGTAACCTGCACACTCAAAACACGTTGAGATACTAAACATTCATACCTGTCAGCATCTTCAGCAGCCATGTATTGCGTCTCATGATCAGAATCATCTCCACCGTGTACTTCATTTGTAATAAGAGCCAAAGTCTCCTCATTATAGTCACTGGCGGACTCATACCCACCATCCTCAGTAGCAATCATCACATGCTGAGATTTGCATTCTCTCGCAAAATGTCCTCTTCCCTTACAACGATGACGAATAATATCACTTGTGTGCCCTGTTGGCGCCATGTAAGAAGAAGAGCTCTGCGCAGGTCCGGCAGGTGTGCTCTTGACAGAGAGTGATGGTTGTGCTTGCTTTCTTGTATCACGGCTGGAGGTGGCACCTGATGGAGGTGATGGTGCAGTGGAAGTAGAGGATGCACGTGGTGTCCATGATGAAGGTCGACCTGCCGAAAAGTTAGTTCGCACCAATGCCTGTCGATCCTGCAGTTCACGTTCAGCTTTACAAGCAAGATGGAATAACATGTGATATTATTATACTCCTTATACTCTAGAATGGTCTGAATCTCTCTGTTTAATCCACCCATAAAACGTGCAAGCATAGCTTCATTCTCCTCAACAATACCACATCTAATCATGCCAGTTTGTAATTCCTGATAATATTCTTCTACAGAATTTTTTAATTGTCCTAAACGCTGCAATTTTTGAATTAATTCATGTTGATAATATGGTGGAACCCAACGAGTACGCATAGCAGTTTTTGAGGCAGCCGAAGTAGTTGGAACAGTACATAATCTACAATGTTCAGACCACCAAACACATGCAAAGCTAGTGAAAGCACAAACAGCAGCAGGAACACGTCTCTCCTCAGGATATTGTAAACATTAAATCATTGTTCAGTTTCTAACTCCCAAGTAAGATATATATCTGGAACATATCTACCCTCAAATGGTGGAATATTCAATTTCAGATTAGGGAGATGGTCATGATCTCGTACCTGAGGGGGATCCCTAACATTGCCATTATTTGCATGTGGACGACCTAGTGGTTGTGGTGCCGGTGGTTGCACGTAGTTCTGATTTTGATCAACCTCACCCTCGTAATCTCCCGCATAATCATCCTTCGCATCAGCAGCAGGAGCCACAGAAGTATCAACAGCAGCTCGCTCGGCGGAGGGCTGTTTCGCGGCATGGAGTTAGTAGTTGTTGTTGTTGTTGTTGTTGCAGAGGTGCGGCAGGTGCAGCCGGTGGTGGAAGACGCGCAAGCAGTTCATTGCATCTGTTATCGAGCTTTGTTTCGAACGTCTTCTCAAGGCCAGTGATCTTCTCCATGGCCTCTTCAAAATTGTTCATCACATCTTGCACCTGTTTAGTCATCATTTGCTGAAACTTATCATGAAGCTCCTTGTTCGTTAAGTTCTCCCAGTCAATCTCGTCGGCTTGTGATCCTGGCATGGTTAGCAACAATAGAAACACACAAGAATTTGATCCTATAGACTACTAACAAGTGGTGGTGGTGGTGGGTGTCACAAATCCGTCTAGCAAATCTCAAATTCTTACCAGTTCTTACCCAGCAGCAGGCGGTGATCGGCAACCGTTGTAGTCAAAACTCTCAAAGCTTGGATAGAACGATTACCAGGGAGAGTCAAACGCACGACGTAGATGTATGTGGAGCTGGGAAGGCTTATAATATGGTAGCAAAAAGGGTCAGCAATAATCAATTCAGAGATGCAAAGTTGAATAAACGCTCAACGACGGTACTGTGCTGGTCCTAGGCTAGACCGTGCTAGAGACGCGAGCCTAGAACACTAACAAAATCACGGCGCTGCATGTAAACAAGGGAAAAGCACACTCTGAATTTTCTTTTTCGCTCTGTTTTTTTGGCGCTCTTTTTTTTGCGCTCTTCTTTTTTTGTGAAAAATCACTATAATGGCGAGTGTCTCAAAACTCTTCCTAGGTCAAACTGACAGGATGGGCACGAAAGTTTTTTTGACTTTATTTTATTTGGAAATCAGGGCAGCGACGAGGAAAAAGTGCGACAAAAAATCACAATGATGGCACATGGCTCAAAAGACTCAGAAAAGCCTAAAAATAGGATGGGATAAAAATATTTTCGGTCGTCGAAATTTTGGCCTAAAAACTGCCCGGGGGTCTCCAGACTCGTTTTTTTTCCGAGACCTACTCAGGCAATGAAACACGAAACGGAAAAGAGATGGATCTCGAAAACAAACCTAATATGAAAGAACTCGGATTGGTGGTGGATATATGGTGGTAGGATATGGCAGCGGTGGTGGTATGTGGTAGCGGTGGTGGTATATGGATACGGATTGATGGTGGTATATGGATACGGATTCAGAGCGGTGGCGGATAAGTGGTGGTGGTAGCTGGCAGGGGCAATGATGATGGTGCTGCGGAGGCGTGACAACTTATGACCGGAACTCGAAACTCTAAAAGACTAGACTCTAAGACCAGCAACTTGACACGACGATGCAACCGCAAATTCAACAAAGCAAAACCCTAAAAAGATTATGCAAAGGCTCAGATTGGTTCGGATATGATGAACTAACCCTAATTTTTTTTGTGGCTTTTTCGTGGACTGTAGGTATGATGAACAGACTCGATCTAAACTACGAAAAACTGTAAAATCTCAACGAGCAACCTGAAAATCTGATACCACTTGATAGAGGCCAAGGTGTCCCGATGTTTCGATGAGATGGTGGCTATCGTTTTCTGTGGGAGTCGACCTTGACGATCCGACTACGAACGTGCGAGACGTCACGCCTTAGCAGTCGCTAAACCAACTTCCGAGGGTTATTGACCACGCCGGAGCACGATCAACCTGACGACGAGGGCCTGTTTCTTGCGAGCAAACGAAGAACAAGCAAGAAACTAAGATTGCAATCTGGATATTGCGAATATAAGAGGAAAGCTTTATTAGTGAAGGTGGGGTTCTGTGACGTCTTGGTCTGTTCGTTGAACACAAACGAAGTACGCGAAATTGCAACTATGGTGAACTTTTGATCTAAACAAAACCCAAAGTCTAAACGATGCCCTAGGGGCTGGATATATGGAGGAAGAGGGGGGAATTTCGTGGCCCTTGGAGGAGGGATCCGTAACCCACCCTAACTCTTGTTTCCCCACACATACGGACTCTAAAAACAGCCTATATTGAAGTATTTCAAAATTACATGGGCCTGGCCCAAAAATAAGGTGACGCAGCACCTAGAATAGCCTCTGGACGAAAATTATGAAGTGGCATCTTGTATATTTCATCCAAGGCTTCATGCACTCATTACCTGAAATCATCACTTGAAACTTTGTTCTTGTCTCCCTTGCGCATGGCATCTACTCCATGCTTGTTCTTGCTCCAATGTTCATCCTTCTCCAAGCTAGGCCCTTTATTTGTAAGCAAAACAAATGTATCCAATTTAGGCAGCATCATATTCTCATGAATATTAGAATCATTACCAAGAAACAAAAGTACCTGGTAATTTAATTGGCGTGCGCGAGCTCTAGTAATCGGTCCAGTATGTATAGTAGCAGGGGTTGTGGGTGTAACAATGGTATTGATGTCCTCATCACAGTCATGCGCGGATCTGGTCGGTGGCACATCCTGGGGGTTAGGCGGCAGTGCGAAGGAGCGAAGGAAGGCGATTGCTTGGTGTCCCTAGCAGCTCGGCAGGGACGAGGCAGATGATGGCACGACGGTCTCCGGTGACACGCGTGGCTCAAGGCGGCAGCGCTTGGGATGGCAGCATGAGGTTCTCCTCGGGGAGGTTGGCGCTGCTGGTTAGCTACGTGTGTCCATGGTCGCGGGTGTGAGTGAAAGGAAGAAAGAGGGAGATGGAGGAGATAAGAAGCAAAGGAGAGGAGAAGGGATTCGGTGGTGGTCGGCATCGACCGGTGTTCCAGGAAGGTCGAGGAGGCAACCACGAGGTCGTGCTCGGGGACGAGCTTGTTAGCACTAGCTAGGCATTGCAAGGTTTGGCCATGGAAAACTTGAATCTGGAATAGCTGAATGAGGTCTTCTTACAAGGAGAATCTGAATTACAAGCAAACGGCCCCAGCCGTGTACCAATTCGCCACCCAACACAATGACATGATAGACTAATATAGGCTTACACCCAGTTGTTGTCCCCGTAGCGAGTGGAAGGATGATGGGCTCTCTTGCTGGACCGGCCCTCCTTGGTGATGAAGCACACACTAGTCTCGTCGATAGTGGCACTAGGACCAGTGTTAACACTCCCCTTTCCTTGAAGTCCAGCTTGTCCCCCAGCTGGCGCCTGCGGAAAACGCTACTTGAGCTCTTCTAAATCTTCCCATGTCACAAAAGAATCAAGTTGATTAGACCATTGTATCAAGCCTTGTGGCACATCAGCATCACCCTGGCGGCACAACTGGCGCTGCAGAACTCTCATAGGCAGAGCAAACTGAGCAACAGGAGGAGGAAATTCAGATTGTACCTGACAATTGGGTCCCAGTGCTAATTTCAATTGAGATATGTGTAGAACTGGGTGGATCTTGCTTGCCGGTGGAAGCGCAAGACAATATGCCGATGCACCTACTCGTTCCAGCACTTGATAAGGGCCATAGTATTTGAACGACAATTTGTGATGAGCACGTGGGGCAACAGAGGACTGAATGTATGGCTGCAACTTGAGAAAAACAGAATCACCCACAGCAAATACTCTGTCAGAACGTTTCTTATCTGCCTGGTGTTTCATACGAGTTCTGACGCGCTCCAAGTGTTGGTGAAGTAATCTCATCATCAGATCATGATCACGAAGCCATGTCTCTAGGTCAGGAATGGAACAAGTGTCATCCAGACAACAGATAAACCAAAAGTTCTGGGAGACTCGCCGTATAGGATCTCGAATGGCGACTTCCCTTGCAAAGCAGAGTGAGGACTTGTGTTGTACCAGTACTCAGCAAGTGACAACCATTTAGCCCACTTCAGCGGGCAAGCATGAGTAAAACATCACAGATAAGCCTCCAAACATTGGTTAACTCGCTCAAATTGACCATCGGGGATGATGGGAAGAACTCATACGCAATTTTGTACTCCCTCCGTCCGAAAATACTTGTCATCAAAATGGATAAAAACAGATGTATCTAGAACTAAAATACGTCTAGATACATCCTCTTTTATATACCGGACGGAGGGAGTACTAGTGAGTGTTGCCATTTCTTTCCAAAACCTCCTAGTAAAAATCCGGTCACGGTCATTGACAATGGACTCTGGCATCCCATGCAGTTTGTGTATATTGTCCATGAAGGCTGCCGTCACTGTGGACACAATAAAGGGATGTTAGAGACCAATAAAATGACTATATCTTGACAGCTTGTCAACAACGACGAGGACACAGTTGAAACAGCTGGAATGGGGCAGACCTTCAACAAAATCCATCATGAGCATCTGCCAAAACTTACGAGGCACCGGCAAAGGTTCGAGGAGGCCTAGGTACTTGTTACGATCCGGTTTCGCGCGCTGACAAATCAAGCACTCCTGAACATATTGCTTCACTCGAGCTTTCATGTGCTTCCAGTAGAACAACTGCTTCAATCTGCGCAAAGTGACAGGAATACCCAAGTGGCCCCCAAACGGACTTGTATGAAATGCATCAAATAATTTAGGAATCAGATCCACATTAGGAGGAAGCCATAATCTACCTTTGTAACGGATCATACCATCTCGAAGAGAAAATGGATCATCTTCAGACTGTTGCACTGTCAATTCGACGAAAAGTTCACTTGCTTGAGCACTTTCCTGATACATATCCAATATTTCTTGTATCCAAGCTGGCTGGTGTGAAGATATAGCAAGAAGGTCCTCCCCCGAGTGTGGTCTGCGAGATAATGCATCCGCAGCACGGTTGGCAATGCCTTTTTGTACTTGATCTTGAACTGGAATCCAAGCAATTTTGTGAACACTTTCTGCTGCCAAATAGTGTGTAACCTCTGGTCTTCCAGTGTGCTAAACTGCTATGGTCAGTAAGTATTAGGAATTCAGGATGTTGTAAATAAGTTCTTCATTGTTCCACTGCAAGAAGCACGACCATATACTATTTTTCATATGTAAACAGACCCTCGGTTCTGGGTCCCAATCCTTTGCTCACAAATGCAAGAGGGTGGCCATCCTAAAGTAGTACCGCACCCACTTCGGTATCGCAAGCGTCAGTGTCAATTACGATCTGTTTCTGAAAATTAGGGAGTGACACTACAGGTGTTGTTGTGAGGGCTCGCTTCAGTTGATCAAATGCAGACTGAGCTTCAGAAGACCACACAAATGGAATATTTTTACGCAGGAGATGAGTCAGGGGCTGGCTGATCATACCATAGTGGTGAAAAAACTTCCGGTAGTAGCTAGATAGCCCTAAAAGACCATGGAGTTCCTTCAAAATAGCAGGTACAGGCCAGTTGACTACCACCCAATCTTAGCAGGGTCAGTAGCTACGCCTTCCTCAAACACCACATAGCCCAAATAAGAAATGTTGCATTGTGCAAATGCACATTTAGATCCTTTGATTTTCCATTGGTGCTCCTACCACAGGTCCAACACTTGCTTCAAATGGTGCAAGTGGTCCTCCAATGTAATACTAAATACTAGGATATCATCGAACAACACCACGGCACATTTATCTGGTTTACGAAGCACTGGAGGTAAATCATCATTCATAATAGATTTGAATGTACATGGCCCTCCAGTCAGTCCAAATGTCAGGACTGTAAATTCATAGTGCCCGTTGTGTGTGTGAAAAGTCGTCTTATACTCCTCACCCAACGCAAGCCTGATCTGATGATATCCGGCACGAAGATCCAGCTTCAAAAACCAGGACGCTCCAGTGAGCTCATCCAAAAGTTCGTCGATCACTGGTAGCGAGTACTTGGACTTGAGTGTCAACAAATTAAGATGACGATAATCCACTCACAACCTCCATGAGCCGTCTTCTTTCTTGACCATAATAATAGGTGAGGCAAACGGACTGGAGCTAGGAACGGTGACCCCAGTTTGCAACATCTCGTGGACTTGTTTTTCAATTTTACTCTTTAGCTCCGGTAAATACTGATAGGGTCGTTGTTAACAGGTCTAGCCCCTTCCATCAACGGTATTCTATGATCACAACTGTGTAGAGGGGGAAGTCCAGCTGGTGGTGCGAATACTGCAGTGGTCTAATAGTTCCTGGAATTGTGTCGGAAGGGCTACAACATCCTCTTTGACATTCTCTGGCTGAACTAAATGGAGATCCACCACGGTCCAACTAAAAGTTTCTGGAGGACATCCTTGTAAGAACACCGGACGGCCGTAATTATCAAAGGCTAGCCACTTCTCTAACCAGTTGACTTGCGTAGTACACAAGAAGGACATCCAATCCATTCCCAAAATTCCATCATGATGTTGTAGAGGTAATACCTTAAAGTCACACTTGAACTCATGACCAGAAGCAGACCAGGCACAAGCAGGAATGATGTGAGTACAAGGAAGTGTACCTCCACCTGCAATCCTGACAGTTTGTTGTGAAGGCAGTAATTGTTGGCCTACAATGTGAGCATCCAACCAAGCACTGATGAAAGAATGAGAACTACCTAAATCCACCAGGAGCACCACTGCATGACCACCCAATTGGCACTCTAATCTGATAGCATCAGTTCCCCCTTGAACTTGTTGTGCTTCAGCTGACGGTACCGTTACCCATATCACTGTCATCCAAATCCATGCTATCTAACGCACAGAATTCCAACATTTCTTGCACCACGTGCAGCTGAACTGTAGTGTTCCACTTATGGTCGCACCCCCAACGCTCATCACAGATTAAACAAAGTCCTTTAGCTCTGTGATATGCTTTTAGTGTTACCAACTTGTCCTCTGAACCGGTGGTCTTAGACTTGTCTGATGTTTTGTGCTCTTCATCATGCTTCGATGGCACCAACCTGTCTGAATGAGGAAACATAGGTGCAATATACCTCTTGGATATAGTTTCAGCTTCATGGCCCCCATTTCCTCCTTAACAGCGGCAATGGAATAAGATGTGTCCAAATCCGTTGGGTGTTGTACTGCTACAACCATCCTCACATTGAATTTTAGACCATCGATGAAACGGGTGGTGTAATGCCGCATATCAGGCTCAGGCTCATACACTGTCAACTGATCCATAAGTTCAGAAAATTGGTTGTTGTACTCTTCCAATGTCCCTTTCAGTTTCAGTCAATACGGTTTGCGCACCAAGGACTGATGTTGGTTGCGGCCAAAACGATTTAGAACTACAGCACAAAAATCCTCCCACGACGATCGAACAAATTTGTGTTGAACTGGCGATAACCAGCATGCTACTGCTCCTTCGAATTGCATAGCGGCAACAGCAATCCAGAGATCCGGATCAATGTCAAACATGGAAAAATAGGCCACACACCCCATTTGCCAAAGCTCCGGATTCTCCCCATCAAATTTTGGGAAATCAACAAAGGGGGGTTTCCAATGGTCTGACGAACATGACGAACTATTCCTCCGCTTGCATTGCGACAGACTGGAAAATGATGAACTCGGCCGCGGTAGTTCCGGTATACCTTTAGCGGTCGGCGGAACATAAAGTGCTTGCGTGCTCGAACTTGGTCCTCTGGTCGACAGTGACGCCTTGAATCATGCCTGATTCGCCTCTGCCGTGGCCGTCGGCGAACGCTCGAACCCCTCCAAATCACTGGCGCGGAGGTCCTAAATTTGCTTGAGGAGGTCGGCTTCCGCCCCGTCTGTGTATGCTGGCATATCATTGACGACCGTCCCCAATGCCGCCTCCACCGCCTTGTCGACTGCCACCCCAACGGAACGCAACACCGCAGCATCGACGACGCTCCCCACTGCCGCCAAGATGAGCGTGTCGAGCTCCTTCTGTTGAAGTAGATGGACCGCCTCACTTGCTTGGGTTATGGTCTCGTAGATCGCCTTGCCCTCGGCACTCAGGTGCTCCATGAGCTCCCGCCGTCGCCGCCAATCGCGTGTCGTGCCTGTGATCCAGCATGAAGTGGGTGGGGGATTTTGGGCTCTGAGTACCCATTGTTAGCACTAGCTAGGGATTGCAAGGTTTGGCCATGGCGAACTCGAATCTGGAATAGCTGAATGTGGTCTACTTACAAAGAAAATCTGAATTACAAGCAAACGGCCCCAGCCGTGTACCAAATCTCCACCAAACACAATGACAGGATAGACTAATATAGGTTTACACCCAGTTTCCATCCGCGTAGCGAGTGGAAGAATGATGCGCTCTCTTGCTAGGTCGGCCCTCCTTGGTGATGAAGCGCACAGGTCTCGTCGGTAGTGGCACTAGGCCAGGTGTTAACAGAGCTCCTGGTAGTCGGGGAGGTGCAAAGTAGAGGAGAGGCTGCGAGAAGGTGGTTGCGAGATGGCTGGATGGATGGGTGATCTGGAGAGGGAAGAACCTGAGGAGGATGCTAGTTGGTGGAATGGATGGATCAGGAGGAGATCCCGAGGAGGAGACAGTGGGCTAGCAATGGCGGAGGGATGGGACAATGTCCCTAGGTTTGAGGGTTAGTCTAGATTAGGTATGAGGTTGGCATATATATATATATATATATATATATATATATATATATATATATATATATATAGTGAAAGGGGAGGTTTTTGGATCCCGTTTAGATCGAACGGCCGGGTATAAATAGTCTAGAGGAGTCCAATGAAGAAACCAAAGATGTTTGGGGATGTTCGTGGTTGATCCTCTTCCACCGGTCACGACTCCCTGGTTCGAGTCCGGGGCGGTTTTCGGATGCGTGTGAGGGGGGTTGTGCTGAGTGACAAGATGATCACGTTGTGGTTGGTCTCGAAACCGACAATGACAACAATGGGGAGAAACAACAACTAAGAATGGATGCAAGTTTTATGGAAACATGTGGATGCAATGCATATGATGCCATGATGAAATGCAACAAACTAAATAATTAACGCGACGATAACGAAATATATGGAAGGCATCTCGAGTGTTGGTCTCGGGCTGTTACACCTTCCTCCTTTTGTTATGCGCTATCCTCCTCACCTTTTTCATCTAATGAGCTCAAAGTATCAGCAATTTCTTTCTACTATAGTTTCCTGCAAAATATTAATCTCTTCTTGGACAGCAAAGCCTTTCTCAATAAATTCATCAATATGAGCATTGTATTTATAATTCCCATAGCAATATTTAAGTATAGCATAATTTTTAGACCTGTAAAGAGCATCATCACAATCTTCATACTTTTCAAACAAAGATTCAATTTCATAAGCACCCTTAAAAGCAACAAAATCTTCTATTTGTTCCACATCATGGTAATCATATACACCATTAGCATTGATAGAGGCGCAGGTGTCCCGATGTTTCGATGAGATAGCTATCTTTTTTGTGGGAGTCGACCTTGACGATCCGACTAAGAACGTGTGAAAACGTCGTGCCTTAGCAATCGCTAAACCAACTTCCAAGGGGTTATTGAGCATGCTGGAGCACGATCAACCTGATCACGAGGGTCTATTTGCTGCGAGCAAACGAAGAAGAATCAAGAAACTAAGATTGCAATCTAGATATTGTGAATATAAGATGAAAGCCTTATTGATGAAAGTGGGATTCTGTGACGTCTTGGTCTGGTCATTGAACACAAACGAAGTACGCGAAGTTGCAGCTATGGCGAACTTTAATCTAAGCAAAACCCAAAGTCTAAACGACGCCCTAAGGACTGTATATATGGAGGAAGAGATGGGGAATTTCATGACCTGTTGGAGGAGGGGTCCGAAACCAACCCTAATTCTATTTACCCACACATACGGACTCTACAAAGAGCCTAGGAATTTGTATTTCGAAATTACATGGGTCTGGCGCAAAAATAAGGTGGCGCAGCACCTGAAATAAGCTATGGATGAAATTTATGAAGGGGAATCTTGTATATTTCGTCCATGTCCTTGTATGTCGTCACGGAGGCTTCAAAGTCCTGAAATATGCACTAGAAACGCCGTTCTGGTTTCCTTCGCGCGCGCCTTCATCTCCATGGTTGACCCTGCTCCCGTGTTTATCCCTCTTGTCCATGCCAGGCCCTTCATTAGTATCAACACAAATGTATCCAATTTAGGCAACATCATATATTCATGAACATTAGAATTGTCACCAAGAAACAAAAGTATCCATAATTCAATTGGTGTGTGTGAGCTCTAGTGATTGGTCCAGTATGTATAGCAGCAGGGGCTGTGGGTGTAACAATGGTATTGATGTCCTCATCATCCTCCCTTCTTGAAATGAAGTCATCCTCGATGGAAGCTCATCTTCCTCACCCAAATAAGGCTTCAAATCTGCAATGTTAAAAGTGGGACTAACCCCAAAATCTGCAGGCAGCTCAAGTTTATATGCATTATCATTTATTTTCTCTAACACCTTAAAAGGAACATCAGCACGTGGCATTAGCTTTGATTTGTGCAAATCAGGAAATCTATCCTTATGCAAATGTAACCAAACAAGATCTCCAGGTGCAAACACAACATGTTTTCTACCCCTTTCTCCAGCAAGTTTATATTTAGCATTCATATGCTCAATGTTCTCCTTAGTTAACTCATGCATTTTTAAGATCAATTCAGCACGTTGTTTAGCATCAAAATTAACCTTCTCCGAAGATGGAAGAGGCAACAAATCAATAGGTGCACGAGGTAGAAAACCATACACAATATCAAACGGGCACATCTAGTAGAATGCAGCGAACGATTATAAGCAAATTCAATATGAGGCAAGCATTTTCCCCACATTTTCTTGTTATTCTTCAAAACATCCCTAAGCATAGATGACAAAGCTCTATTGACTACTTCAGTTTGTCCATCAGTTTGGGGATGACAAGTAGTACTAAAAAGCAATTTAGTCCCCAACTTAGCCCATAAACATCTCCAGAAGTGGCTAACAAATTTAGTATGATGATCTAAAACAATGGTATTTAACACACCATGCAAGCAAATAATTTCACGAAAGAACAAATCAGCAACATTGACATCATCATCGCTTTTATGACATGGTATAAAGTGTGCCATTTTTGAAAAGCTCTCCACGACAACAAATATGTTGTCCCTCCCCTTCTTTGTTCGAGGTAAACCTAAAACAAAGTCCATAGATATATCCTCCCATGGAACACTAGGTACATGCAAAGGCATATATAAACCATGAGGATTGAGTCGTGACTTAGCTTTTTGACATATAGGGCAGTGAGCACCAAAACGCTCAACATCTCGTCTCATCTTTGGCCAAAAGAAATGTGTAGCTAATATGTCCTCTGTCTTATTCACGCGAAAGTGTCCCATTAATCCTCCTCCATGCGCCTCCTGTAACAACAAAAGACAAACAGAGCTAGTTGGAATGCATAGCTTGTTAGCACGGAACACAAATCCATCATTATGGACAAACTTGTTCCATGTTCTTCCTTCTTTACAATTCTGCATTACATCTTTAAAATCAGCGCCATGCACATATTAATCTTTGATCAGCACTAACATTTTCTTCAACCTTCTTGTGTTGAATGACAAGGGAAAGTCTCAATGAATTCAACCCATTTAGCATGTCTATGGTTCAGTTTTGCTTGACTTTTAGTATGTTTCAAAGACTGGTGATCATAATGTATAACAAATTCTTTGGGCCATAAATAATGTTGCCATGTTTCTAAGGTCCGAACAAGAGCATATAATTCTGTATCATAAGTAGAATAGTTCAGACTAGGCACACTCAATTTTTCAGAAAAGAATGCAACAGGTTTGCCATCTTGTGATAACACACCTCCTAATCCAATTCCACTAGCATCACATTCAAGCTCAAAAGTCTTATTAAAATCTGGAAGTTGGAGTAAAGGAGCATGTGTCAACTTACCTTTCAATATCGTGAAGGCTTCTTCCTGTGTGGTACCCCAAACAAAAGGCACATCCTTACTGTGAGGAACCAGCGAGTCCAAGAAAACTGCTCACTTATGTGACCGTATTAGGCTGCAACCAACGAGTAACAACATAGCCAAGAAAAGATACTCGGTCGGTGCAAAAGGTGCACTTCCCGAGGTTACCAAACAAACATGCATCACGTAGAGCAATAAAAATAGCACGTAAATGTTCCAAATGTTCTTCCAAAGATCTGCTATAAATAAGTATACCATCAAAATAGACTACCACAAACGTCCAATGAAAGCACGTAAAACTTCATTCAGCAATCTCATAAAAGTACTAGGTGCATTAGTTAACCCAAAAGGCATGACTAACCACTCATATAATCCAAACTTAGTTTTAAATGTTGTTTTCCATTCATCTCCCAATTTCATATGAATTTGATGGTATCCACTACGCAAATCAACTTTGGAGAATATTGTAGAGCCACTCAATTCATCAAGCATATCATCTAGCCTAGGAATAGGATGATGATAACGAATAGTAATATTATTAATGCCTGTACAATCAACACACATACGCAATGTACCATCATTTTTTGGCACTAGTATAATAGGAACAACACAAGGACTAAGAGATTCACGTATATAACCTTTGTCGAGCAGCTCCTATACTTGACGCATAATCTCCTTCGTCTGCTCTGGATTGGTACGGTATGGCGCATGGTTTGGCAGCGAAGCACCGGGAATTAAGTCAATCTGATGCGCAATCCCTCGAATAGACGCCAATCCCGGTGGCACGTCTTGTGGAAAGACATCAGCGAACTTAAGAGACATAGGAAGCAAAGTAATATGTTTATCCTTATGAACAAGAGTATACTGATTGTTTCTACCATGGTGTACAGAATTTTTATCGAATTGCCATGGTCTACCAAGTAGTAAGGAACATGCTTGCATGGGTACCACATCACAATCAACATAATCAGCATATGTAGCGATACTAAAATGCACACGAACAGTACGTGTTACCTTAACCTTGCCGCTGTTGTTGAACCATTGGATGTTGTAATGATGCAGATGGGGTCTTGTGGTGAGAGACAGCTTCTCCACCATCTCCATGCTAGCCAAGTTGTTGCAACTCCCTCCATCAATGATGACGTGGACAGAACGTTCCTTCACAACTCCCTTTGTACGGAACAAATTATGCCTCTAATTTTGCTCAGCCTGTGTTACCTGCACACTCAAAACACATCGAGCAACTAAACTCTCATACATGTCAGCATCTTCAGCAGCCATGTATTGCGTCTCATGTGCAGAATCATCTTCACTATGTTCTTCACTTGATCATAGTCACTAGCGGACTCATACCCACCACCCCCAGTAACAACCATCACACGCGGAGATGGACATTTGCTCACATAGTGACCTCCACCCTCGCAACGACGGCATATAACCTCATGTGTTTGCCTTGTTGATGCCATGGATGAAGAAGAGCTCTGTGCGACACCAGAAGGTGTGCTCCTGGCAAATGGTGGTGATGGTGCCTGTTTTCTTGTATCTCGGCTGGAATTGGCGGCTGAAGTCAGCGGTGCTACAGTGGGACTTGTGGAAGTAGAAGATGTATTTGGTGTCCATGATGAAGATCGACCTGCATAAAAATTAGTTCACGCCAATGTCTGTCGATCATGCACTTCACGTTCAGCTTTGCAAGCAAGATGGAATGAACAAGTGATATCATTATACTCATTATACTCTAGAATGGTCTGCAAGCATGCAAGCATAAAACATGCAAGCATGGTTTCATTATCCTAAAAAATACCACATCTAATCATGGCAGTTTGCGTTTCCTGATAATATTCTTCTACAGAATTTTTTCCTTGTCTTAAGCGCTGCAATTTTTGAAGTAATTCACGTTGATAATATGGTGGAACCCAACGAGTACGCATAGCAGTTTTCAAAGCAGCCCAAGTAGCTGGAACAGGATATAATCTACAATGTTCAGACCACCAAACACATCCAAAGCTAGAGAAAGCACAAACAGCAGCAGGAACACGTCTCTCCTCAGGATATTGTAAACATGTAAATCGTTGTTCAGTTTCTAACTCCCAAGTAAGATATATATCAGGAACATATCTACCCTCAAATGGTGGAATATCCAATTTAAGTTTAGGGAGATGGTCCTGATCTCGTACCTGAGGGGGAGCCGTAACATTGCCATTATTTGCATGTGGACGACCTGGTGGTTGTGGTGCTCGTGGTTGCACGTAGTTCTGATTTTGATCAACCTCATCCTCGTAATCTCCCGCATAATCATCCTCCTCCACATCAGCAGCAGGAGCCACAGAAGTATCAACAGCAGCACCTGCAGTTTGGCCATGCTGAAGAGGGACACGACTCGCTTGGCGGAGGGCTATTTCCCGACGTGGAGGTAGTCGTTGTTGTTGTTGTTGTTGTTGCAGAGGTGCGGCAGGTGCAGCCGGTGGTGGAAGACGCGCAAGCAGTTCATTGAATCTGTTATCGAGCTTTGTTTCGAACGTCTTCTCAAGGCCAATGATCTTCTCCATGGCCTCTTCAAAATTGTTCAGCACATCTTGCACCTGTTCAGTCATCATTTGCTGAAACTTATCATGAAGCTCCTTGTTCGTTATGTTCTCCCAGTCAACCTCGTCGGCTTGTGATCCTGGCATGGTTAGTAGCAATAGAAACACACAAGAATATGATCCTATATACTACTAACAAGTGGTGGTGGTGGGTGTCACAAACCCGTCAAGCAAATCTCAAATTCTTACCAGTTCTTACCCAGCAGCAGGCGGTGATCGGCAACCGATGTAGTCAAAACTCTCAAAGCTTGGATAGAGCGATTACTAGGTAGAGTCAAACGCACGATGTAGATGTATGTGGAGCTGGGAAGGCTTATAATATGGTAGCAAAAAGGGTCAGCAATAATCAATTCAGAGATGCAAAGTTAAATAAACGCTCAACGACGGTACTGTGCTGGTCCTAGGCTAGACCGTACTAGAGACGCGAGCCTAGAATACTAACAAAATCACGGCGCTGCACGTAAACAAGGGAGGAGCACACTCTGATTATTTTTCTTTTTTCACTTTTTTCTCTTTTTTTTGCTCCGCAACAATTTTTTTTTGAAAAAGTCTACAAATGTACTAAAAACTGCCTAGCCAGAATTTTGAAACTGGAACTATTTTTCTTCTGTGGATGGCTCGGAAGTTGGGGAGTCCTACTCTATCATGACTCGGAGTATCGCGTGATCTGGAAATCGAGAACAAAGCAATAATTACTGGACTTGGACTAGGACTGGTGGCGGAGATGAATCTGGTGGAAACTCGGATTGGTGGCGGATATTTGCAGGGCGATGGAACACGGACTGGTGGCGAATCTGTGATGGAGGTGGACTCGGATTAGCGTGATGGCGGTGGATATGTAGTATATGGTAGCGGCGATGACGATGGTGTTATATGCCAGCGGTGATGACGATGGTGGTATATGGCAGCGGTGATGATGATGGTGGTATATGGCAATGGTGATAAAAATGGTGGTATATGGCAGCGGTGACGACGATGGTGCGGCGGCGGCGTGACAACTTGTGAACTGATCTCGAAACTCTAAAATACTAGACGCTAGGACCAGCAACTTGACACGACGATGCAACCGCAAATTCAACAAAGCAAATACAGAAAAGATTATGCAAAGGCTCAGATTGGTTCGGATAAGATGAACTAACCCTAATTTTTTTTTGGCTTTTTCATGGACTATAGAGTATGACGAATAGACTCGATAAAAACGATGAAAAACTGTAAAATCTCACCGAGCAACCTGGAAATCTGATACCACTTGATAGAGGCAAAGGTGTCCCGATGTTTCGATGAGATAGCAATCATTTTCTGTGGGAGTCTACTTTGACGATCCGACTACGAACGTGCGAAGATGTCGCGCCTTAGCAATCGCTAAACCAACTTCCGAGGGGTTATTGACCACGCCGGAGCACGATCAACCTGACCACGAGGGTCTATTTCCTGCGAGCAAACGAAGAACAAGCAAGAAACTGAGATTGCAATCTGGATATTGCGAATAAAAGAGGAAATCTTTATTAATGAAGGTGGGGTTCCGTGACGCCTTTGTCTGGTCGTTGAACACAAACGAAGTACGAGAAGTTGCAGCTATGGCGAACTTTTAATCTAAACAAAACCCAAAGTCTAAACGATGCCCTAGGGGCTATATATATGGAGGAAGAGGGGGGGATTACGTAGCCCTTTGAGGACGGGTCCGAAACCCACCCTAACTCTTGTTTCCCCACACATACGGACTCTAAAAACAGCCTATATTGAAGTATTTCGAAATTACATGGGCCTGGCCCAAAAATAATGTGACGCAGCACCTAGAATAGCCTCTGGACAAAAATTATGATGTGGCATCTTGTATATTTCGTCCAATTCTTCATGCACTCATTATGGTGGCTTCAAAGTCCTGAAATCATCACTTGAAACTCTATTCTTGTCTCGCTTGTGCATGCCATCAAGTCCATGCTTGTTCTTGCTCCAATGTTTATCCTTCTCCAAGCTAGGCCCTTCATTTGTAAGCAAAACAAATGTATCCAATTTAGGCAGCATCATATTCTCATGAACATTAGAATCATTACCAAGAAACAAAAGTACCTGGTAATTTAATTGGCGTGCGCGAGCTCTAGTAATCGGTCCTGTATGTATAGTAGCAGGGGTTGTGGATGTAACAATGGTATTGATGTCCTCACCAATCATTGTACATTACATTATTAACCCCTTAACCCATTTTGCGTTACTTGCCTATCGAGACTAGCCATTTGAGTATTGCCGGGCCACGTTACTTGTGCACATTAGTGATCTACCGTTCCATTGCATACATACCATATCATATTGGTATCATCATATCATCCCTTGTGTCACAAGATTGTTCCCGCATATACACAATTGCTATCTTGGTTTGTGCATTTCGCATAAGTGGCCATATCAAAAAAAAAAGAATAAGATTTTAAGCAAAAGAAAAGAGAGCAAAGAGCTTGTAAGCAAGTGCCATAGCATCATACCACATTGCACATAAGATTGTCATATCCGATCATCTTGGATTATCTTGAGAAGAACTACGGGAACATCATACACGTAGCATACTTGGGATAGAAAGCTCATACATTTTGCATCTTATAGGTTGTGCACAAGTGTCGTATCCGCCTATGGAGCAATCGTGCTAGCGTCTCTCTTGAGTTGTGCAACACGAGCGTTTTCTGTGGATTCCACATTTTGTGCTCATTCCTTGGTTGCACGACCCCATTTATCTATCCGTGTGTGTGTTTCCGTGTACCACATATTGCTATTGGTCTACTTGTTTCACTTGCGAATTTGTGAATCTTTTCCAACATTATTGACTCTTGCTAACATTTTGCATCAATTTTTTGTGCCACTATCCTCACTGAGCTCCACCATAAGCCTTATTTGTGTACGTGTGAGAATTGACAAGATCCGGTACCAATTGTGCTATTTCCTTGATACATTATTGAGTGATCATTGATCCATCTTCAACATTGCAAAGGTACATTTGGTCTAGTTCTTTCTTTTCTTCCACTTACAATTGCTCGAGTCTTGTGATGGATAGGCAAGGAGGGGCCGGGTTACTCTAATGGTCATTGCCAGAAGCCCGACGCCAAGATTAAAGACGGTGGGCCAAAGATGGGCTTAAGACCCGGATATGGCTTAAGGCCCGTAGTTACAATCATTATTATGGTAGAACTTGTAGTGTAAGGCAAGAATAGTTGAGAGTCCGAGCCGAACACTCTTATGAGCCGACCGGGACTCTGAGAGCTGCAGGGCGTCAGCCTCCCTATATAAAGGGACGACCCGGCAGCAGTTTAGGGACAAGAACAATCTCATTGAGAGCCAGGCATAGCGGTTTAGCTCCCTGGTTATCGAAACCCTAATCAATACCACCTCAAACTGGACGTAGGCTTTTACCTTCACCGTAAGGGGCTGAACCAGTATAAACCCTCGTGTTCCTTGTCCCGCTTAACCCCTTCAAGCTTCCTAGTAGCGATGGCTCCATGACTAAGTCCTAGCTCGAGGACATCTGCCGTGACAATTCCACGACAGTTGGCGCCCACCGTGGGGCCAGCGCACGGTGGATTTGAGTTCTTGAAGGGCAGCTTCGAAGGGCTCAAGGGATACGCTATGGGACGGATGACCAAGAGTCGTCGCGGCAAGCTCTACATCGACGATGCAAACTGGGGCCCCGACGCCGGCTCAATTGAGTACGGGCACCGGGTCCCCTTCGGCGGAATTCATGTTTTCATTGGCAAGATTGGTGAGCCGGGCCCTGAGCCGGATCTCTGCGCCGATCTCATCGAGACGGCTCAGCGTGCACGACCCGCTCGGGCCCGGCCTGCCTTAAGGCATGCTTTTGTGGGGTGCATCCATGGAGGACTCTCTGATCGTTCTGGATCTGGTGATGAGACGGCCGCCGGCTCTGACGGCGAGTCGGCCACCGATGAGTCAAACTCGTTGTATCAACTTCAAGATGGCAGGCTCACGGGTTGTTCCGATGGTGACAATATTCCGGACCCATTTGAGCCGCCAAGCCGGGTCGGAATCTTTATGGCCGGTGCGCAGCCTGTTCAGAACCCCGCTGTTGGAGCGGGAAACCCAGTGCCTTCTCCGGCTCAGGTGCTGATGGATCTCACGGACAAGATGACGGCCCTGTTAACCGCCACGGTTGACCCGGCAGATCAAGCTCAGCACGATGCGGAGGTGGCACAGTTAAAATTGGATCTAGTGAAAGCTAAGGAGGATCTGGCAGCGAAAGGGATCAGGATGGCTGCGGAGAGGGCGGCTCTCGATGCCCAAACTCAGTTGATCCAGGCGCAGTCCTTCCAACTCACGACGGATCAGAACGCGTCCAATGAGGTCATGAGAAGGAGGCATCAAAAGACCCAATCTCGGCTCCCTCCGGTTTACGATCCACGCAACCTCTTCAACACGCCAGGTGTAGGCTCTAGTAACCCGCCAGGGGTCATAGTGCCCGGGTCTGGCCCCCCTATTCAGCCACGAGTGATGGGGCCTCCCCAGGTGCCCCCTGCCCCGCCTCAGTATGTGCCAACACCCCCGGGTCATTATAATAACCCGCTGGAGAACATGGTCGCTGCGGCAGCACGGCTGGCGGCTCTCCCAGTTGACGGCGACTCTCCGACGGCTATTGAAACCCGCCGGGTCAGGGAACTCCTTCAGACAGCACTGGCGCAGCAAGAGGCGTACTCCTACAGCCGGGATAGGATCCACTCGACCACTCGTCCGGGCCGGAGCCCGAGTTACAGCAGGCACATGGTCTCAGCGACCGGCTCAAGTAACGTCCGACGCCATGACCCGCCCCCTGGCCATGGCCTGGCTTATAACGGAGCCTGTCACGCAGCAGATCAAGATAGAGCGTGGCAAGAGGCGGAGCAGGTGCCTCAATTGATGGCTTACCAGACCCCCCCGGCTTATCCGACGACTTCCGTCGACGTGGGTATCCCCTGTTTAGTGCCAGCTATCCGCAATGAATGTTTACCCAAGGACTTCAAAGGCCCTAGGAAGGTGCCCAACTACACAGCTGACTTACAACCTGCAGCCTGGATCGAGAGTTACGAGATGGCCATGGAACTGCTGGAGGTCAGTGAGGCGGCAATGGCCAAGTACTTCACCATGGTGTTGGATGGGACTGCCCGCACTTGGTTAAAAGGGCTACCACCGAATTCCATCGGGTCTTGGGCTGAGCTGAAAGCCCGGTTCATCCAAAACTTCAAAGATACCTGTAGGCAGTCTATGTCAATTGTGGATTTGACTAACTGTAAGCAGCAGGAGGGTGAGTCTACGACACATTGGGTTCGCCGGGTTAAGGAGATCATACATTCGTCAGATAAGATGGATGCCGGCTCAGCAGTTTTAATGTTGGAGCAGAATTGTCGTTTTGTGCCCCTGAAAATGAAACTCGGGCGGCTTAAGCGCGACTGCAATGATATGGGTACACTGATGGCGGCTCTTGTCAAGTACGCCGATTTTGATGGTACCAAGGATCCCCCTTCATATGATGAAAGGGCAGGGAAGGGAAAGAAGAATGGCAATGGCAAGGGTCCTCAGCATAACCCGGGGAACCAAGGAGGAGGCAAGCGCAAGGCTGATGGCAGCCTAGAGTTTGTAGCCAACGCCAGCGCACAAGGTAATAACCAGCGACGCAAGGGGAGGCCCCCTCCCCGAGGCGGCGGGTCAGGACCGACACTAGAGCAGCTGTTGAATGAGCCTTGTCCAAGGCATGGCTCTAGAGAGAAGCCAACGACTCATCTATGGAAGGATTGTGCAATCATGAAGGCCTTTAAGAACTACAATGGCCCGGGCGGCGGCTCAGGCACCGGCGGTTTTCATGGCCCGGGCGGCGGCTCAAATTCTAATCCTCAGAACGGTCAAGGGGGCTTTAATCAGCAGTCTGGCCAGGGTCATCAACAGCAGCAGGGGGGTTATCAGACCAATCCAAAGCAGCTTAGCGGTGGACAGTATCATGTGTTTACCACCAGTCTGTGTAAGCGAGATCAGAAGCTTCATAAGAGGGCAGTGAATGCCGTTGAGCCGACGGTTCCACGGTACTTGCGGTGGTATGAACAGCCTATAGTGTGGAGTAGGGAGGATCACCCTCCCAGGGTGGATAATCCGGGTCACTTGGCCCTAGTAGTGGCCCCTCAGGTGGGAGGATATAAGTTCACTAAGGTGCTCATGGATGGAGGCAGCAGCATCAACATCCTCTATTATGAGACTTTCCATCGTATGCGGTTGATTGATAGAAACCTCAGCCAGTCCAACACTATTTTCCACGGTGTGGTACCTGGTAAGTCGGCGTATCCAGTCGGCAAGATTGAATTGGAAGTGGCCTTTGGAGATGAGAACAACTACAGGGTGGAGAAATTGACCTTTGAGGTGGTCAAGATAAGAAGCCCATACCATGCTACATTTGGACGGCCGGCTTACGCCAAGTTCATGGCACAGCCGTGTTATGTGTACTTACAGCTCAAGATGCCGGGTCACAATGGGACCATTACGGTTCACGGCAGCCGGAAAGTGGCCCTGGAGTGTGAGGAAGGCGATGCAGCTTATGCAGAATCTGTTTGTGCAACAGAGGAGTTGAAGTTTTACAAAGACAATGTTGACCCAACAGATATGACCTCTCTGAGAAAACCGACTACGGAAAATGAGCCGGCGATGAAATTTAAGTCGGCTGATGAAACTAAGCTTGTTGATTTTGTTCCAGTAGATTCATCTCAGCAGTTTAGCATCAGTGCAAATTTGGATCCAAAATAGGAAGGCGCGCTCATCGAGTTCATCCGTGAGAATAGGGACATCTTCGCATGGAAACCTTCTGACATGCCAGTGTACCTAGGGAACTCGCTGAGCACACTCTCAATGTTGATCCGAAATTTAAGCCGGTCAGGCAGTTCCTTCGGCGGTTTAATGAAGAGAGGCGGAAAGCTATTGGTGAAGAGGTGGCCCGGCTCTTGGCGGCCGGGTTTATTGTTGAAGTCTTTCACCCAGAGTGGTTAGCTAACCCGGTGCTCGTACTCAAGAAGAACGGCACTTGGCGGATGTGTGTAGACTACACGGACTTGAACAAGGCGTGTCCGGCTGATCCTTTTGCCCTTCCCCGTATTGATCAAATTATTGATGCTACAGCCGGTTGTGCGCGTTTAAGTTTCCTGGACGCTTATTCCGGATATCATCAGATTAAAATGGCAGTTAAGGACCAGGAGAAGACGACGTTCATCACTCCCTTTGGAGCCTTCTGCTACGTGTCCATGCCCTTTGGACTCAAGTGTGCACAGGCGACTTATCAACGTTGCGTGCAGAACTGTCTTCATAAACAGATTGGGCGCAATGTTCATGCTTATGTGGACGATATTGTGGTTAATTCCATAAAGGAGGAAACCCTAATAGATGATTTGAGAGAAACCTTTGATAATCTCCGGGTCTACAAGATGATGCTTAACCCGGCCAAGTGTGTCTTTGGTGTTCCTGCAGGCAAACTCTTGGGTTTTTTGGTTTCTGACAGAGGCATTGAAGCTAACCCAGAGAAGATCAAGGCCATCACCTCCCTGGCTAAGCCGGCGTGTATAAATGACGTTCAGCGCTTGGCGGGTCGCATCGCTGCTCTAAGCCGGTTTATAAGCCGTCTGGGTGAGAAGGCCATGCCATTATATCAGTTGATGAAGAAAACTGATAACTTTGTCTGGAATGATGCAGCTAATACTGCCTTTGAGGATTTGAAGAAGCAGCTGGCAGAGCCTCCAGTCCTTGCTGCTCCGGTTGATAAGGAGCCCTTATTATTATATGTGGCGGCGAACACACGAGCCGTCAGTGTGGCTATGGTGGTGGAGCGCAAGGAGGAGGGTAAGGAGCATCCGGTTCAGCGGCCGGTTTATTATGTCAGCGAAGTGCTCATTGAGTCCAAGCAGCGGTATCCGCATTGGCAGAAGCTTGTGTATGGTGTGTTCATGGCGAGCCGGAAACTTAAGCATTATTTTCAGGGTCATCCCATCACTGTGGTCAGTTCTGCCCCTCTTGGTGATATCATTCAAAACAGAGAGGCCACAGGGAGAGTGGCTAAGTGGGCTATAGAGCTTGGACCTCATGGTCTCAAGTACATGCCACACACTACTGTTAAATCTCAGGCCCTGGTGGATTTCATCAATGACTGGACAGAGTCACAAGTGCCCGAGCAGAAGCCGGATAACACACATTGGACTATTCATTTTGATGGGTCCAGGCAGTTGGAGGGCTCGGGGGCTGGATTCGTGTTGGCTTCCCCTAAAGGTGACAAGTTCCATTACGTGCTACAGTTGCTGTTTCCTTGCACTAACAACGTGGCTGAGTACGAGGCCTTGCTCCATGGTCTTCGGATAGCTAAAGAGATGAGCTTAAGCCGGGTAAGGTGCTTCGGCGACTCAGACTTGGTGGTTCAACAAGTATCAGGAAAGTGGGATTCCAAGGACCCTCTCATGGCGGCTTATAGCCGCGAAGTTGATGCCATTGCTGGGCATTTTCAGGGTTACCAAGTGGAACACATCGATCGCAGGAAGAACGAGGCGGCTGATGCTTTAAGCCGGCTGGGCTCTCAGCGAAAACCGATGCCGCCTAACACTTTCTTGGACGTCCTATATAGCCCTTCTGTTAAGTCACCTACAGACGAAGACTTGGCTGTCCCTGACCCGGAGGCACGACTGGTGGCGGCTCTCCATATCATACCGGACTGGACAACGCCTTATCTGGCTTACATGACCCGGGGCGAGTTGCCTGAGGATGAAACTTTGGCCAGGCAAATAACCCGGCGGGCTAAGTCAATGATTGTTATCAATGGTGAGTTGCATCACCGCAGTGGTACGGGAGCGTTTCAGCGTTGTGTTTCCCCTAAGGAAGGTCAAGAGATCTTGCGTGAGATCCATGAAGGGGATTGTGGCCATCACGCCGGTTCAAAGTCTCTTGTGGCCAAGGCTTTTCGTCATGGTTTTTATTGGTTGACGGCTCATGCTGATGTAGAGGACTTGGTCAGTAAGTGCGATGGTTGCCAAAGGTTCTCGCGACGGGCTCATGTACTGGCTCAAGAACTGAGGATGATCCCAATTACTTGGCCCTTTGCGGTCTGGGGGCTTGATATGGTTGGGCCCTTCAAAAGGTCCAAGGATAAGAAGACCCACCTTTTGGTGGCAGTTGACAAGTTCACAAAGTGGGTTGAAGCGGAGCCAGTTAGCAAGTGCGATGCAGCCACGGCGGTTCAGTTTATGAAAAAGGTGATCTTTCGCTTTGGTTTTCCGCACAACATTGTCACTGACAATGGCACCAATCTCTCCAAAGGCGCCATGGAAGAGTTTTGTCAACGAGAGCATATCCGACTTGATGTTTCCTCAGTGGCTCATCCTCAATCCAATGGTCAAGCTGAGAGAGCTAATCAGGAGATTCTGAAGGGCATCAAGCCCCGGCTTTTGGTCCCTTTGCAACGGACACCGGGTTGTTGGGTGGAGGAGTTGCCCTCCGTGTTATGGAGCATCAACACTACTCCTAACAGGTCTACAGGTTTTACACCTTTCTTCATGGTTTATGGGGCAGAAGCAGTCCTCCCCAGTGACATCCGTCATGACTCACCTCGAGTGGCGGCTTACGTTGAGGCGGATAATGAACAGGCACGTCAAGATGCTCTTGACTTGTTGGACGAACAGCGTGATGTGGCAGCAGCCCGTTCAGCGATTTACCAACAAGACCTGCGCCGTTATCATAGCAGCTGGGTTAAATCCGGGGTCTTCCAGGAAGGCGATCTCGTGCTCCGGCTCATTCAGGATCAAACAGATGCACACAAGCTATCCCCGCCTTGGGAAGGGCCCTTTGTGGTCAGCAAGAACTTGCACAACGGGTCATATTACCTCATTGACATTCGGGAGCACAAAGATTCACGTAAGTCGGAGGAAGAGACCCGTCGGCCGTGGAACATAGCTCAGCTTCGACCTTACTACACTTGAGCCACCGGCTCTCATAATGTACATTTTTCTCTCAACCATGTATATATTACGATAAGCAATAAAGCAGGACCTCTGTCCTTTTTTCTCCTCCAAATGTGCACGTGTTATTTTCATTGGAAGATTACATGATAACTTGAAGGGGGATCCGTCTTATGATCGTATTCGAATCTAGCCGTAGGCAATAAGGTCACTTGGGGGCTTCCTGTTCAAACATAGGTCGTATTCGAACCAAAGAGAACATAGCTGTCAATACCCATTTGATTGGCAAAGTGCCGAGCTCATTAGGGAGTTTTCTTTGATCATATTTGAATCTTAGTTTAACCCCTTTGGGAACCGACGTGGATCGTATTCGAATCAGCGTCGTTAAACAATTCTTAAAATCATTTGGGGGCTTCCTGTTCAAACATGGGTCGTATTCGAACCAAAGAGAACATAGCTGTCGGTACCCTCTTGATTGGCATCGCCACACCCACTGGGGGCTATATGATCGTATCTGAATCTTAGCTTAACCCCTTTTGGGCCGGGTTTCTGGTTGTATTTGAACCGGAAGCCCCTAAGTTCTTCTGCTTCATTGAAGAGTTCTTCTGATCATTTCAAAGTGTGTACGGCCAGGTCTCGCTTGGCCGGTTTTAAATTTTGATTTCCAGTGTTAGTTGAACACAATGGGTGTCATTAAGACAGGTACACCGGAGTTGAGGTACCAACCTTATTACCCGGGTTATCTAAACCGGAAATATGCTTGCAGGCCGCTAAATGTGTTATCACGGCTATATTAAGGACATGATTAAGGGTCAATCTTTTTTGATTCATATCCGGGTTATATATCTAAAACCTATGATTCTCAGCGCGGTAAGCCGCCTAGAGACTTGCGATTTGTCCTTTTATGCAGGATAGTTCAAGGCAACTATTTGAGACTAAGGAGAATGAATGACCCGGAGAAATATCAAAGAGACAACTTCAATAGACTTCAGCATTCAATACGTGCACGATGGCACGGCAAAGATAAAGTGTTGGACCTACTCTATTACAAGACTCATCGAATCCAAAAGGGTGGAGCACTGTTTGGTAAGCCGTCTGCAGAAGTTAAGACGCTTGCTGGGTTGAAGTCTCCAGCTCATCTCTTTCTTCTCCGGCTGTTCCCAAGGTCTAGAAGGTCGACGACTTCCAGTCGATGCCGCTCAGGGCTTCGAATTGGGCTTCCTCGTTAATTAACCCGTCCGGGTCAATCTCCGGGGCGAAGGTGTGCTGACGAGCTGGCGGGATTAAACTCAGGGCTTCATAGCGAGGGGTCGGGATCCTCTGATTTTCCGCATTATAACCCGGCAGGTACTTGGTCAGATCGGTGTCGTTTCCAATAAGAGTTGCCACCGGGCGCACAATCTTCACGCAGGCGGTGAAGTCTTTTTGGTCGAAGGCTGTGCCGTCTTCCTTCAGATTTGGATAGCCGAGGGCGATGTCTGCCGGGTCTAACTCCGGCAGGAAAGCCTTGGCCCGGCTCAGCGCGGCGATCGCTTCGGATCTTGAGAGGCCCGTCGCAGCTCTTGGATATGTTGAGGCAGAACGGCGAGCCGGCGAAGAACCTCCGCCAGGTGAGTCGGCACCTCGTTGGATAAGGCCACCACGGCTAAGGCACGCTGTGACCCGGTGTAGAGTTGCTCCACCAGGGTGTACACGGCCTTTAGCTTGGTTACCACACTCTGGTTGAGGTTGGCACTTCTGGAACCTGTTTCATAGAACAGGATAAGCCGCCAACAAGGGTGAGTTATGAGGTATCAAAATTTTAAACTGGATGAAAGCCGGCGGATGACTTAGCGAAGATTGCAGCAACCATTTGAGACACTTGGCGCTTTAGGCCGGAGAGCTCGGCGGTCTTCTCGGAGAGAGCCTTCTCCGCCTGTTCAGCCCAGTTCACCAATGCGGCCTTTTCTTTGGCCCACGCCTTCCGCTCAGCGTCAAACTCCGTCTTCAGCTTCTCTTGCGCGGCGATGCTGGACACGAACTTGGCATTTGCCTTCCGGGTCTCCATCTCTTGCATCTTCAGCCGGTTCTTGAGATCCGCGAGGTCAGTCTCAAGCTTCTTGCCGGCTGCCTGTATAAATGTCCGGGTTATGGCATGAACAGTTACTATACAAATTTAAAGTCCCAAGTGTTTTCCAAGCAAAGACACTTGGCACTTGGGGGCTAAGGCATGTTCAATGTTTCTATTTACAAATTTCCGGTTCATGCGAGTAAGCCGGAAGATAAGTCCCAAGTATTTTCCAAGCAAAGACACTTGGCACTTGGGGGCTAATGTGTGTCGAATGTTCCTATCTACAAATTACCGGTTCATGGAAGCAAGTCGGAATCTAAGTCTACAACATATTCAATCATAAGTCGTCGACTTGGGGGCTAGCATGGTAAAGGTAACTATGCAGTAAGTAAGAGGACAGAAGGATAATACCTCAGATTTCTGCTGGATCTGGGTCACCATGGCAACCTCTGCGTCCCGGCTCTTGTGCACTTGGCTGATGTAGCCGGAGACGAGCTCTCCGATGCTCAGGTTGGCATAGTCAGTTAGATCCAGACTGACCCGGCGGGGCTGCAGTAATTCCCCCTTGGCAGAGCACTTGGCCAGTGCCGTAGGCCTCCCCGGCTCAACAAATTCCGTCCGGGTGATTACCACGTCCGGATCATTTGCTGGTTGAGCTGAGCCGGAGGCCTCCGGGTTAGCAGAAGCTTCTACAGGTGCCTTGTCGGTTGGAGCGGTGGCTTCGGGGGCGGAGGCAGCTGGCGGTTCTTGAGCCGCCACCTCCGGTTCAGGCAAATCCGGCTCTCCGGCCGACTTGGTCTTCTTCGCCCTCTTGGTGAGCTTTGCCTGGGCACTGAAAGGACAACAAAGGTTAGTACAAAAAGTATGAGTAAAGATCAGAACAACATGAGATGATTATCATTACCCGTGCACGGTCTTGAAAGCCGGCAGATTCGACTGCATAGAGTCGCCGGAAGAAGGGGAAGTCTCCTGATAATTTGAGTCAGAAGAATTAAACGGTTGGCGGATAACACCCGCAAAAGGATGAAAAGGGTACAATTTCGAGATCACCTCGGTCCAGCGTTTCCTTGATGCATCAAGTAACCCGGAGGAGAGGTCAGTGTCCTTGTTGGTCCGGGTATGCCACCGGCTCTCATGAACCTGTCGCTTCAAAATAAATTGAGGATCTTGGTAAGCTAAAGGATGGGAAAAGCTTACTTTCCGGGTTACTCTTCGGGTTTTCAGCCTTGGCAAGGGCTCTGAGTCGGAGGAAAGTATTGTTACCTCTTCAGCCACCGGGTTACCGGCTCCGGTGTCCTCCTGTTGGAAAACAGCATTGATAAGGTGGACAGAAATAAACAACAAGTATAACAAGAGCTTACAGGTTTAAGAGTTACCGCAGACTCGGAGCTGTCACTTAGCTGCAAAAGCTCCGAAGCAGTGGGCCTACTTCCCTTCTTGCGGGGAGCGGTTTTCCTGGCGGCTTTCTTAGCCTTCCTGGCCTTCTTGGCCGCGTCATGGTCATACTTGACCCGCCAGAACTTGTCGTCAGCCTGAAAAATACAATGATGATTTCTTAAAGATTCAGATGAAGGTTATCTGTGGACAAAGATAAAATGTTTAAGTCAGTGGCTTACTGTTGGGGCTGGGTTGGTCTTGCAGAAGGGGGCTAACCCGGTCCTCCCGCAGTCTGCCAGGCTCTCGTTCAAGAGAGCCTTGGTCATTTCCTCTGCAACATCTTCAGGAAGATCATTGCGGCTGTGTCTCTGGGGGTCATCCTTTCGTCCCGTGTACTCGCACATTAAGCCGGGGCGGCGGCTTAATGGGATCACCCGCCAGGAGATCCAGACCCGGGCCAGGTCGATTCCATTGAGACCATTGCCCAGAAGAGCCTTGATCTTGTTTATGGTGGGGAGCGGAGGCTGGCGTTCCGCTTGCGTCAGTTTGTCAGACAGTGGGTGTGTTGACTCCAGACGTGAGGGGCGAAAGCTGGGCAACGGACTTTCATCAGCCGGCGACGTGTCTTGGCAGTAGAACCACGTCAGATTCCAATCTTTGGGGTGGCTTGGCGGCTCTACGTATGGGAAAAGGCAGTCCCTTCGTCGCTGAATGGAGATGCCACCTAGCTCCAGACTTGGCCCATTGGCGCACTCATTCTGACGGTTCAAGTAAAAAAGCTCTCTGAAGAGCAGTAGACTAGGTTCTTCTCCAAGGTAAACCTCGCAGAACACTTGGAAGTTGCAGATATTGGACACTGAGTTGGGTCCTATGTCCTGAGGCCGTAGATCAAAGAAATTCAGAACGTCTCTGAAAAACTTTGAGCCGGGCGGTGCGAAGCCCTGGCTCATATGATCCGCAAAAATCACTACCTCCCCGTCCTTTGGCTGTGGTCTCTCTTCTGACGGGTCAGGGGCATGGTAGGACATGACGTCCTTCTTGGGCAGGTATCCAGACTTGACAAAATCTGCTAGGGTCTCATTGGTGACATTGGACCTCATCCAGTTGCAAGTGATGGAGGCTTTGTGAGCTTTGGGAGGCATGGTGAAAGTCGGCAGTCTATGATAAAAGGAAAACGTCCGGATTAATTATAAGCTGGAGGAAATCTACAGTTCAATGTCAAAGTGGCGGCTTATGAAGGGGACTAATGGTATACACCTAAGTGCATCGGGTTATTTAAGCCGCCGAGGTATTGAGAGTAATTTGATTGTCTACGGCCTTATCACAGCTGAGCCGGAAAATTTTATGGCGCATGGTTTTCTTTAAGCCGGAAAATTTTATGGCGCATGGTTTTCTTTAAGCCGGAAGGTTCTACGGCGCGTGGTTTCTTTATACCGGAAACATAAACCGCCGTGATTCAATAATTGCAGTTTTTTACTAAGTGTGGTAAAACAGGTTTCACACATTGCAGTAACTATTTTGGATCAAAATGGTCGGGCAAAAGAAAAGTTTCTAGACCTAGAAACAGACGCAAGGAAGTTCTTGAGCTCGAACAAGGCTCTTATGCAGTGAAAAGAGGGCTATTTGCATGTGAAATGGGTCTTAAACATCTACCGCAGTGATTCTATACAGAGCTAAGATCAAAAAAGGGCAGTAAAAACCAAATCTACCAAGGGCCGCAACGAACTACGAAAAACAAAGGATGAACTACGGAACCCTAATGTGGATCTGACCAATGGAGTATCGAGGACTTACTGGTGCTGAGGAGATGCGGAGATGGCCGCCGTTTGTCTGGACCGAGTCAGGGTGATGCAGCGGCCAAGGTTGATGAAGACCGGGGGTGCGGCGGCGACGGCGGAGTTCGAGCTCGAGCAGAGGAACAGTGGCGCGAGGAGGAAGAAGCGTGGCTGAAGGCCCATCGGGCCGGCCTATTTATAAGGGCGAGCTCATAAGTGGGCGCGAGAATCAAGGAGACCACGGCGTGGTTATCTCCCCACGAAACGCCTCGATTTTTGGGATGACAGTAAAGGTAAAGATCCGTTGCGGATCTGGCGGAGTAAAAAACGGGCTTAATGGAAGATGACGTCACGGCGGATTACCCGGAGTCCAGAGGATGACGTCACGCCGGGTCATGGCCTTCACACGATTGTAAGCCGGCGATTTTCTGTCGAAAGGATTGAAGATTGACATGAGCCGGCTCAAATCAATCTGGGGCCTAATGTTGAGGATATAGACCTTAGAGTCACCCGCCAGGAGGGGCCGGGTTACTCTAATGGTCACTGCCAGAAGCCCGATGCCAAGATTAAAGACGGTGGGCCGAAGATGGGCTTAAGACCCGGATATGGCTTAAGGCCCGTAGTTACAATCATTATTATGGTAGAACTTGTAGTGTAAGGCAAGAATAGTTGAAAGTCCGAGCCGGACACTCTTATGAGCCGGCCGGGACTCTGAGAGCTGTAGGGCGTCAGCCTCCCTATATAAAGGGACGACCCGGCAGCGGTTTAGGGACAAGAACAATCTCATCGAGAGTCAGGCATAGCGGTTTAGCTCCCTGGTTATCGAAACCCTAATCAATACCACCTCAAACTGTACGTAGGCTTTTACCTTCACCGTAAGGGGCTGAACCAGTATAAACCCTCATGTTCCTTGTCCCGCTTAACCCCTTCAAGCTTCCTAGTAGCGATGGCTCCACGACTAAGTCCTAGCTCGAGGACATCTGCCGTGACAATTCCACGACACATTTCATCTCCGGTCTTCCACAACAACGACGACGCGAACAACTACATCACCAAAATGTCCATCTTTGGACTACAACACGAAATGCAAGGCACACAATCTACCTTGCGAGAGCGCCTCGACAACCTCGCCATCGACATACACCACTCCGAAGCAAGGAAAAGGGACTACATCGACACCAAGTTGGGTGAGCTAAAGGATCAACTACAAGTCTTCTTCGCCTTCATCATCCTCAAGGCGGCGGCGAGCAAGTCGATCATCTTCGAAGCGCAAAACTGATGCAAGTGCAAGTCGTCCATGTCCACATCTCCATGGCGACCATCGCCAACATCGTCATGAAGGGCAAGACACCTCCAAGCATCATGTGCACAACGACAACTACTACGAGCTCAAGCACGACAACGACATCATCCACTTGAAGATGCTCCACAAGCGCAAACGTACAAGTCCGAACAAGCCCTACTTCACGACAAGTCCAAGCTTCATGAGCAAAAGAGAAGACCGCGAGACGAGCACCACCACGACGGAGCTACGGCTACACCAACCACTTCAGCATCTTCGCCAAGTGCTATCAAGGCATCTTCGCCTTTGGACGTACGGCATCTTCGCTTACTTCTCATGAGTTCCCCTACATCGACATCTTCAACAACAAGGCGACCACCTACGAGCGAGGGCGACACTTCCATCTTCGGAAGCCCCTCAAGGACGATGGCTGAGCATGGGAAATTCCCTTCGGTCGTGGAGACGAGCTATGAGGTGCCACATCATATGGGCCTCCAACAACAAGACGGCGACAAGAAGGTTGAGCATGGGACTATACCGTCAACCAAGGCGGCGATAGGAGTTGAGCATGGAGACATTTGCACCACCATCTCTCCGACACCCACATATGAAGAGATGCCTCAATTCCCATGTGAAGAGAGCCACCCTACCATGAGTGATATGAGTGACTCCACCATATGTGACATTAAGTGCATTTCCTATGAGCGGATGAGTGTGACCACCACTAGCCCCACACATGAGAGCATGCCACACATCCTATGTGAGGTTGAGAGCCATTCGAGTGACTCCGCCAACCATACGAGTGAGAGCATCCAAGAGGGAGTGAGTGAGCCACAACACTTAGTGAGTGAGGTAGTTGACACATCATGTGAGGCCACAATTATTTCTAATGACTTAACCTCTACTCCTAGTGTGTTTTCTTCTTTGGTGCTAGGTCTCCTACATGAAGACATGCCTATCCTCGACGAGTCCATACCTCCAATGGACACGACGATGGCCATGGTGGACGATGATGCACCCCCCACATGGTTCCATCAAGATGAAGATGACAATGACTTGTTCTTCGACACCTCACGTACAACACATGAGCGATGCTCCAAAGGTAACATAGGTGATGGTGCTACTCTTGTCCCACTAGTGGATTATCTTACCAATGATTGCTTCCATGATGTTGACACACCTATTACCATGCTTCATGCTAGTGCGACTTCCTCATGTCATGACTTACCAATTTATGATGAATGTGATGATAAGCATGTTGAGTTGCCTAGTTGTGATGCTATGCCCCATAGGATATCATGTGAAAATTCTATTGGTCACTTCATGTTTGACAATCCATTGAACTTGTCATATGCTATGAGTGAGGTCTCCAATATTACTTCATTTCAATCTCAACATAGTACCTATGCATGTCCCATTAACATAAATCCCATTTGCACTTATGGCATAGATGACGAGATGATGGTCATTGGCTTTTGTTTCTCTTGCGATGATATTGCTATGCTTCCTTTGCAAAATTTGTGCAATTCATCTCATATGCCATGCCATGAAAATTATTGTGTATCGCATGATTACATCCCTTGTGTGCACCACATGCATACCATTCCTCGCAATGCTCTAGATATTGTGAGTGATGCAGTACATACTTTGAGTCTCCATTATGCTATACATAACAAGAAACCTCTCATGATGGATGACATGTTTCTATATCATGCAACTCATTTATTTGAGCATTGGATATTTTGTGCTAACGAACACAAGCACGTACGCATCATGATGGATGATGTGTACATCTACCACGCACACACAATTTTCCCTTTGTTTTTGTTGTGTGTAGGTACTCACGTATACTCTTCAACCTCTCAATCCCAAGAGTTGACGAAACGAGCTCTTGAGAGCAACGACAATTTGGGATCCCTTGGATTGTCCTTCCTACCATTCTCTTCGTGCAACGACTACACGCATCTCTTCTACTTGGCTCTCACAAGGCTATGGGCTATATATCACTTGTTACATTATGCCCATTCTACTACCGTGTTCACTTTGCATGTTATGCTTGCTTCTATGCCTTTTCCACGCAATTGTGACCCTTTCTTGCACTAACCCATGATTCACCATTATGCTACTTCTATGTGTATTTGCATGCTCGGTGGAGATCCTTGTTCCTATTGCCATGTTTATCATGTGTTGGGGAACGTAGTAATTTCAAAAAAATTCCTACGCACACGCAAGATCATGGTGATGCATAGCAACGAGAGGGGAGAGTGTTGTCCATGTACCCTCATAGACCGAAAGCAGAAGCGTTAACACAACGCGGTTGATGTAGTCGTACGTCTTCACGATCCGACCGATCAAGTACCGAACGCACGGCACGTCCGAGTTCAGCACACGTTCAGCTCGATGACGTCCCTCGAACTCCGATCCAGCCGAGTGTTGAGGGAGAGTTTTGTCAGCACGACGGCGTGGTGACGATGATGATGTTCTACCGACGCAGGGCTTCGCCTAAGCACCGCTACGATATTATCGAGGTGTAATATGGTGGAGGGGGGCACGGCACACGGCTAAAAGATCATTGATCAATTGTGTGTGTAGAGAGGTTCCCCCTTGCCCCCGTATATAAAGGAGCAAGGGGGAGGCTGCCGGCCAAGGGAGGAGAGGCGCGCCAGGAGGAGTCCTACTCCTACCGGGAGTAGGACTCCCCCCCCTTTTCCATGTTGGACTAGGAGAGGAAGGGGGAAAAGGTGGAGGGGAGGAAGGAAGGGGGGCCGCCGCCCCCCTCTCCTTGTCCTATTCGGACTGGGGGGAGGGGCGCGCAGCCCTGCCCTGGCCTCCTCTCCTCTCTACCACCTAGGCCCAATAAGGCCCATTAAGTTACCGGGGGGTTCCGGTAACCTCCCGGTACTCTGGAAAAATCCCGATTTCACCCGGAACACTTCCGATGTCCAAACATAGGCTTCCAATATATCAATCTTTATGTCTCGACCATTTCGAGACTCCTCGTCATGTCCGTGATCACATCCGGGACTCCGAACAACCTTTGGTACATCAAAACATATAAACTCATAATATAACTGTCATCATAACGTTAAGCGTGCGGACCCTACGGGTTCGAGAACTATGTAGACATGACCGAGACACCTCTCCAGTCAATAACCAATAGCGGAACCTGGATGCTCATATTGGTTCCCACATATTCTACGAAGATCTTTATCGGTCAGACCGCATAACAACATACGTTGTTCCCTTTGTCATCGGTATGTTACTTGCCCGAGATTCGATCGTCGCTATCTCGATACCTAGTTCAATCTCGTTACCGGCAAGTCTCTTTACTCGTTCCGTAATACATCATCCCGCAACTAACTCATTAGTCACAATGCTTGCAAGGCTTCTAGTGATGTGTATTACTGAGTGGGCCCAGAGATACCTCTCCGACAATCGGAGTGACAAATCCTAATCTCGAAATACGCCAACCCAACAAGTACCTTTGGAGACACCTGTAGAGCACCTTTATAATCACCCAGTTACGTTGTGACGTTTGGTAGCACACAAAGTGTTCCTCCGGTAAACGGGAGTTGCATAATCTCATAGTCATAGGAACATGTATAAGTCATGAAGAAAGCAATAGCAACATACTAAACGATCGAGTGCTAAGCTAACGGAATGGGTCAAGTCAATCACATCATTCTCCTAATGATGTGATCCCGTTAATCAAATGACAACTCATGTCTATGGCCCGGAAACACAACCATCTTTGATCAACGAGCTAGTCAAGTAGAGGAATACTAGTGACACTCTGTTTGTCTATGTATTCACACATGTATTATGTTTTCGGTTAATACAATTCTAGCATGAATAATAAACATTTATCATGATATAAGGAAATAAGTAATAACTTTATTATTGCCTCTAGGGCATATTTCCTTCATCATGTGCCTCATTCTATTGATGCTTGTTGTGTTGGGAGAGTCGTGATGTTCCATTGCTATTTACTTAGGACTTCTTGCCAATACAATGATGATACTTTACTCATATCTTGTTTTCATGATTGTGATATGTCATGTGCATCATATATGCCCACCATTTACACACATGACATGATTGCCATGACTCCTTCTAGTATGTTGCATCTTCACACTACTAGCTTGCTTGACTTGATTACAACGATTGCTTGCTTGGTTGCATCACCCATGTTCCTTTATTACTCGCTTTCTTGGGTTGATGACATGTTGTAGGGTGGAACCCTAAGTGGAGATCTTTCACGAATTGGAGGGGGAATCCCCAAGAACAAGATGAACACAAAAGGGAAAACAAGAGGAACACTCAAGAACAAGTCCAATCACACATCCACTAGACCAACAGACACACAAGATCCACAAGGTAGATGAACAATCAAAGGGAAACAAGATACATGGTAGAGTTCATCCCAAATCCTATGAAGGAGATGAGGGCTTGATGATCTAGATAGATCCTTCCCTCAAGGGGGGCTTTATCCACTAGGGATCTTCTCCAATGGAGGCCTTGAACTCCAATGGAGTGTCTCTCTCTCAAGAGGAATCCCACAAGGGGAGATACATGAGCTAAGCTCTAGTGTTTAGTTCTATTCTTAGCTAAGTCTAAATGGAGGAGATGAAGGAGTATATATAGTCCTAGGCAAAGAGAGGGATAAGTGGGGGTGAAATGGTAAAACAAGGGCAAAGCCCACAACATCACACAGGGGGGGCCCCGTGTGCACGGGGTAAGTGGAGCCCGTGCGCACGGGGTGTCCAGAGACCTGACGAAAGGGCCCGTGCGCACGGGGTCCGTGAGGCCCGTGGACACGGGGGTCCCGTGGGCATGGTACACTCCCGTGCGCACGGGGACTTCATGACCGCCAGCCTGGGAGGCCCGTGGGCATGGGGTCGGAGGGGCCCGTGGACACGGGGTCGCATGGGAGCTGCTGCCTTCTTCTTGGCGCTTCCTTCTCCGCTTCCCGGCTTCCCTCTTGGATGGTGTAGATGTTCTCTTCCGCATGAACTCGTCCTTGCTAAGTGTGAAGCTCAGACAATACCTATTCATGCACACGGAACGAATGTCAAGTAGTATACCATCCTCAAAGGGGTCAAGTGAACACGTGTAAAGGAGAAGATTCACCTTTATGTATGTGAAGTAGATGTCGCACGTGTCACTTGCCAAATGGACTCTTGACTTGCTGATGTCCATAGGATGCTCCGCATCATCCCCTCCCCCTTGGGAAAGATCCGACCTCGGATCGAAATCTAAATCACCATGGGAAAGAGATGATGTTGTCGTGTAGAAGTTGACGATCACCAAGCATTCATCATCTTGTAGTTTCCAATGGGCACTCTCCAATGTCGCACCATCTTGTAATTCCTTCAAAAGGAGCAAAGATAACAAGCACTTGGAAAAACAAATGTGGTTGGCGTAAGAGCAAAACCAAGCATTCAAGAGGTGATTCACTCAACAAGTCTTGTCATCAAGCCTAGCATATGGTTTGACAAAGAAGTGTGGCATGGCATTTAAGCATGTAAGTTGAGCACAATCAAGGTCATCATGGAAACAAGTATGCAAATGGGAGGTGAAGATGCTAATATGTGTGACGAGTGAACAAGCTTCTACCTCAATATCATAGCAAGAATGCGCAATGTGCTCAACAAAAGGTCTAGGGTAGGCATAGGAATCATTCACAACACCAAGTACAATGAGGTGTCTAAACACATGGGGCAAGTGCAAGGCAATCCAAGCATAATGTGCATAGGGTGTAGTGAAGATATCATGGCACTCAACACAAAGTAAAGAGCAATTGTTCAACATGTGTGAGGCAATCAAGTCAATCATGGTAAGCATGTCGTGCAAACTAGTGGAATGAAGATGCAACACACTAGAGGAAATCATAGCAATGATGTCATGTGAGTAAATAATAGGCATAGGCAATGCACATGACATATCGCAAGCACGAACACAAAGCAAGATCATAGTATCATCATAGGAATGGGTCATAGGGGAACATGGCAATAACAAGCAATATCTCCACCAAACTTGCACATACACATACAAGTATGAGAATCAAGAAACATGTGTAATGAAAAGCATGGGTCACAAATGCATGGCAAAGGCATAGGAATGAGCATATCATGCAAAGGGAACATGGCAAGATGGGCATACAATATGTAAAGGACGATAACCCATAACCATGTGAGAGGCATGTAGAAGAGATGCGCGAAGTCTTTGCGCGAAGAGAGCGGTGGGAAAGGAAATCCATAGGATCCCAAGTCATCATTGCTCTCTAGAGCTCGTTTTGTCAACTCATGGGATTGTGAGGTTGACAAGTATTCATGGGTACTGATGCGGAGCATCCTACGATCATCCCCATGTACACTCGAGCATACGCCATTGGACCTAAGGTGAACCCGTTCCTACATGCTTCCCCTTTCCACTCGTACGAGACATGGTTGCTACCTAATGCAAAGACGCTACATGTGCTTAGAAACCAAGGAGACGACCATGGAGATGCTCGAGGCATATGCCAAGTCCACAAGGAAGCGGATCAAGAAGTGCCTCAAGTGGAGTCACCGCGGAGCTAGAGCGGCCGGACATCCGGCAGGAGCCTGGACATCCGGCGACACCAACCAGAAGAAGACCAAAGAGAGACAGAAGCCAGGCGACTCTACAGCGGCTGGACATCCGGCCGACCCCCAGACATCCGGCGCCCCGCGACGGGCCGGACATCCGGCACCTGCCCGGAAATCCGGCGCACGCTATCCAGAGAGCAGAAGAATCGACCACTCCAGCCCGGACATCCGGCCCCAGCCTGGACATCTGGCGCCTGTCTACGCACAGTGAACGGGCCAAGGGCCCATGTATCCCCCCTCTCACTTACCCCTTCGTGGGCTAACACTATATATAGACCCCCTCCTCCTCCTAGTTAGGGTTAGCATTGGTTTAGCCATAGTTGAGATAGAGCTTTGCTCATCCATTACGGATCTCCTCCTCGAGAGAGACTGCGGCCCCTCTTCGGAGAAGATCACCTTGGATTCAAGACCCCCTCTTAGGTGGCCCCCATCAAGACCTCCTCACAGAGAAGAACCGGTTACCTTTGTATCGTCCTTTGTTGACTTTGGATCTTGTATCTCACCTTTTGTGTTCATCGATCTAGTGCATGTGTGATCTATTCTTGTTGGTTGAGTGATTTCTCTCGTGTTCCCCTCGTGTTTTCCCTCGTGTTTCCCCTCATGTTCATCGTGTTCTTCGTAGGGATCCGCTCCTTTCGTGAAATATCGGCCATCTAGGGTTCCACCCTACATCATCTTGGTACCATGAGCCACGTTGATCACGATTTCGGAGCCTCCCCGTTGTGTTTTGTAGCCTAGTTTTGTTGATTTGATCCTAAATTCGACAATTCCCACCAAAAATAGCCCCCAATTTTTTTTGTGATTTGTTGGTTTGATGATGTTTTGTTGATTTTGATCCATGGATTTGCTTGGTTTCGAGTAGATCTAGCTTTCCCCCAATTTTCCCCACTTTCCATCCACGAAATCTCTCCAATTTTGCCCATGAAATCATCAATTTCCGCTCCCAAAATCGAGTTCCTCGAGTTCATCCTCGGATTTGGAGCCCGGACATCCGGCCCGTAGCCCCGGACATCTGCCCCCCCGGACTTCTGGCCCATGGCCCGGACATCCGGCTCCTGGAGCGCATTTTCGCGCGCGGTTCTGGACATCAGGTCCCGAAAATCCGGCCAAACCCCCGGATGTCCGGCCCCTGGGATTTCAGCCTTCCCCGTTTCACCGTTTTGTGCATAACTAATTCACCCGGAGTCCGTTTTTGACGTTCTTTAGCTCGTTTCGAAGCTATTAACATCCCCCATCCCACAAAAATACTACCATCACCATTTGACTCCATCAAAATTTTGGAACTTTGGCATCTTTGCCTAGGCTTCCACCACAACCTCCGCATAACCACCACCGACTTCCGCAACTTAACCCGTTTCGTTCCATATAGCATTTGTGGTTGTTTGAGTAGTGATTCGAGTCTCCTAAGGTGTTTCAGCTACTTAGGGACAATTGCTTCTTCATCAACCACCACCATAACTTCCGCATAGGCTTGCCCACCATACACTTTCGCCAACCTAACTTAACCCAATTTTGTTTGTGTTGTGAGTTGTGTCTCCTAAGGTGTTTCGGCTACTTAGGGACCGTGCTTCGAACTCCGACACCATGTATAGTTCACCATCTTACCCTCCACTTCCGCATTGCCTACTCGCAAAAACCCATCATTGCATTTTCGCAATCCCATTGGGCTTCCGCAACCACCACCGCATTCCCGCTACCACCATTTGACATTTGAGATTTTGAGTTCGCAGTTTTTCCGTTTCCTAAGGTGTTTCGGCTACTTAGGGACGAGTCTCCATCATCTTGGTATCTACATCAAGAACACCGCCACTCATCATCGCCTCGGACGGTAACCTCCATATCATCTTGGTATCGTGGTATCCCTCCATTGTATATTCCCTTGCAATTGCATTGATAATCCCTAGCCCATTTTGCGTCACTTTCCTATCGAGACTAGCCATTTGAGTATTGCCGGCAACGTTACTTGTGCACATTAGTGATCTACACCTTCCATTGCATACACACCATATCATCTAGGTATCATATCACCCATTGTGTCACAAAGATTGTTCCCGCATATACACTATTGCTACCTTGGTTTGTGCATTGTGCAAAAGTGGCCATATCATACAAAAAAGAAGAAGAATAAAGATTTTAAGCAAAAGAGAAAGAGCAAAGAAGCTTGTAAGAAAGTGCCATAGCATCATACCACATTGCATATAAGATTGTCATATCCGATCATCTTGGATCATCTTGAGAGAAACACCGGGAACCACACATACATAGCATACTTGGGATAGAAAGTTTATCCATTTTTGTCTCTTATAGGTTGTGCACAAGTGTCGTATCCGCCTATAGAGCAATCGTGCTAGCGTCTCTCTTGAGTTGTGCAACACGAGCGTTTTCCGTGGACTCCACATTTTGTGCTCATTCCTTGGTTGCATGACCCCATTTATCTATCCGTGTGTGTGTTTCCGTGTGCCATTCTTTGCTATTGGTCTACTTGTTTCACTTGCGAATTTGTGAATCTCTTTCAACATTATTAACTCTTGCTAACATTTTGCATCAAATTTTTGTGCCACTATCCTCACCGAGCCCCACCATTACCTTACTTGTGTAGGTGTGAGAAACCGACAAGAATTGGTACCAATTGTGCTATTTCCTTGTTACACATTGAGTGATCATTGATCCATCTTCAACATCGGTCAAGGTACATTTGGTATAGTTCTTCTCTTTCTCCCACTCATATTATCTTGAGTCTTGTGATGGACAGGCAAGGCATTTCATCTCCAGTCTTCGACAGCAACGATGGCGCGAACAACTACATCACCAAAGCGTCCATCTTCGGACTACCACGACAAATGCAAGGTGCACAATCTACCTTGCGAGAGCGCCTCGACAACCTCGCCATCGACATACACCACTCCGAAGCAAGGAAAAGGGACTACATCGACACCAAGTTGGGCGAGCTAAAGGATCAGTTACGAAACATGGTGGCCGACTACAAGTCTTCTTCCCCTTCATCATCCTCAAGGCGGCGGCGAGCAAGTCGATCATCTTCGGAGCGCAAACAAGATGCAAGAGCAAGTCGTCCATGTCCTCATCTCCATAGCGACCATCGCCAACATCGTCATGAAGGGCAAGTCACCTCCAAGCATCATTTGCACGACGACGACGAACGACATCTACTACGAGCTCAAGCGCGACAACGACACCATCATCATGAAGATGCTCGCCAAGAGCAAACGCACAAGTCCCAACAAGCCCTACTTCACGCCAAGTCCAAGCTTCATGAGAAAAAGAGAAGACCGCGAGACGAGCACCACCAAGATGGAGCTACGGCTACACCAACCACTTCGGCATCTTCGCCAAGTGCTATCAAGGCATCTTCGCCTTTGGACGTACGGCATCTTCGCCTACTTCCCATGAGTTCGCCTACATCGACATTTTCAACAACAAGGCGACCACCTACGAGGGAGGGTGACACTTCCATCTTCGGAAGCCCCTCAAGGAAGATGGCCGAGCATGGGAAATTCCCTTCGGTCATGGAGACGAGCTACGAGGTGCCACATCATATGGGCGTCCAACAACAAGACGGCGACAAGAAGGTCGAGCAAGGGCCATCCCCTTCGACCACGGCCACGAGCATGAACCTCTTCAACAACACGAAGACGACGCCCATATTGGACTCATACTCCGGGTCAAGCTACGAGACCGCACATGAGACCTTATCTTTGGTCTTGGAGGAGAGTGATGATGTGCCATTTTCGGCCTTCATCCACAGCTACGACTACGACATGATTGAGCATGGAGACCATTGCACCTACACCTCTCCGACACCCACATATCATGAGATGACCCAATTGCCATGTGAGGAGAGCCACCAGCCCATGAGTGAGATGAGTGACTCCACCATACGTGACATTGAGAGCATTTCCTATGAGAGGATGAGTGTGACCACCACTAGCCCTACACATGAGAGCATGCCACACATCCTATGTGAGGTTGAGCGCCATTTGAGTGACTCCACCAACAATATGAGTGAGAGCATCTTTGAGGGAGTGAGTGAGCCACAACACTTAGTGAGTGAGGTAGTTGACATGGCATGTGAGGCCACTATGATTTCTAACGACTTAACCTCTACTCCGAGTGTGTTTTGTTCTTTGGTGCTAGGTCTCCTACATGATGAAATGCCTATCCTCGACGAGTCCATACCTCAATTGGAGACCACGATGGCCATTGTGGACGACGATGCGCCACCCACATGGATCCATCAAGATGAAGATGACAACGAGTGGATCTTCGACACCTCACCTACAACACATGAGCGATGCTCCAAAGGTAACATAGGTGATGGTGCTTCTCTTGTCCCACTAGTGGACTATCTTACCAATGATTGCTTGCATGTTGTTGATCCACCTATTCCCATGCTTCATGCTAGTGCGACTTCTTCATGTCATGACTTACCAAATTATGATGAATATGATGATGAGCATGTTGAGTTGCCTAGTTGTGATGCTATGCTCCATAGGATATCATGTGAAAATTCTTTTGGTCACATCATGTTTGACAATCCATTGAACTTTTCCTATGCTATGAGTGAGATCTCCCATATTGCATCATTTCAATCTCAACATAGTAACTATGCATGCCCCATTAACATAAACCCCATTTGCACTTATGGCATAGATGACAAAATGATGGTCATTGGCTTTTGTTTTTCATGTGATGATATTGCTATGCTTCCTTTACATGATTTGCGCAATTCATCTACTATACCATGCCATGATCACATTGTTCCAAATATGCTTTGTTTTGGATGTTGTCAATATTCTCCATGTGATGTTTCTACAAATGCTCATGAGGAGACCCCCATAGTTTCCTCATACATATTAGGAGATCTTGATGCATTCCATACTTTGCATGATTCCCATAATTGCTTGCACCATATGCATTCCATGAATAACAATGCTCTACATATTTCTCATGATGCATTACACAATTTGAGTCTCTATTATGCTATACATAATAACAAACCTCTCATGATGGATGACATGTTTCTATATCATGCATCTCATTTATTTGAGCATTGGCTATTTTGTGCTAACCAACACATGCACGTGCGCATCATGATGGATGATGTGTACATCTACCACGCACACACAATTTTCCCTTTGTCTTTGTTTTGTGTAGGTACTTAAGTATACTCGTCAACCTCTCAATCCCAAGAGTTGACGAAACGAGCTCTTGAGGGAAACGATGACTTGGGATCCCGTGGACTATCCTTACCAGCATTCCCTTCACGCACGGCCTACGCGCATCTCTTCTACTTGGCTCTCACAAGGCTATGGGCTCTATATCACTTGTTACTTTATGCCCATTGTATCTTGTTCACTTTGCATGTTATTCCTCTTTACATGCCTTTGCCATGCAATTGTGACCCTTGCTTGCACTTACCCATGATTCACCATTATAATACTCCTATGTGTATTTGCATGCTTGGTGGAGATCCTTGTTGCTATTGCCATGCTTATCATGTGCCCCATGCTATTGATGCTATTTTGCTCATATCTTGTCTTTATGCTTGTGAAATGTCATGTGCATTATATATGCCCACTATTTGCACACATGACATGCTTGCCATGATTCCTTCTAGTACGTTGCCTCTTCGCACTACTAGCTTCCATGACTTGATCACTATGATTACTTTCTTGGTTGCATCACCCATGTTCCATTACTCGCTTTCTTGGGTTGATGACATATATGCTCATGCCTCTCACATGATATATCTTGTTTATTGTCGCTTGCCTCCAATAATTGCCTCTATGCTTAATGATCTTGGAGACTCGGACACTTCACTTGTGATGCATGCTTGGTTGATTGAGCATATTGTATTTGGTTGTTCTCGCATCATATGCCTCCATACTATGAAATGCTCCTTTTCCTTTCCTATGATGAGCATGATGCTTACACTTGTTGGGTATCTTACCACTCGAATGATAGGTTTTGCATTTACACTAACCTCATTTGTTTTTTCGAGTGTTTGTCATGTTCTTTCATTTTGAAGGATTCAAAAGGAGGTACCATAACGAGACATATTGGTTATGTGAAGGCATACAAGATGTGCAACTCCATCATCCTTGAGAAACTCCTAAAGGTGAACTCCTTCCCCTTGAGCCATTCTCAAATATGCATATTGAATGGGTCATTCTTTCATTGTTGTTTCCTTCTTGTTGTCTACATGCTACATCTCGCGAATGAAGGAGCGACATTGGAGATTGGCTCTATGGACCTTCACATTGGGGAGCGCTCGGACTTATTGGATGCACCTTCAAACCTCCACTCATGCCACGACATCGAGCATTGGTACATCAACACTCCTTTGACACATTGCACCCCCACCTTCATATTTGTTGATTGTGCTCATACATGTCATGCTCGATGGACATATTATACTCACCACAAGTTTGCACCCTATGCATGGATTGACACACATTATGCTTGTCTTGTTGCAGCTATTCCCATGTCATCCATGATATATGAGCTTGTACATTTCCTTAGCAAATTTGTTGTGATCTTTCTTGATGGCATATTCATACATCATGATCATATTGCCTACCATCAATAGCATGATAATTTCTTCATATTGAGCATCCATTGCCATATTCATGCTATTGATAAACTGTCTCACTATGACATCATTTTGCACCGTGGTTGCATCGACCATATTCACAACACATTTGTGTGCATAATGAATGTTTTTGCTCCCATGAATGCTTTACATGTCATTTTACATCTTTTGGATAAGCTTCTTGTGCCTTTTCATGAACAATTCCTTCGGACGAACTCATGCTTATTTGATGGACACCTTGTGTGCGCTAACCATTGTATTTCTGAGTGTCGTTTGTGTTTGTTCCTTTTGCATGTATACCACTCTGGCGACACCTTGGAGTACTTGGGTTGCGCAATGTCTTCAACTCCATCCAACTTCAAGTCCGTCCACGACAACCGTTTCCATGGTGATGAGGATCATGATCCGAGGTCGGATCTTTCGCAAGGGAGGGGAGATGATGCGGAGCATCCCACGTTCATCCCCATGTACACTCTGACTACTGTCCAAGCCCCAAGAGGACATACGATGAGACCTCAACCATACGCCATGGGACACAAGGTGAACTCACTCCTCTTCGAACCGCCACTTCCCACACTTAAGACATGGCTGCTACCTTAATCGGAGATGCTTTGTGTGCTTAGGTACCAAGGAACCAGCCTAGGAGAAGCTACGGTGTCAGATGGACATCAAGAGCATGAAGATGATCCGCCAAGCCTGGAACGAGCGGTACTACCGCCCACACCCAGCGGTACTACCGCTAAAGGCCCCCAAGCGGCACTACCGCCCAACATCCGCTCTACTACCGCTCAACCCGACAAACTCTTGTACTCGAGCGGAGCAAGTTCGGCACGACAGCGGCACTACCGCTGAAGCGGTACTACCGCCCGAGGGTCCGGTACTACCGCCCTGCCTGTGTGCAGAGAACGGGCCTAGGGCCCATGTATCCCCCCTCTCACTTACCCCTTCATGGACTTAGACTATATATACAACCCCACCTCATTATAGCTAGGGTTAGCATTGGTTTAGCTCATATGTGAGATAGAGCATTGCTCATCCATTACGGATCTACCCTACGAGAGAGACCGCGGCCCCTCTTTGGAGAAGATCCACCTTGCATTCAAGACCTCCGCACGGAGAAGACCCCCATCAAGACCTCCTCACAGAGAAGAACCGGTTACCGTTTGTATCGTCCGTTGTTCGATTTGGATCTTGTATCTTACCTTTGTGTTCATCGATCTAGCGCATGTGTGATCTATTCTTGTTGGTTGAGTGATTTCTCTCGTGTTCCCCTCGTGTTCCCCTTGTGTTTCCCCTCGTGTTCATCACGTTCTTCATAGGGATCCATTCCTTTCGTGAAAGATCTGCCACCTAGGGTTCCACCCTACATCACAAGGCTTCTTGCACTCATTATGGTGGTTTCAAAGTCCTGAAATCATCACTTGTAACTCCGTTCTTGTTCCCCTTGCGCATGCTATCCTCTCCCTGCTTGGTCTTGCTCCAGTGTTCATCCCTCTTATCCATGCCAGGCCCTTCATTTGTAAGCAAAACAAATGTATCCAATTTAGGCAGCATCTTATTCTCATGAACATTAGAATCATTACCAAGAAACGGAAGTACGTGAAAATTTAATTGGCGTGCGCGAGCTCTAGTAATTGGTCCAGTATATGTAGAAGTAGGGGGTGTGGGTGTAACAATGGAATTGATGTCCTCATCATCCTCCCCTTCTTGAAATGAAGTCGTCCTCGACGGAAGCTCATCTTCCTCACCAAAATAGGGCTTCAAATCTGCAATGTTAAAAGTGGGACTAACCCCAAAATCTGCAGGCAGCTCAAGTTTATATGCATTATCATGTATTTTCTCTAACACCTTAAATGGACCATCAACACGTGGCATTAGCTTTGATTTGTGCAAATCAGGAAATCTAGTTGTGATGCTATGCTCCATAGGATATCATGTGAAAATTGTATTGGTCACTTCATGTTTGACAATCCATTGAACTGGTCATATGCTATGAGTGAGATCTGCCATATTGCTTCATTTCAATCTCAACATAGTAACTATGCATGCCCCATTAAGATAAATCCCATTTTCACTTATGGCATAGATGACGAGATGATGGTCATTGGCTTTTGTTTTTCATGTGATGATATTGCCATGCTTCCTTTACATGATTTGCGCAATTCTTCTACTATGCCATGCCATGATCACATTGTTCCAAATATGCATTGTTTTGGATGTTGTCAATATTCTCCATGTGATGTTTCCACTAATGCTCATGAGGAGACCCCCATAGTTTCCTCATACATATTAGGAGATTTTGATGCATTCCATACTTTGCATGATTCCCATAATTGCTTGCACCATATGCATTCCATGAATAACAATGCTCTACATAATTCTCATGATGAATTACACAATTTGAGTCTCCATTATGTCATACATAACAACAAACCTATCATGATGGATGACATGTTTCTATATCACACATCTCATTTATTTGAGCATTGGATATTTGGTGCTAACCGACACAAGAACTTATGTATCATGATGGATGATGTGTACATCTACCACGCACACACAATTTTTCCTTTGCCTTTGTTTTGTGTAGGTACTCATGTATACTCGTCAACCTCTCAATCCCAAGAGTTGACGAAACGAGCTCTTGAGAGCAACGACGATTTGGGATCCCGTGGACTATCCTTACCACCGTTCCATTTGCGCAAGGACTACACGCATCTCTTCTACTTGGCTCTCACACGGCTTTGGGCTATTTACCACTTGTCACCTTATGCCCCTTCTATCGTGTTCACTTTGCATGTTATGCCTATTTACATGACTTTGCCATGCAATTGTGACCCTTGCTTGCATCTACCCATGATTCACCATTATGCTACTCCTATGTGTATTTGCATGTTTGGTGGAGATCCTTGTTGCTATTGCCATGTTTATCATGTGCTTCATGCTATTGTTGATTCTTGTGTTGGGAGAGTCATGATGTTCCATTGCTATTTACATAGGACTTCTTGCCAATACAATGATGATACTTTCCTCATATCTTGCTTTCATGCTTGTGATATGTCATGTGCTTTATTCATGCCCACCATTTGCACACATGACATGCTTGCCATGATTCCTTCTAGTATGTTGCATCTTCGCACTAGTAGCTTGTTCGACTTGATCAATATGATTGCTTGCTTTGTCGCATCACCCATGTTCCATTCTTACTCGCTTTCTTGGGCTGATGACATATATGTTCATGCCTCTCACTTGATTTATCTAGATTATTGTCACTTGTCTCCATTAGTTGCACATCTCATATGCCATTGTAGTGAGTGCACCCATTCTATGCTTATTGATCTTGGAGACTTGGACATATTACTTGTGACGCATGCTTGCTTGTTTAAGCCTATTGTCTTTGGTTGTAGTTGCATGTTATGCTTTCATACCATACCACACCTTGTCCTTTCTTATGATAAGAATGATGAAAACACTTGTTGGGTATCTTGCCCCTCGAATGATAGGTCTTGCATTTGCACTAACCTCATTTGTTTTTCCGAGTGTTTGTCATGTTCTTTCATTTTGAAGGATTCACAAGGCGGTACCATCATGAGACATATTGGTTATGTGAAGGCGTACATGATGTGCAACACCAACATTTTTGACATCCTCATAAAGGTGAACTCATTCCCTTTGAGCCATTCTCAAATATGCATATTGAATGGGTCATTCTTTCATTGTTGTTTCCTTCTTGTTGTCTACATGTTACATGTCGCGAACGAAGGAGCGACATTGGAGATTGGCTCTATGGACCTTCATATTGAGGAGCGCTCGGACTTATTGGATGCACCTTCGAACCTCCACTCATGCCACGACATCGAGCATTGGTACTGTTGGGGAACGTAGCAGAAATTCAAAATTTTCCTACGTGTCACCAAGATCAATCTAGGAGATGCTAGCAACGAGAGGGGAGGAGTGCATCTACATACCCTTGTAGATCGCGAGCGGAAGCGTTCAAGAGAACGGGGTTGATGGAGTCGTACTCGTCGTGATCCAAATCACCGATGATCCTAGCGCCGAACGGACGGCACCTCCGCGTTCAACACACGTATGGAGCGGGGACGTCTCCTCCTTCTTGATCCAGCAAGGGGGGAGGAGAAGTTGATGGAGATCCAGCAGCACGACGGCGTGGTGGTGGAAGTAGCGGGATCCCGGCAGGGCTTCGCCAAGCGCAAGCGGGGAGGAAGAGGTGTCACGGGAGGGACGGAGGCGCCAGGGCTTGGGGTGCTGCTCCCATGCGCCTCCCCACTATATATAGGGGTGGAGGGGGCTGGTTTCTTGCCCTCCAAGTCCATTGGGGCGTTGGCAAAGGTGGGGGGAAGAAATCCCATCATTTCCCTTCCCTACCAATTGTTATCCCCCTTTTTTAGGGATCTTGATCTTATCCCTTCGGGATATGATCTTATTCCTTCTAAGGTGGGATCTTGGTGCGCCTTGACCAGGGGTGTGGGGCCTTGCCCCCACTACCCACGTTCATGTGGGTCCCCCCATGCAGGTGGGCCCCACTTCGGAACCTTCTAGAACCTTCCCGGTACAATACCGAAAAATCCCGAACATTTTCCGGTGGCCAAAATAGGACTTCCCATATATAAATCTTTACCTCCGGACCATTCCGGAACTCCTTGTGACGTCCGGGATCTCATCTGGGACTCCAAACATCTTTCGGTTAACCGCATACTAATATCCCTACAACTCTAGCGTCACCGAACCTTAAGTGTGTAGAACCTACGGGTTCGGGAGACATGCAGACATGACCGAGACGACTCTCCGGTCAATAACCAACAGCGGGATCTGGATACCCATGTTGGCTCCCACATGTTCCACGATGATCTCATCGGATGAACCACGATGTCGAGGATTCAATCAATCCCGTATACAATTCCCTTTGTCAATCGGTACGTTACTTGCCCAAGATTTGATCGTCGGTATCCCAATACCTTGTTCAATCTCGTTACCGGCAAGTCACTTTACTCGTACCGTAATGCATGATCCCGTGACCAAACACTTGGTCACATTGAGCTCATTATGATGATGCATTACCGAGTGGGCCCAGAGATACCTCTCCGTCATACGGAGCAACAACTCCAGTCCCGATTCGTGCCAACCCAACAGACACTTTCGGAGATACCTGTAGTGCACCTTTATAGCCACCCAGTTACGTTGTGACATTTGGGACACCCAAAGCATTCCTACGGTATCCGGGAGTTGCACAATCTCATGGTCTAAGGAAATGATACTTGACATTAGAAAAGCTCTAGCGAACGAACTACACGATCTTGTGCTATGCTTAGGATTGGGTCTTGTCCATCACATCATTCTCCTAATGATGTGATCCCATTATCAATGACATCCAATGTCCATGGTCAGGAAACCATAACCATCTATTGATCAACGAGCTAGTCAACTAGAGGCTTACTAGGGACATGTTGTGGTCTATGTATTCACACATGTATTACGGTTTCTAGTTAATACAATTATAGCATGAACAACAGACAATTATCATGAACAAGGAAATACAATAATAACCATTTTATTATTGCCTCTAGGGCATATTTCCAACAGGTACATCAACACTCCTTTGACACATTGCACCCCCACCTTCATATTTGTTGATTGTGCTCATACATGTCATGCTCGATGGACATATCGTACTCAGCACAAGTTTGCACCCTATGCATGGATTGACACACATTATGCTTGTCTTGTTGCACCTATTCCCATGTCATCCATGATATATGAGCTTGTGCATTTTCTTGGCAAATTTGTTGTGGTCTTTCTTGATGGCATATTCATACATCATGATCATATTTCCTCCCATCAATTGCATGATAACTTATTCATATTGAGCATCCATTGCCATATTCATGCTATTGATAAACTGTCTCACTATGACATCATTTTGCACCGTGGTTGCATTCATCATATTCACAACACATTTGTGTGCACAATGAATGCTTTTGCCCCCATGAATGCTTTACATCTCATTCCATATCATCTTGCTAAGCTTCATGTGCTTTATCATGAACAATCTTGCCTCACGGACTCATTCTTACATGATGGACACCTTGTGTCCGCTAACGATTGTATTTCCAAGTGTTGTTTGTGTTTGCCCTTTTTGCATGTGTACCACTCCGGAGACACCTTGGAGTACTTGGATTGCGCCATGCTTTCCACTTCGTCCAACTACAAGTCCGTCCACAACAACCGTTTCCATGGTGATGAGGATTACGATCCGAGGTCGGATCTTTCCCAAGGGAGGGGAGATGATGCGGAGCATCCTACGATCATCCCCATGTACACTCGAGCATACGCCATTGGACCTAAGGTGAACCCGTTCCTACGTGCTTCCCCTTTCCACTCGTACGAGACATGGTTGCTACCTAATGCAAAGACACTACATGTGCTTAGAAACCAAGGAGACGACCATGGAGATGCTCGAGGCATACGCCAAGTCCACACGGAAGCGGATCAAGAAGGTCCTCAAGTGGAGCCGCCGCGGAGCCCGGACATCCGGCGCCACCAACCAGAAGAAGACCAAAGAGAGACAGAAGCCAGGCGACTCTACAGCGGCCGGACATCCCGCTCCCCGCTACGGGCCGGACATCCAGCGCCTGCCCGGAAATACGGCGCACGCTATCCAGAGAGCAGAAGAATCGGCCACACCAGCCCGGACATCCGGCCCACGGCCCGGACATCCGGCTCCTCGTGAGCTGCCGGACATCCGGCCCCAGCCCGGACATCCGGCGCCTGTCTGCGCATAGTGAACGGGCCAAGGGCCCATGTATCCCCCTCTCACTTACCCCTTCGTGGGCTAACACTATTTATAGACCCCCTCCTCCTCCTAGTTAGGGTTAGCATTGGTTTAGCTCATAGTTGAGATAGAGCTTTGCTCATCCATTACTAATAGAGGCAAAGGTGTCCCGATGTTTCGATGAGATAGCAATCGTTTTCTGTGGGAGTCAACTTTGACGATCCGACTACGAACGTGCGAAGATGTCGCGCCTTAGCAATCGCTAAACCAACTTCCGAGGGGTTATTGATCACGCCGGGGCACGATCAACCTGACCACGAGGGTCTATTTCCTGCGAGCAAACGAAGAACAAGCAAGAAACTGAGATTGCAATCTGGATATTGCGAATAAAAGAGGAAAGCTTTATTAATGTAGGTGGGGTTCTGTGACGCCTTTGTGTGGTCGTTGAACACAAACGAAGTACGCGAAGTTGCAGCTATGGCAAACTTTTAATCTAAACAAAACCCAAAGTCTAAACGATGCCCTAGGGGCTATATATATGGAGGAAGAGGGGGGAATTTCGTGGCCCTTGGAGGATGGGTCCTAAACCCACCCTAACTCTTGTTTCCCCACACATACAGACTCTAAAAACAGCCTATATTGAAGTATTTCGAAATTACATGGGCCTGGCCCAAAAATAAGGTGACGCAGCACCTAGAATAACCTCTGGACGAAAATTATGATGTGGCATCTTGTATATTTCGTCCAAGTCTTCATGCACTCATTATGGTGGCTTCAAAGTCCTGAAATCATCACATTAAACTCTGTTCTTGTCTCCCTTGCGCATGCCATCAACTCCATGCTTGTTCTTGCTCCAATGTTCATCCTTCTCCAAGCTAGGGCCTTCATTTGTATGCAAAACAAATGTATCCAATTTAGGCAGCATCATATTCTCATGAACATTAGAATCATTACCAAGAAACGAAAGTACCTGGTAATTTAATTGGCGTGTGCGAGCTCTAGTAATCGGTCCAGTATGTATAGTAGCAGGGGTTGTGGGTGTAACAATGGTATTGATGTCCTCATCAATTACGGATCTCGTCCTCGAGAGAGACTGCGGCCCCTCTTCGGAGAAGATCACCTTGGATTCAAGACCCCCCCTTGGGTGGCCCCCATCAAGACCTCCTCACGGAGAAGAACCGGTTACCTTTGTATCGTCCTTTGTTGACTTTGGATCTTGTATCTCACCTTTTGTGTTCATCGATCTAGCGCATGTGTGATCTATTCTTGTTGGTTGAGTGATTTCTCTCGTGTTCCCCTTGTGTTTTCCCTCGTGTTTCCCCTCGTGTTTCCCCTCGTGTTCATCGCGTTCTTCGTAGGGATCCGTTCCTTTCGTGAATGATCGGCCATCTAGGGTTCCACCCAACATCAGGTACCTACACAAAAGAGACACAAACGAAAGAACGTGTGTACGTGGTAAATGTACACATCATCCATCATGATGTGTATGTGCATGTGTGAGTTAGTACAAGATAAGCATCGCTCAAAGAAATTTGATGCATGGTATAAGAACATGTCATCCATCATGAAAGAATAGTTGTTATGTATGACATGAGGAGGACACAAATCATGTACGCAATTATATGGCACATCAATAGCATTCTTATTCATGGGGAGCATATGGTGCACACAAGTATTGGGATCATGCAATGGATGGGATGGATCAAAATCTCCTAAAATGTATGAGGAAACTATGGGGGTCTCCTCATGAGCAATATCGGAAACATCATACGGAGAAAATGGACAACATCCAAAACAATGCATATCCGAAGCTAGGTCGTCATGGCATGGCATATGAGATAAATGATGCAAAGGAAGCATAGCAATATCATCACAAGAAAAACAAATACCAATAACCATGGGCTTGTCATCTATGCCATATGTGCAAATTGGGTTTATCGTAATGGCATATGCATAGTCACTATGAAGAGATTGCAAATATGACATATGGTGTATCTCATGCATAGCATATGACAAGTTAAGCGGATTGTCAAACATGATGTGACCTAGAGAATTATCACAAGAAATCCTATGTAACATGGCATCACAACTAGGCAATGCAACATGCTCATCATCATATTCATCATAAAGTGGTAAGTCAGGACATGAGGAAGTCGCACTAGCATGAAGCATGGGAATAGGTGGATCAACATCATGCAAGCAATCAATGTCAAGAATGTCCACTAGTGGGACTAGAGCATCACCTTCACCTATGTTACCTTGTTCATTCCACTCAAGTGGTGTAGGTGAGGTGGGAAAGACCAAATGGTGGTCATCTTCATCTTGATGGAACCATGTGGGGGGTGCATCATATTCCACCATGGCCATCATTATGTCCAAAGGGAGGACGAAGTCGTCGAGGATCGGCGCGTCATCATATATGGAACCTAGAACCAAAGGAGAAGACACAATAGAGGTAGAGGTTAAGTTGTTAGAAAGCGAAATGGCCTCATATGCCCTATCAACTATCTCACTCTCTTTATGTGGTGGTTCACTCACTCCCTCAAGGTAGGTGCACTCAAACTCACATATGGTGGAGTCACTCATCTCACTCAAATGGTGGGGGTTGTGGCTCTCCTCACATGGAAATTGTGGCAACACATCATATATGGGTCTAGTGGTGAAGTCACTCTCACTCTCAATATGGTGGCACAAGTCACTCAAGTCATCATACGTCACCGTGGTCGAAGGGAAAATCCCATGCTCAACCGTCTCGTAGTCATCGCCGTGGATGAAGGCCGAAGATGGCACATCACCACTCTCGTCGTGGATGAAGGCCGAAGATGGCACATCATCACTCTCGTCGTGGATGAAGGCTGAAGATGGCACATCATCACTCTCGCCTCCTAAGATGGAAGCATCATCCTTGCTCGTCACCATGTCACTTGCCTCCAAAGCTTGGTCCTTGAAGGTCTCCGTAGTCGTACTCGTTGCCGCACCATCTTGAAAAAGAGTCGTGGAGGACTCGGCATCATCAATGCCACAAAGAGGGATGGCGGTGAAGTCGAACTTGGGAGTATCGTCTTGGAGCTCATCGGGCTTGGACATCGTGGTGGTACTAGCCTCATGCTCGCCGTGTTGGAGCTTGGTCTTCAAGAAGTGTGCTTGGGGTCGAGAAGCCTTGGCCTTCATGAGTTCTTGTTCCGCCTTGAGAGCACCAATGTAGTTGTCGTCGAGAGACTTGTAGTTCTCGAGGAGGATAGTCTTGGAGATGTCGTTGTTCAATCCCATCATGAAGTGGAACTTCATTGACGTGGGGTCGTCCATGCCGGCTCGTCGCAAGGCTTTCTTCATCTCCTTGAAGTACTCGTCGATGGACTTAGATCCTTGGATGGTGTTCTCCAATTGGCGTAGAATTTGTTCCGTGTAGGTTGGAGGCACGAACTCTCGCCGCATAGCTTTCGTCGTCTTGGGCCAACTCATGTCGTAGCTCTCCGAAGGTGTGTGAAGCCACCATGTGGACGCATAGTTGTGGAAGTTTCTTGAGGCACACTTCACTTGATCTTCAGGAGGGACATGATGTAGCTTGAGGTAGTCGTCCATCAAACGCTCCCACTTGCGATACTCCTCAGGTTCTAGAGTCCCATAGAAAGGAATCTCATGGTCGGTGTCGAGGTTGTAGTAGCTCATGGAAGTCACGGACTTGAGCTTGGGGAGCTTCTCTTGAGGTGCTTGTGGGCGAAGATGCCGTATGTCCGTGGGCGAAGATGCCTTGAAGTCGCTTGGCGAAGATGCCAAGGGAGATGGAGAAGTCGTTGAGCGGTTGTTGGTGTTGAGCTCTTGACCTTCACATTCTTGTTGGTGTTGGTGTCGATGCCGATGTCATCTTGCCGGAGATGGTAGCTCGGAAACATGTGCTCTTGAGCGTCTTCTCGAAGATGAGGAAGATCGCTTGTAGGACTTGATGAGGGCCTTGATCTCTTCCATTTGAGCTTGCATCTTGGCGTCGTTGGAGTTGTTCGTGGCATCAAACTCGTCGTTGTTGTTGTAGACCGAAGGTGAAATGCCTCTCTTATCCATCACAAGACTCGAGTAGAGGTGAGTAGGAAATGAGATAAACAATACCAAGTTACCTTTTCCCAAAGTTGAGGATGTATCCCGTTTCACTCAATGTGAGATGAAAGAATAGTGGAATTGGTACCGGACTTGTTCACTCACACCTATCAATTAAAGCTTATGGAGTAGCTTGGTGAGGATAGTGGCACAAAAATTTGATGCAAAATGTTAGCAAGAGTCAATAATGTTGGAAAAGATTCACAAATTCACAAGAGAAACAAGTAGACCAATAGCAATATGTGGTACACGGAAACACACACACAGATAGATAAATGGGGTCGTGCAACCAAGGAATGAGCACAAAATGTGGAATCCACGGAAAACGCTCGTGTTGCACAACTCAAGAGAGACGCTAGCACGATTGCTCAATAGGCAGATACGACACTTGTGCACAACCTATAAGATGCAAAATGGATAAACTTCTATCCCAAGTATGCTATGTGCATGATGTTCCCGTTGTTCTTCTCAAGATAATCCAAGATGATCGGATATGACAATCTTATGTGCAATGTGGTATGATGCTATGGCACTTGCTTACAAGCTCTTTGCTCTTTCTCTTTTTCTTTCTTTGCTTAAAAGCTTATTCTTATTTTTTTGTATATATGGCCACTTTGCGAAATGCACAAACCAAGATAGCAATTGTGTATATACGGGAACAATCTTGTGACACAAGGGATGATATGATGATACCAATATGATATGGTATGTATGCAATGGAAGGGTGGATCACTAATGTCCACAAGTAACGTTGCCGGCAATACTCAAAGGCTAGTCTCGATAGGTAAGTGACGCAAGAATGGGCTAAGGGGTTAACAATGTAATGGCAAGAATGTACAATGATGGGATACCACGATACCAAGATGATATAGAGGTTACCGTTCTTGCTTACGTTAGGGTGTAAATTGGTGAAGTGGTCGATGTCGATGACGACCTCGTGGCGATGATGAGTGGCGGTATTCTTGATGTACATACCAAGATGATGTGGACCCGACCTTAAGTAGCTGAAACACCTTAGGAAACGGTAAAAACCGCAAACTCAAAATCTCCAAAGGCAAATGTCAAATGGTGGTAGCGGAGATGGCAATGCGGAAGTGGTGGTGGTGGTTGAAGAAGAAGCAACTGTCCCTAAGTAGCCGAAACACCTTAGGAGACTCAAGTCACCACTCAAACAACCACAAATGCTAAATGGAACAAAATGGGTTAGGTTGCGGAAGGCTATGGTGGGTTTGCGGATGATATGGTGGAAGGCCTAGGCAAAGATGCCAAAATTTCAAAGTTTTGATGGAGTCAAATGGTGGTAAAACCAAGATGAGCATCTTGGGCACGTCGCTAGCTTTTCAACGAGCCAAAGAACACGAAAATCGGACTCCGGATGTGGAAGTTATGGCCGAAACGGTGAAGTGGACGCGGCTGCTGAAGGGGGGCTGTGCGCACGGGGTCTAGGGCCCGTGGGCACGGGGTGTCGTGCGCACGGTACACACACCGAGGGCACGGGGTCACCTGGGAAACGCGGGTTTGGCGGATTTCTTCCTGATCTGGGCTCCAAATGGATGGATCTCGTTGCTGGGGTTTAGCTGGGGGTATGGGGTGGTATGGGAGGGTGGGTGGTCGAAGGGACAGCGGCCGAAGCGCACTGGAAGGGTCGTGCGCACGGGGTCTGTCTGGCCCATGTGCATGGGGTCCCGATGGCCCGTGTGCACGGGGTGCTCTGTGAGCGGACGAACTACTCCGGATCCGTGGGTAATCTCGAAATTGGGGTCAAAATCAACGGATGGAAGGTAGGGGGAGGTGGAGGAAAGCTAAATCCACTTGAAACCAAGCAAATCCATGGATCAAATCCAACAAAACATCATCAAACCAACAAATCACAAAAAAAATTGGGGCTATTTTTGGTGGGGAATTTTCGAATTTGGGGAAGAACACAACAAAATTAGGCTAGAAAACAAGAAGGGGGGCTCCAATTTCGTGAGAAACCATGGCTCATGATACCAAGATGTTGTAGGGTGGAACCCTAAGTGGAGATCTTTCACGAATTGGAGGGGGAATCCCCAAGAACAAGATGAACACAAGAGAGAAAACAAGAGGAACACTCAAGAACAAGTCCCATCACACATCCACTAGACAATCAAACACACAAGATCCACAAGGTACATGAACAACAAAAGGAAATAAGATACATGGTAGAGTTCATCCCAAATCCTATGAAGGAGATGAGGGCTTGATGATCTAGATAGATCCTTCCCTCAAGGGGGGCTTTATCCACTAGGGATCTTCTCCAATGGAGGCCTTGAACTCCAATGGAGTGTCTGTCTCTCAAGAGGAATCCCACAAGGGGAGGTACATGAGCTAAGCTCTAGTGTTTAGTTCTATTCTTAGATAAGTCTAAATGGAGGAGATGAAGGAGTATATATAGTCCTAGGCAAAGAGAGGGATAAGTGGGGGCGAAATGGTAAAACAAGGGCAAAGCCCGCAACATCACACAGGGGGGGCCCAGTGTGCACAGGGTAAGTGGAGCCTGTGCGCACGGGGTATCCAAAGACCTGACGCAAGGACCCGTGCGCACGGGGTCCATGAGGCCCGTGGACACGGGGGTCCCGTGGGCATGGTACACTCCCGTGCACACAGGGTCTTCAGGACCGCCAGCCTGGGAGGCCCGTGGACACGGGGTCGCCTGGGAGCTACTGCCTTCTTCTTGGCGCTTCCTTCTCCGCTTCCCGGCTTCCCTCTTGGATGGTGTAGATGTTCTCTTCCGCATGAACTCGTCCTTGCTAAGTGTGAAGCTCCGACAATACCTATGCATGCACACGGAAGGAATGTTAAATAGTATACCATCCTCAAAGGGGTCAAGTGAACACGTGTAAAGGAGAAGATTCACCTTTATGTATGTGAAGTAGATGTCGCACGTGTCACTTGCCAAATGGACTCTTGACTTGGTGATGTCCATAGGATGCTCCGCATCATGACATATATGTTCACGCCTCTCACTTGATTTGTCTTGATCATTGTCTCTTGTCTCCATTAGTTGCACTTCTCATATGCCATTCTAGTGAGCGCACCCATGCTATGTTTATTGATCTTGGAGACATAGACATATTACTTCTGAAGCATGTTTTTTGGTTGAGTTTATTATAGTTGGTTGTACTCACATCATATGCCTCCATGGCATGTCACCCTACCTTGCCCTTCCTTATGACACACATGATAAATTCACTTGTTGGGCATTTCCCTTCCCGAATGATAGGCTTTGCGTTCACGCTAACCTCATGGGTTTTTCCAAGTGCTTGTCATGTTCTTTCGTTTTGAAGGTCTTGCAAGGTGGTACCATCATGAGCTATCTTCATCATGGGAAGGCATACACGTTGCACGGCACCAACATATTAGAGCACCTCACCGAGCGACAAGGCATCAATTCCTACCGTGTACATGGCGATACGGTTTACGATCCGAGGTCGGATCTCTCCCAAGGGGGAGGGGATGATGCGGAGCATCCCATGGTCATCTCCATGTACACCGTCATAGCAGCTCGAGTCCCAAGTGGACCTACCGGAATTAAGGTGAACCCGCTCTTCTTCGAGAATATCATGAATATCCATTGGACTTGCTAGCTACCTTACCAAAGTGCTCTATGTGTCCTTAGATACAAAGACCGACGACCACAAGCTGGTGAGGAGCACCCCAAAGGAGTAGGAGAAGGACACCAAGGCCACAAGGAGGAAGAAGGAGTGCAACAAGATCAACTCTGCACCTCCTAGGCGACCCTGTGCCCACGGGCCTCGAAGACCCCGTGCGCACGGACTACTCAGAGAGCTGGCGCCGGAGCACCCCGTGCGCACGGGCTGGTACCATGCCCACGGGACCCCCCGTGCGCACGGGCCCAACTTACCCCGTGCGCACGGGCCCTACAGGATGGACGGCTGTGATTGCTGTTTGGGCCTCCTCTTCATCCACTTCGTCCCCATGCCTATATATTCCGTACCTCGACCATATGTTAGGGTTAGCAAAGGATATGATAGACATATGTGAGCTTTGCTCCATGGATCCACTCCACTAGGAGATCAAGACCTCCTCTTGGAGTGATCAACCTCAAGGCCCCCTCATGGGTGGCCCCCCTTCAAGACCTCATTCCTCATAGGATTGGGATGAACTAGTACCTTGTATCTTTCCTTTCTTGTCTTTGAATCATTGTATCTCTCTTTGTGTGATTGGATCTAGCATATGTGTGATTGGATCTAGTCAATTTGAGTGTTTTCCCTCTTGTGTTCATCTTTTTCATGGGGATTCCCCCTCCAATTCGTGAAAGATCTCCACTTAGGGTTCCACCCTACAACAGCTCATCAATTTCTATAAAATAAAACCACCGCCGTGCTCTAAAAAGATATAAGTGAAGCACTAGAGCAAAATTGCCTAGCTTGATATAAGTGAAGCACATAGAGCATTCTAATAAATCATGACTAATGTGTGTCTCTCCCAAAAGGTGTGTACAGCAAGGATGATTGTGGCAAACTAAAAAGCAAAGACTCAAATCACACAAGACGCTCCAAGCAAAACACATATCATGTGGTGAATAAAAATATAGCCTCAAGTAAAGTTACCGATAGATGAAGACGAAAGAGGGGATGCCTTCCCGGGGCATCCCCGAGCTTAGGATTTTTGACATCCTTGAATATTACCTTGGGGTGCCTTGGGTATCCCCAAGCTTAGGCTCTTGCCACTCCTTATTCCATAGTCCATCAAATCCTAACCCAAAACTTGAAAACTTCACAACACAAAACTCAACAAAAAATCTCGTAAGCTCCGTTAGTATAAGAAAATAAATCACCACTTTTGGTACCCCCGATACTAGCCATAGATGCATCAAAATAAGCAAACAACACGCGAAAAACAGAATCTGTCAAAAACAGAACAGTCTGTGGCAATCTGACTAGTTCGAATACTTCTGTCACTCCAAACATCCTGAAAAAATAGGAGGTCCTAGGCAATTTGTATATCAATCTACTGTAGAAAATTCAGAGTTTTTCGACGCTTCTGTGATTTTTAAAAATTCTGGGACTGAGCGCAAAGTTTCTGTTTTTTCAGCAAGATCAAATCAACTATCGCCCTAGGCTATCCTATAGGTCTTACTTGGCACAAACACTAATTAAAACACAAAACCAGATCTAACCGGAGGCTAGATGATTTATTCAAAGCAAAACATGACCTAAAAAGTAAGAACAAAAATAAAATTGGGGTACCTCCGAACAAGCGCTATTGTTTAACCCCCCCTAGCTAGGCATAAAAACACGAATAGATCTAAGTGTGGTCATAATAATGATAAGGTAAATCTCGAAAACTCATCTCATACTCTGTATGTTCAGCGGCAAGTTTTCTCGGTGGCAAGCAAACGTAATCAAAAGGGCTAAATTTAACGGGATAAGAATCCCCAAGATCGATCCCGGGAGGAATTGGTTCCTCCTTTGGCCCTTCATATTGTATGACCAACTCATCATTATAAGCAATCTTTTGGGAAAAAGTCATGAGCTTGTGTCCAAGGGAGAAACCTAAGTCGTTGTTTGGAATAGCAAAATCATCATTAAGCTCAGAAATCTTATTGACTAAAACATCGGTAGGAACCCTCTTTATTAAATTTTCATTATAAGCAACATGATCTCAAGACCATAAACGCATTATATCCTCTTGATTAAAGAGAATTCCCTCTACGGGAGGGCAACCACCATCCACTTTATAATGAGCAAAAATTTCACTAGCTTCTTTCATACTAAATCTAAACTCATGAGCTAGGAATATAGTGGGGGCCTGCTTAACGGAAGAATGCTCAGTATTAGAAAACTGTAGAAAAATCCTTTGTATAGATGGATGCATGTGAACAAATTGTCTTTCAAGTTCAACAACAAGCAAAGATATAGCATCCGCAAGGCTACTAGTTTTATGGAGGATAGATCCACCCATAGTCGGGAGTGCTCTGGCACAAGTAAAGAAATCTTGAATAACCCCCTTTCCAATAATATTTCCGCTACCTATGTGAATTTTCTTTGTGTGCAAGATAGTAGATTCTTCATGAGGATTAGAATTAGCAAAAGCATCAAGGTTTCCCCCATCGTTACTACTATCCTTTTCAACAATAACCTCCCTAGTTTTAGACATGATAGCGACAACGAGCAAACGGAAAAGATGAACGAAAGAGGGGCGAAGAAATGGCGAATATTTTCAAAAATCGTTTTAGAAGTGGGGGTGATAGAGGCAAAGGTGTCCCGTCTTTCGATGAGATGGTGGCTATCGTTTTGGAGGAAGTCGACTTTGACGATCCGACTACGAATGTGCAAGGACGTCGCGCCTTAGCAATCGCTAAACCAACTCCGAGAGGTTATTGACCATGCCGAAGCATGATCAACCAGACCACGAAGGTCTATTTCCTGCAGGCAAACGAAGAACAAGCAAGAAACTAAGATTGCAATCTAGATATTGCGAATATAAGAGAAAAGCTTTATTGATCAGGGTGGGGTTCTGTGACGCCTTTGTCTGGTCGTTGAAGGCAAACGAAGTACGCAAAGTTGCAGCTATGTCGAACTTTAATCTGAACAAAACCCAAAGTCTAAACGGTGCCCTAAGGGCTGTATATATGGAGGAAGAGGGGAAGAATTTCGTGGCCCTTGGGGAAGGGGTCCGAAACCAACCCTTTCTCTTCTTTCCCCACACATACGGACTCTAAAAACAGCCTATACTTATGTATTTCGAAATTACATGGGCCTGTCCCAATAATAGGGTCACGCGGCACTTAGAATAGCCTCTGGACAAAATTTATGAAGTGGCATCTTGTATATTTTGTCCAAGGTGATGCGGAGCCTCCCACGTTCATCCCCATGTACACTCTGACTACTCTCCAAGCCCCAAGAGGACATACGATGAGACCTCAACCATACGCCATGGGACACAAGGTGAACTCACTCCTCTTCGAACCGCCACTTCCCACACTTAAGACATGGCTGCTACCTCAATCGGAGATGCTTTGTGTGCTTAGGTACCAAGGAACCAGCCTAGGAGAAGCTACGGTGCGAGATGGACATCAAGAGCATGAAGAGGATCCGCCAAGCCTGGAACGAGCGGTACTACCGCCCACACCCAGCGGTACTACAGCTAAAGGCCCCCAAGCGGCACTACCGCCCAACATCCGCTCTATTACCGCTCAACCCGACAAACTCCTGAACTCGAGTGGAGCAGGTCCGGCACCACCGCCCACACCCAGCGGCACTACCGCTGAAGTGGTACTACCGCCCAAGGGTCCGGTACTACCGCCCTGCCTGTGCGCAGAGAACGGGCCTAGAGCCCATGTATCCCCCCTCACACTTACCCCTTTGTGGACTTAGACTATATATACTCCACCACCTCATTCTAGCTAGGGTTAGCATTGGTTTAGCTCATATGTGAGATAGAGCATTGCTCATCCATTACGGATCTACTCTACGAGAGAGACCGCGGCCCCTCTTCGGAGAAGATCCACCTTGGATTCAACACCTCCGCACGGAGAAGACCCCCGTCAAGACCTCCTCACGGAGAAGAACCGGTTACCTTTTGTATCGTCCGTTGTTGGATTTGGATCTTGTATCTTACCTTTGTGTTCATCGATCTAACGCATGTGTGATCTATTCTTGTTGGTTGAGTGATTTCTCTCGTGTTCCCCTCGTGTTTCCCTCGTGTTTCCCCTCGTGTTCATCACGTTCTTCGTAGGGATCCGCTCCTTTCGTGAAAGATCGGCCACCTAGGGTTCCACCCTACATCATCTTGGTATCATGAGCCACATTGATCACGATTTCGGAGCCTCCCCCTCGTTTTCTAGCCTTCTTTTGCTTGATTTCGTCCTAAATTCAAAAATCCCCACCAAAAATAGCCCCAATTTTTTTTGTGATTTGTTGGTTTTGATGATGTTTTGTTGATTTTGATCCATGGATTTGCTTGGTTTCGAGTGGATCTAGCATTTCCCCAAGTTTCCCCATCTTTTATCCACGAAATCTCTCCAATTTTGACCCCAAAATCATCCATTTCCACCCCAAAATCGCGCCCCGATTCGATCTGCGAAAAATCCCGACACCAGCGGTACTACCGCCCCCCTAGCGGTACTACCGCTTGAGCACCACAAGCGGTACTACTGCCCTCTCCAGCGGTACTACTGTCCCTCCCAGTTTCAGTGTTCCGAGTTTCACCATTTAGGCCATAACTTCCACATCCGGAGTCCGATTTTCGCGTTTTTTAGCTCGTTGAGTAGCTATGGACATCCCCCATCCACCTAGATAGGTTCCATCACCATTTGACCCCATCAAAATTTTGGAACTTTGGCATCTTTGCCTAGGGCTTCCACCACATCCTCCGCATAACCAACACCGACTTCCGCAACCTAACCGTTTTTGTTCCCCATCACATTTGAGGTTGTTTGAGCAGTGATTCGAGTCTCCTAAGGTGTTTCGGCTACTTAGGGACGATTGCTTCTTCATCAAGCACCACCTTACACTTCCGCCATCGCAACTTAACCAATTTTGTTTGTGTGTGAGTTGTGTCTCCTAAGGCGTTTCGGCTACTTAGGGACCGTGCTTCCAACTATGACACCGTGTATAATCCACTACCATAAACCCCCACTTCCGCATTGTGTCTCATAACCCATCATTGCATTCCCGCAATACCATTGAGTGTCCACAACCACCACCGCTTTCCCGCTACCACCATTTGCCATTTGTCATTTGAGATTTTGAGTTCGCGGTTTTTCCGTTTCCTATGGTGTTTCGGCTACTTAGGGACGCGTCTCCATCATCTTGGTATCTACATCAAGAACACCGCCACTCATCATCGCAAAGGACGGTAACTTCGATGACACCATTGTATATTCCCCTTGCAATTGCATTGATAACCCCTTAGCCCATTTTGCGTCACTTGCCTATCGAGACTAGCCACTTGAGTATTGCCGGCAACGTTACTTGTGGACATTAGTGATCCACCCTTCCATTGCATACATACCATATCATATTGGTATCATCATATCATCCCTTGTGTCACAAGATTGTTCCCGCATATACACAATTGCTATCTTGGTTTGTGCATTTCGCAAAGTGGCCATATATACAAAAAAATAAGAATAAGCTTTTAAGCAAAGAAAGAAAAATAGAAAGAGCAACGAAGCTTGTAAGCAAGTGCCATAGCATCATACCACATTGCATATAAGATTGTCATATCCGATCATCTTGGATCATCTTCATAGAAACATGGGGAACCATACATATATAGCATACTTGGGATAGAAGTTTATCCATTTTGCATATCATAGGTTGTGCACAAGTGTCGTATCTGCCTATAGAGCAATCGTGCTAGCGTCTCTCTTGAGTTGTGCAAAACGAGCGTCTTCCGTGGACTCCACATTTTGTGCTCATTCCTTGGTTGCACGACCCCATTTATCTATCCGTGTGTGTGTTTCCGTGTGCCATTCTTTGCTATTGGTCTACTTGTTTCACTTGCGAATTTGTGAATCTCTTTCAACATTATTGACTCTTGCTAACATTTTGCATCAAATTTTCGTGCCACTATCCTCACCAAGCTCCACCATAAGCTTTTACTTGTGTAGGTGTGAGAACCGACAAGAATTGGTACCAATTGTGCTATTTCCTTGATACACATTGGAGTGATCTTTGACCCATTTTCAACATCGGTCAAGGTACATTTGGTATTGGTTCTTCTCTTTCTCCCACTCACATATTTTTGTTTGAAATGATGGATAGGCCAAGTACTTCTACCAACCCATTTTTCTTGGAGCAAGACGACGACATGCCATCCTACGTCACCAAGACTCAACTATTTGGTGCACATCGGGCTTTGCATCAAGAACAACTTGCTTTGGGCGACTGCATAGACAATCTTGCCACCGACCTACGACAATCCATGAGTTGCCTCAAAGAAGATATCCGAACCATGATGGTCCGCTCTTCTACAACTTCGTCCTCGTCAAGACGGAGCCGCTCAAGTCGATCATCTTCGGAGCGCTAACAAGATGCAAGCGCAAGTCGTCCACGTCCACATCTCCATGGCGACCATCGCCAACATCTTGATGAAGGGCAAGTCACCTCCAAGCAACATGTGCACGACGATGATGAACGACATCTACTACGAGGTCAAGCACGACAACGACACCATCATGATGATGATGCTCCACAAGTGCAAATGCATAAGTCCGCACAAGCCCTACTTCACGCCAAGGCCAAGCTTCATGAGCAAAAGAGAAGACCGCGAGACGAGCACCACCAAGATGGAGCTACGCCTACACCAACCACTTCGGCATCTTCGCCAAGTGTTCTCAAGGCATCTTCGTTTTTGGACGTACGGCATCTTCGCCTACTTCCCACGAGTTCGCCTACATCAACATCTTCAACAACAAGGCGACTACCTACGAGCGAGGGCGAGACTTCCATCTTCGGAAGCCCCTCAAGGAAGATGGCCGAGCATGGGAAATTCCCTTCAGTCATGGAGACGAGCTACGAGGTGCCACATCATATGGGCCTCCAACAACAAGACGGCGACAAGAAGGTTGAGCATGGGACTATCCCTTCAACCAAGGCGGCGGTAGGATTTGAGCATGGAGACATTTGCAGCAACATCTCTCCGACACCCACATATCATGAGATGACCCAATTGCCATGTGAGGAGAGCCATTTGAGTGACTCCACCAACCATATGAGTGAGAGCATCATACCGGGAGCGAGTGAGCCACAACACTTAGTGAGTGAGGTAGTTGACACGGCATGTGAGGCCATTATGATTCCTAACGACTTACCCTTTACTCCGAGTGTGTTCTCTTCTTTGGTGCTAGGCCTCCTACATGAAGACACGCCTATCCTCAACGAGTCCATACCTCCAATGGGAAAACCGATGGCCATGGTGGACGATGATGAACCCCCCACATGGTACCATCAAGTTGCAACCTCACCTACAACACATGAGCTACGCTCCAAAGGTAACATAGGTGATAGTGCTTCTTTTGTCCCACTTGTGGACTATCTCACCAATGATTGCTTGCATGATGTTGACACACCTATTCCCATGCTTCATGCTAATGCGACTTCTTCATGCCTTGACTTACCTATTTATGATGAATATGATGATGAGCATGTTGAGTTGCCTAGTTGTGATGCTATGCTCCATAGGATATCATGTGAAAACTCTATTGGTCACTTCATGTTTGACAATCCATTGAACTTGTCATATGCTATGAGTGAGATCTCCCATATTGCATCATTTCAATCTCAACATAGTAACTATGCATGCCCCATTAACATAAACCCCATTTGCACTTATGGCATAGATGACAAAATGATGGTCATTGGCTTTTGTTTTTCATGTGATGATATTGCTATGCTTCCTTTACATGATTTGCGCAATTCATCTACTATACCATGCCATGATCACATTGTTCCAAATATGCTTTGTTTTGGATGTTGTCAATATTCTCCATGTGATGTTTCTACAAATGCTCATGAGGAGACCCCCATAGTTTCCTCATACATATTAGGAGATCTTGATGCATTCCATACTTTGCATGATTCCCATAATTGCTTGCACCATATGCATTCCATGAATAACAATGCTCTACATATTTCTCATGATGCATTACACAATTTGAGTCTCCATTATGCTATACATAATAACAAACCTCTCATGATGGATGACATGTTTCTATATCATGCATCTCATTTATTTGAGCATTGGCTATTTTGTGCTAACCAACACATGCACGTGCGCATCATGATGGATGATGTGTACATCTACCACGCACACACAATTTTCCCTTTGTCTTTGTTTTGTGTAGGTACTTACGTATACTCGTCAACCTCTCAATCCCAAGAGTTGACGAAACGAGCTCTTGAGAGCAACGATGACTTGGGATCCCGTGGACTATCCTTACCACCATTCCCTTCACGCACGGCCTACGCGCATCTCTTCTACTTGGCTCTCACAAGGCTATGGGCTCTATATCACTTGTTACTTTATGCCCATTGTATCTTGTTCACTTTGCATGTTATTCCTCTTTACATGCCTTTGCCATGCAATTGTGACCCTTGCTTGCACTTACCCATGATTCACCATTATAATACTCCTATGTGTATTTGCATGCTTGGTGGAGATCCTTGTTGCTATTGCCATGCTTATCATGTGCCCCATGCTATTGATGCTATTTTGCTCATATCTTGTCTTTATGCTTGTGAAATGTCATGTGCATTATATATGCCCACTATTTGCACACATGACATGCTTGCCATGATTCCTTCTAGTACGTTGCCTCTTCGCACTACTAGCTTCCATGACTTGATCACTATGATTACTTGCTTGGTTGCATCACCCATGTTCCATTACTTGCTTTTTGGGTTGATGACATATATGCTCATGCCTCTCACATGATATATCTTGTTTATTGTCGCTTGCCTCCAATAATTGCCTCTATGCTTAATGATCTTGGAGACTCGGACACTTCACTTGTGATGCATGCTTGGTTGATTGAGCATATTGTATTTGGTTGTTCTCGCATCATATGCCTCCATACTATGAAATGCTCCTTTTCCTTTCCTATGATGAGCATGATGCTTACACTTGTTGGGTATCTTACCACTCGAATGATAGGTTTTGCATTTACGCTAACCTCATTTGTTTTTCCGAGTGTTTGTCATGTTCTTTCATTTTGAAGGATTCAAAAGGAGGTACCATAACGAGACATATTGGTTATGTGAAGGCATACAAGATGTGCAACTCCATCATCCTTGAGAAACTCCTAAAGGTGAACTCCTTCCCTTGAGCCATTCTCAAATATGCATATTGAATGGGTCATTCTTTCATTGTTGTTTCCTTCTTGTTGTCTACATGCTACATCTCGCGAATGAAGGAGCGACATTGGAGATTGGCTCTATGGACCTTCACATTGGGGAGCGCTCGGACTTATTGGATGCACCTTCGAACCTCCACTCATGCCACGACATCGAGCATTGGTACATCAACACTCCTTTGACACATTGCACCCCCACCTTCATATTTGTTGATTGTGCTCATACATGTCATGCTCGATGGACATATTATACTCACCACAAGTTTGCACCCTATGCATGGATTGACACACATTATGCTTGTCTTGTTGCAGCTATTCCCATGTCATCCATGATATATGAGCTTGTACATTTCCTTAGCAAATTTGTTGTGATCTTTCTTGATGGCATATTCATACATCATGATCATATTGCCTACCATCAATAGCATGATAATTTCTTCATATTGAGCATCCATTGCCATATTCATGCTATTGATAAACTGTCTCACTATGACATCATTTTGCACCGTGGTTGCATCGACCATATTCACAACACATTTGTGTGCATAATGAATGTTTTTGCTCCCATGAATGCTTTACATGTCATTTTACATCTTTTGGATAAGCTTCCTGTGCCTTTTCATGAACAATTCCTTCGGACGAACTCATGCTTATTTGATGGACACCTTGTGTGCGCTAACCATTGTATTTCTGAGTGTCGTTTGTGTTTGTTCCTTTTGCATGTATACCACTCCGGCGACACCTTGGAGTACTTGGGTTGCGCAATGTCTTCAACTCCATCCAACTTCAAGTCCGTCCACGACAACCGTTTCCATGGTGATGAGGATCATGATCCGAGGTCGGATCTTTCCCAAGGGAGGGGAGATGATGTGGAGCATCCCACGTTCATCCCCATGTACACTCTGACTACTGTCCAAGCCCCAAGAGGACATACGATGAGACCTCAACCATACGCCATGGGACACAAGGTGAACTCACTCCTCTTCGAACCGCCACTTCCCACACTTAAGACATGGCTGCTACCTTAATCGGAGATGCTTTGTGTGCTTAGGTACCAAGGAACCAGCCTAGGAGAAGCTACGGTGTCAGATGGACATCAAGAGCATGAAGATGATCCGCCAAGCCTGGAACGAGCGGTACTACCGCCCACACCCAGCGGTACTACCGCTAAAGGCCCCCAAGCGGCACTACCGCCCAACATCCGCTCTACTACCGCTCAACCCGACAAACTCTTGTACTCGAGCGGAGCAAGTTCGGCACGACAGCGGCACTACCGCTGAAGCGGTACTACCGCCCTGCCTGTGTGCAGAGAACGGGCCTAGGGCCCATGTATCCCCCCTCTCACTTACCCCTTCATGGACTTAGACTATATATACAACCCCACCTCATTATAGCTAGGGTTAGCATTGGTTTAGCTCATATGTGAGATAGAGCATTGCTCATCCATTACGGATCTACCCTACGAGAGAGACCGCGGCCCCTCTTTGGAGAAGATCACCTTGCATTCAAGACCTCCGCACGGAGAAGACCCCCATCAAGACCTCCTCACAGAGAAGAACCGGTTACCGTTTGTATCGTCCGTTGTTCAATTTGGATCTTGTATCTTACCTTTGTGTTCATCGATCTAGCGCATGTGTGATCTATTCTTGTTGGTTGAGTGATTTCTCTCGTGTTCCCCTCGTGTTCCCCTCGTGTTTCCCCTCGTGTTCATCACGTTCTTCATAGGGATCCATTCCTTTCGTGAAAGATCTGCCACCTAGGGTTCCACCCTACATCACAAGGCTTCTTGCACTCATTATGGTGGTTTCAAAGTCCTGAAATCATCACTTGTAACTCCGTTCTTGTTCCCCTTGCGCATGCTATCCTCTCCCTGCTTGGTCTTGCTCCAGTGTTCATCCCTCTTATCCATGCCAGGCCCTTCATTTGTAAGCAAAACAAATGTATCCAATTTAGGCAGCATCATATTCTCATGAACATTAGAATCATTACCAAGAAACGGAAGTACGTGAAAATTTAATTGGCATGCGCGAGCTCTAGTAATTGGTCCAGTATATGTAGAAGTAGGGGGTGTGGGTGTAACAATGGAATTGATGTCCTCATCATCCTCCCCTTCTTGAAATGAAGTCGTCCTCGACGGAAGCTCATCTTCCTCACCAAAATAGGGCTTCAAATCTGCAATGTTAAAAGTGGGACTAACCCCAAAATCGGCAGGCAGCTCAAGTTTATATGCATTATCATTTATTTTCTCTAACACCTTAAATGGACAATCAACACGTGACATTAGCTTTGATTTGTGCAAATCAGGAAATCTATCCTTACGCAAATGTAACCAAACAAGATCTCCAGGTGCAAAGACAACACGTTTTCTACCCTTATCTATACCAAGTTTATATTTAGCTTTCATACGCTCAGTGTTTTCCTTAGTTAACTCATGTATTTTTTAAGATCAATTCAGCACGTTGTTTAGCATCAAAATTAACCTTCTCCGAAGATGGAAGAGGCAACAAATCAATGGGTGCACGGGGTAGGAAACCATACACAATTTCAAAAGGGCACATCTTAGTAGTAGAATGCAACGAACGATTATAGGCAAATTCAATATGATGCAAGCATTCTTCCCACATTTTCTTATAATTCTTCAAAACAGCCCTAAGCATAGTAGACAACGTTCTATTGACTACTTCAGTTTGACCATCAGTTTGGGGGTGACAAGTAGTACTAAAAAGCAGTTTAGTCCCCAACTTAGCCCATTAACATCTCCAAAAGTGGCTAAGAAATTTAGTATCACGATATGAAACAATAGTATTTGGCACACCATGCAAGTGAATAATTTCACGAAAGAATAATTCAGCAACATTACAGCATCATCGCTGTTATGACATGGTATAAAGTGTACCATTTTCGAGAATCTATCCACGACAACAAATATGCTATCCCTCCCTTCTTTGTTCGAGGTAAACCTAAAACAAATTCCATAGATATATCCTCCCAAGGAACACTAGGTACAGGCAAAGGCATATATAAACCATGAGGATTGAGTCGTGACTTAGCTTTTTGACATGTAGTGCAGTGAGCAACAAAACGCTCAACATCCCATCTCATCTTTGGCCAAAAGAAATGTGTAGCAAGTACGTCCTCCGTCTTCTTCACGCCAAAGTGTCCCATTAATCCTCCTCCATGCGCCTCCTGCAACAACAAAAGATGAACAGAGCTAGCTGGAATGCATAGCTTGTTAGCACGGAACACAAAGCCATCATTAATAACGAACGTGTTCCATGTTCTTCCTGCTTTACAATTCTGCATTACATCTTTAAAATCAGCATCATGCACATATTGATCTTTGATGGTCTCCAAACTAAATATTTTGAAGTCAAGTTGTGAAAGCATAGTATTGCGAGGAGACAATGCATCAGTAATAACATTTTCTTTACCCTTCTTATGTTTAATGACATAAGGGAAAGTCTCAATGAATTCAACCCATTTAGCATGTCTACGATTCAGTTTAGCTTGACTTTTAATATGTTTCAAAGATTCATGATGTATAACAAATTCTTTGGGCTATAAATAATGTTGCCATGTCTCTAAAGTCCGAACAAGAGCATATAATTCTTTATCATAAGTAGAATAATTCATACTAGGCCCACTCAATTTTTCAGAAAAGTATGCAACATGTTTGCCATCTTGTAATAACACACCTCGTAATCCAATTCCACTAGCATCACATTCAAGCTCAAAAGTCTTATCAGAATCATGAAGTTGGAGTGAAGGAGCATGTGTCAACTTATCTTTCAATATCGTGAAGGCTTCTTCCTGTGCGGTACCCCAAACAAAAGGCACATCCTTCTTTGTAAGCTCATTGAGAGGTGCAGCAATGGTGCTAAAATCTCTCACAAAACGCCTATAGAAACCAGCGAGTGCAAGAAAACTCCTCACTTGTGTGACCGTTTTGGGCTGCGGCCAACTCTCAATAGCTTCAATCTTGACTTTATCAACTTCAATTCCCTGTGGAGTAACAACATAGCCAAGAAAAGATACTCGGTCGGCGCAAAATGTGCACTTCCCAAGGATACCAAACAAACGTGCATCACGTAGAGCAATAAAAACAGCACGTAAATGTTCCAAATGTTCTTCCAAAGATTTGCTATAAATCAGTATATCATCAAAATAGACTACCACAAATCGTCCAATGAAAGCACGTAAAACTTCGTTCATTAGTCTCATGAAAGTACTAGGTGCATTAGTTAACCCAAAAGCATGACTAGCCAGTCATATAAACCAAACTTAGTTTTAAATGATTTTTTTCCATTCATCACCCAATTTCATACGAATTTGATGGTATCCACTACAAAAATCAACTTTGGAGAATATTGTAGAGCCACTCAATTCATCAAGCATATCATCTAGCCTAGGAATAAGGTGACGATAATGAATAGTAATATTATTAATGCCTCTACAATCAACACACATACGCGACGTACCATCCTTTTTAGGTAGTAGTATAATAGGAAAAGCACAAGGACTAAGAGATTCGCGTATATAACCATTGTCGAGCAGCTCCTGTACCTGACGCATAATCTCCTTTGTCTCCTCTGGATTGGTACGGTATGGTGCACGGTTGGGTAGCGATGCACTGGGAATTAAGTCAATTTGATGCTCAATCCCTCGAATAGGTGGTAATCTCAGTGGCACGTCTTGTGGGAAGATGTCAGCGAACGAAAATAATGCCTCTTTGCACACAAAAGCATAGCAAACAAATTTGCTAAAATCTAGCTCATCAATATCAGATTTGGTGGAAAGTAAACGTGCACTTTTCAATTTAATTTCAGAAGCAACACTAGATGGTTTATTATTAGGCTTCATTTGTTGCTCAAATTCTTTTGCCACAATCTGATTTTCACTCTTATTTTTCTCCTGTTTTGCTTTATTAGCTCTATTAATATCATCTTTCAAAATGGAATCAGGAGTCATAGGAAGCAAAGTAATATTTTTATCCATATGAATAAGAGTACTTGATGAGGACATCAATACCATGGTTACACCCACTGCCCCTACTACTACATATACTGGACCAATTACTAGAGCTCGCGCACGCCAATTAAATTATCAGGTACTTTCGTTTCTTGGTAATGATTCTAATGTTCATGAGAATATGATGCTGCCTAAATTGGATACATTTGTTTTGCTTACAAATGAAGGGCCTGGCATGGATAAGAGGGATGAACACTGGAGCAAGACCAAGCCTGGAGATGATGGCATGTGCAAGGGGAACGAGAAGGGAGTTTCAAGTGATGATTTCAGGACTTTGAAGCCACCATAAGGAGTGCATGAAGCCTTGGACGGAATATACAAGATGCCACTTCATAAATTTCGTCCAGAGGCTATTCTAGGTGTTGCGTCACCTTATTATTGGGCCAGGCCCATGTAATTTTGAAATACTTAAGTATAGGCTGCTTTTAGAGTCCGTATGTGTGGGGAAACAAGAGTTAGGGTTGGTTTCGGACCCCTCCCTCAAGGGCCACGAAAATCCCCCCTCTTCCTCCATATATACAACCCTTAGGGCGTCGTTTAGACTTTGGGTTTTGTTTAGATTAAAAGTTCGCCATAGCTGCAACTTCGCGTACTTCGTTTGTGTTCAAGGACCAGACAAAGGCGTCACAGAACCCCACCTTCATTAATAAAGCATTCCTCTTTTATTCACAATATCCAGATTGAAATCTCAGTTTCTTGCTTGTTCTTCGTTTGCTCGCAGGAAATAGACCCTCGTGGTCAGGTTGATCGTGCTCCGGCGTGGTCAATAACCCCTCGGAAGTTGGTTTAGCGATTGCTAAGGCGCGATCTCTTCGAACGTTCGTAGTCGGATCGTGAAAGTCGACTCCCACAGAAAACGATTGCTATCTCATCGAAACATCGGGGCACCTTCGTCTCTATCAAATGGTATCAGATTTCCAGGTTGCTCGGTGAGATTTTATAGTTTTTCATAGTTTAGATCAAGTCTATTTTTGATACCTACAGTCCACGAAAAATCCAAAAACAATTAGGGTTAGTTCATCATATCCGAACCAGTCTGAGCCTTTGCATAGTCTTTTCAATATTTTGCTTTGTTGAATTTGCGGTTGCGTCGTCGTGTCAAGTTGCTGGTCTTAGCGTCTAGTTTCCCTTAGAGTTTCGAGTTCTGTTCACAAGTTGTCACGCCGCCGCACCATCGTCATCGCTCGTGCCATCTACCACCACCGCTTATCCGCCACCAATTTGTATCCATGTACCATCACCAATCCATATCCATATACCACCACCAATCTGTATCCATATACCACCACCAATCTGTATCCATATACTACCACCGCTGCCATATACCATCACCGCTGCCATATCTTACCATCCTATATCCAACACCAATCCGAGTCTTTTCATATTAGGTTTGTTTTCGAGATCCATCTATTTTCCGATTCGTTTTTCCTTGCCTGAGTAGGTCTCGAATAAAAAAAGAGTCTGGAGACCCAGGGGCAGTTTTTAGGCCAAAATTTCGGTGACCAAAAATATTTTTTCCCTATCCTATTTTTAGGTCCCAGGGAGTATTTTGGGACACTCGCCATCATAGTGATTTTTTGTCGCACTTTCTTGTCATCGCAGCCCTGATTTCCGAAAAAAAATCCAAAAAAATTTCGTGCCTATCCTGTTAGTTTGACTTGGGAAGTTTTGAGACACTCGTCATTATAGTGATTTTTCGCAAAAAAAAGACGAGCGAAAAAAAAGAGGACGCAAAAAAGAAGCAAAAAAAATTCAGAGTGTGCTTTTCCCTTGCTTACGTGTAGCGCCGTGATTTTGTTAGTGTTCTAGGCTCGCGTCTCTAGCATGTTCTAGCCTAGGACCAGTATAGTACAGTCGTTGAGCGTTTATTCAACTTTGCATCTCCGAATTGATTATTGCTGACCCTTTTTGCTACCATATTATAAGCCTTCCCAGCTCCACAAACATCTACGTCGTGCATTTGACTCTCTTTGCTAATCGCTTTATCCAAGCTTTGAGAGTTTTGACTACATCGGTTGCCGATCACCGCCTACTACTAGGTAAGAATTTGAGATTTGCTTGACGGATTTGTGACACCCACCACCACCAACACTTCTTAGTAGTCTGTAGGATCATATTCTTGTGTGTTTCTATTGCTGCTAACCATGCCAGGATCACAACCGACGAGATTGACTAGGAGAACTTAACAAACAAGGATCTTCATGATAAGTTTCAGCAAATGATGACTGAACAGGTGCGTGCTGAACAATTTTGAAGAGGCCATGGAGAAGTGATGTGGAGTGGAACTCCGTACGGCCGATCTTTCATGAAAGGAGCGGATCCCAACTAAGAACACGACGAACACACGGGGAAACACGAGGGAAAACACAAGAGGAAACACTAAACCAATAAGACTAGATCACACATGCGCTAGATCGATGAACACAAAGGCGAGATACAAGATCCAAGTCCAACAAAGGACGATACAAAGGTAACCGGTTCTTCTCCGTGAGGAGGTCTTGATGGGGCCACCCAAGAGGGGGTCTTGAATCCAAGGGGATCTTCTCCGGAGAGGGGCCGCGGTCACTCTCGAAGAGATGATCCGTATGGATGAGCAAAAGCTATCCTCACATATGAGCTACTACTTTGCTAACTCTAAAAATGGGGAGGAGAAGGTCTATTTATAGCCCAAGGGGCGAAGGGGTAAGTGAGGGGACGAAACGGGTACACGGGCCTCGGCCCAAGTCACGCACGTAGGCGGTGGCCGGATGATCCAGGCTTCGGTGGTCCGGATGATCCGGGTCGGTGTCCGGATGATCCAGCTGTGTTGGAGAAGCTGCGGGAGGGACAGATGTCCGGGTCCTGGTCCGGACATCCGGGTGTGGCTGGATGATCCGGCTTCGTGATGAAGCTTCGGGTGTCCCTGGGCGTTGTAGCCGGGTCGTCCGGGCGGGGGTCCGGATCGTCCGGGCGACGGTCCGGATCGTCCGGGCTTCTGCTGACTTAGCCCTATTTCTTCTCCGTCTTCACGTCCATCTTCCTCTTCGGATTCTTCTTGTTCCTTGGTGTCTCCATGGCTAACTCCTTGGCACCCGAGTATGCACAATGTCTCCGTTTGAGGTAGTAGCCATGTCTCATGTTCATCATAGTGGAATTGTGAGAGGAGAGATGTCACCTCGGTTTCAAGAGCTATTGCACGTGATAGAGTCATGGGTCCATTAGGCACTTGGTGAGACGATGGTAGGTCCATGGGGATGACCTTGGAATGCTCCGCATCATCTCCCCTCCCTTGGGAAAGATCCGACCTCGGATCGAAATCCTCATCACCATGGTACGGGGAGAGATCTTTGACGTTGAAGGTGTCGCTCACGGAGTACTTGTCACGTGGGATGTCGATCTTGTATGCGTTGTTGTTGTAGCGTGCTAGCACCTTGAAGGGTCCATCCGCTCATGGTAGAAGTTTGGACTTGCGTTCGTTGGGGAAGCGGTCCTTGCAGAGGTGTAGCCACATAAGATCGCTAATTTTGAAGATCATGGGGTGCTTGTTGACGTTGACCTTGGTCGCGAGTCGTTGTACTTGGCGCTCGATGGTGTGCATTGTATCTTCATGCATCTTCTTGAGGTGGTTGGCTCGGGACTCGCATCCATGTTTGTGCGCTCTTGTAGTGGTAGAGGTAGAATGTCCAATGGGGACAACGGGTTGAAGCCGTAGACGACCTCGAAGGGGGACTTGCCGGTAGTCGAATGTCTTGCTCGGTTGTAGGCGTACTCGGCGATGGGTAAGCACTCTTCCCACTCCTTGATGTTCTTCTTGATTAGCACGCGAAGAAGGGTGGAGAGCGTACGGTTTGTCACCTCCGTTTGGCCGTCGGTTTGTGGATGATATGCCGTGGAGAATAGTAGCTTGATTCCGAGCTTGGCGCATAAGGTCTTCCAAAAGTAACTCAAGAACTCGACGTCGCGGTCCGAGACAATCGTCTTTGGCACTCCATGAAGTCGCAAGCTTTTCCTACAAAAGAGATTGGCAACATGTGAAGCATCGTCTATCTTGTTGCAAGGAATGAAATGCGCCATTTTAGAGAATCGGTCCACAACAACAAAAATGGAATCCTTGCCATTTCGAGTTCTAGGAAAACCAAGCACAAAATCCATGCTAATATCTTCCCATGGTTGGAATGGAATTGGAAGAGGCATATATAAGCCATGAGATTGAGCTTTAGACTTAGCTTTGGAACATGTAGAGCATCGGTTGGTGAAGCGGCTGACGTCGCGGAACATCTTCGGCCAAAAGTAGCTCTTGGAGAGCATAGCGAATGTCTTGTTGCATCCAAAATGTCCCATTAGTCCTCCTCCATGAGATTCCTGCAAAAGCAACAAACGGAGAGAAGACTCGTTAATGCAATGTTTGTTAGCTCTCGTAAGATATCCATCTCTGATGTAGTAGCGTTCCCAAGATGTGTGCATCAAACATTTGGCTCATACAAGTCTTTTATGTGCTCAAAGCCAATGACATTCAATTCAAGTTGAGTAACAAGCATGCATATACGGAAAAGCGCATCCGCCACAACATTTTCCTTACCTTTAATATACTTGATGACATAAGGAAAAGACTCAATAAACTCACTCCACTTAGCATGACGCTTGTTCAACTTAGTTTGACCCTTAAGATATTTAAGTGTTTAATGATCGGTGTGGATGATGAACTCATCAGGGCGAAGGTAATGTTCCCATTCACGCAAAACTCGCACTAAAGCATATAGCTCTTTGTCACAGATGGGATAATTGAGTTGCGCTCCGGAAAGTTTCTCACTAAAATATGCAATGGGGTGCTTCTCTTACATTAACACACCTCATATGCCATTACCACTAGCATCGCAATGAATTTCAAAAGGTTTGTCAAAGTTGGGTAATGCAAGCACGGGAGCATAAGTAAGCAAGTTCTCAAGCTCATTGAAAGCGATATCTTGGGATGTTCCCCAAACAAACGGTGCATTTTTCTTACTCAAAGCATGCAAAGGTGAAGCAATGGTGCTAAAATCCTTCACAAATCTATGGTAGAAACCGGCTAAACCAAGAAAACTATGCACTTGTTGCAAATTGGTTGGTTGGGGCCAAGTTTTAATAGCATTGATCTTAGATTCATCAACATGAACACCCTTAGATGATACTACAAAACCCAAGAAAACAAGCTTATCAACACCAAAGAGGCATTTTTCCATATTAGCATAAAGTTGCTCTTTTCGAAGAGTTTGTAGCACGGTGCGAAGGTGGGTGACATGCTCTTTGAGAGATTTGGTAAAAACAAGGATATCATCCAAGTAGACAACAACAAATTCACCAATGTAAGGGCGAAACACATAATGCATAAGTCGCATGAAAGTACCCGGTGCTTCCGATAAACACATAGGCATGACTAACCACTCATACAAACCAAACTTTGTTTTGAAAGCGGTTTTCCATTCATCACCCTCTTGTATGCGTATTTGATAGTAACCACTTTAAGATCAATTTTTGAGAAAATAGTGGCACCGCTAAGTTCATCAAGCATATCATTAAGGCTTGGAATGGGGTACCTATAGCGAACGGTGATAGCATTGATGGGTCTACAATCGGAACACATGCGAAAGCTACCGTCTCTATTGGGCACAAGAATGACCGGTACGACACAAGGACTCAAACTTTCGCGCACCTGTCCGTGGTCTATGAGATGCTTTACTTGCCTTTGTATTTCTTTGGTTTCTTCGGGGTTGACGCGGTATGGTGCTTTGTTAGGTAGAGGTGCTCCGGGAATGAGGTCAATTCGATGCTCAATGCCTCGTAGTGGAGGTAGACCCGGAGGTAGCTCGTCGGGGAAAACATCTTGGAATTCTTGCAATAGAGAAGATAACAACAAGGGTAGATTGTGAGAGGTGTTAGTTTTTGGCGCCTCGTCCTTGCACAATAGGACATAGTGTAGGACACTCGATGGGTTCTCACACACTTCTCTCATCTCACGTTTGGTGGCAAAGATAACTAAGTTTTTCTTGTCGCTCATCGTGGAGGCACTCAATTTGGGCTTGTGGCGCTCACTCTCTTTTTGGTGGTTCGCTCTCTCACTATTCTCTCCACGATGGGTGTTTTGCTTGTCGGCGAGCACTTGGCTTGGAGACATAGGTCGTAGCACAAACTCCTTCCCTTTCATCTTGAAGCTATAGTGGTTTGTACGACCATTGTGGATGACACCTCGGTCAAATTGCCATGGCCGTCCAAGAAGGAGGTGGCAAACGGTCATCGAAAGGACATCACACTCCAAAGTGTCTTCGTAAGCTCCGATCTTGAAAGAGACTTGTACCATATGCTCGACTTGGATGGTGCCGGTGTCGCTTAGCCATTGAACCTTGTAGGGGTGCGGGTGCTTCATCTTGACCAATTGGAGTTTGGAGCATAGTTCTTCACTTGCGAGGTTATGGCAACTCCCTCCATCGATGATGACCTTGATGGACCTTCCATTGATTCCGGCCTTGGTGTGGAAGATATGGCATCTTTGATCTTCGTCTTGTTGATGTTGAAGAGTCAAGACCTTGGAGACAACAAGAGCGGGACTTGAATCTTCATCACAAAAGATTTGATCATCTTCGTCTTCGTTGTTCACATGGCGGTGCATGGCCACTTGCTCAAGGGCTTCCATTTCTCCTTCACTCATTGTGTCATAGGTTCCATCGTTGTTTAGGATCGTGGTGCGCTTGTTTGTGCACTCGAAGGACTTGTGGCCTCGGCCGCCGCATGTGAAGCATTTGATGGAACTTGTCTTGATGGTCTCATCGGTTCGGGTAGAGGATGATGAAGCTCTCGGCTTGGAGTTGCTTGTAGTAGGAGGACGACTTGAGCTTGTCAAAGTTTTCTTGTAACTTGACTTGTCGCCGTTGCTTGTAGATGGCTTGGTTGAGGTAGAAGGTGTCGGAGTCGTTGATGCTTGGGTGTTGGAGAAACCGTAGGACTTGGATGAGAACTTGGCATACTTGAAGTCGTCTTGTACTTGCCGTTCCGCTTTGGTAGCTTGATGCACTAGCTCGATGAGGTTCGAGTATGGTTGGAAGTCGGCAATCTTCTTGATAGGGTGATTGAGTCCATTCAAGAAACGTGCCATAGTTTGCTCATCATCTTCTTTGACATTGGATCGTATCATGGCAATCTGGATTTCCTTGTAGTACTCTTCAACGCTCTTGGTTCCTTGCTTGAGTAGTTGGAGTTTCTTGAAGAGGTCGCGGTTGTAGTAGTTGGGCACGAATCATGCTCTCATGACATCCTTCATTTGTGCCCAAGTGGTGATGGGTGGTTCACCTCTTGCTGCACGGCGCTCAATGACTTGTTCCCACCAAATGAGGACGTAGTTTTGGAATTCAAGGGATGCCATTGCAATCTTCTTCTCTTCTTCGTAGTTGTGCAAGTGGAAGATTTTGTCAACCTTCAATGCCCATGATATATACTCTTCGGGGTCATTGCTTCCGGTGAACTTGGGCATGGTGAACTTTAGCTTGCCATATCGTTGCTCTTCATTGTGTTGGGGTCGGGGATGATGACGCCCATGTCGTTGAGGATTGACGATCTCATGTTGCTCTTGGTGAGGAGGGTTGTCTTCCTCATGTTGCTCTTCGCGAGGAGGATTTCCATTGTCTTCATGCTCTCGATGAACTTGATGGTCTTGGCGAGCTTGTCGATCTTGAGGAGGAGCTTGTCAATGAACACGTGCTTGATAAATCCTTTCTTGAGCTTCGTCGCGAAGTGCTTCTTGATGTATACGAGCTTGTCGGCCTCGGTTGGCCACGGCTCGACTTGAATCTCGAAGAGCACGTTGCGCCTCAAGTGCTTCAGCTTCACGAAGTTCTTGGTCTTGGCGTTGTGCCTCGGCGTCTTGTGCATCTTGATGTTCTCGCACTCGCTCCTCTTGTTCTTGTTGTCGCTGGCATTGCCGTTCTTGTGCTTGCACGAATGTAGGTTGGTTTTGACGATGTCGAAGCTCTTGAGAGTCGGTGTCGTGTAGAGGATTGCGGTTAGCTTGATGGCCTTGACGCGCGGCACGATGAAGAGTGTTCGATGTCGGTGTACTTGAACCAGAGATAGTGTCGTCGGAGTGTCGACTTGAGCGGCTTCGTCTTGAAGCGGACGAAGTTGTAGAAGAGCGGTTGACCATCATGGTTCGGATATATTCTTTGAGGGAACTCATGGATGTGTCGAAGTAGTCTCTTGTATGTTGCTTGGATTGTCGTAGGTCGGTGGCGAGGTTGTCGATGCGGTCGCCCAAAGCAAGTTGTTCTTGATTGATGAGGACATCAATACCATTGTTACACCCATAGCCCCTGCTGCTATATATACTGGACCAATTACTAGAGCCCGCGCACGCCAATTAAATTATCAGGTACTTTCGTTTCTTGGTAATGATTCTAATGTTCATGAGAATATGATGCTGCCTAAATTGGATACATTTCTTTTGCCTACAAATGAAGGCCCTGTCATGGATAAGAGGGATGAACACTGGAGCAACACCAAGCATGGAGATGATGGCACGCGCGAGGGGATCAAGAACGGAGTTACAAGTCATGATTTCAGGACTTTGAGGCCACCATAATGAGTGCATGAAGCCTTGGATGAAATATACAAGATGCCACTTCATAATATTCGTCCGTAGGGTATTCTAGGTGCTGCGTCACCTTATTATTGGGCCTGGCCCATGTAATTTCGAAATACTTAAGTATAGGCTGTTTTTAGGGTCCGTATGTGTGGAGAAACAAGAGTTAAGGTTGGTTTCAGACCCCTTCCTCAAGGGCCACGAAATTCCCTCCTCTTCCTCCATATATACAACCCTTAGGGCGTCGTTTAGACTTTGGGTTTTATTTAGTTAAAAGTTAGCCATCGCTGCAACTTCGTGTACTTCGTTTGTGTCCAACGACCAGACCAAGACCACTTATGAAACCTCACTTTTATCAACACTTCATCCATATTCGCAATATTCAGATTGCTTAATCATATTCTTGCTTGTTCTTCGATTGCTTGCAGGAATAGACCTTCGTGGTCTGGTTGATCGTGCTCCGGCGTGGTCAATAACCTCTCGGAGTTGGTTTAGCGATTGCTAAGGCGCAACGTTGTGCACGTTTGTAGTCGGATCGTCAAAGTCGTCTCCACCAAATCAATAGTTATCATCTCATCAAAAGATCGGGACACCATCGCCTCTATCATTGACGCAAAGCTCGGTGTGCGCCAAATAGTCTGGAGACCCCTGGGCAGTTTTTAGGCCAAAATTTCGGCACCAAAAATATTTTTTCCCTATCCTATTTTTAGGCTTTACTGAGTCTTTTGAGACACTCGCCATCATAGTGATTTTTTGTCGCACTTTTTCGTTGTCGCTGCCCTGATTTCTGAAAAAATAGTCAAAAAAAATTCGTATCCATCCTATCAGTTTGACCTGGGAAGAGTTTTGAGACACTCGCGATTATAGTGATTTTTCGCAGAAAAAAAGAGGAGCGCAAAAAAACAGAGAAAAAAAAATTCCAGAGTGTGCTTTTCCCTTGTTTACGTGCAGCGCCATGATTTTGTTAGTGTTCTAGGCTCGCGTCTCTAGCACGGTCTAGCCTAGGACCAGCACAGTATCGTCGTTGAGCGTTTATTCAACTTTGCATCTCTGAATTGATTATTGCTGACCCTTTTTGCTACCATATTATAAGCCTTCCCAGCTCGAGATACATCTACAGCATGCGTTTGACTCTCCCTGGTAATCGCTCTATCCAAGCTTTGAGAGTTTTGACTACATCGGTTGCCGATCACCGCCTACTGTTGGGTAAGAATTTGAGATTTGCTTGACGGATTTGTGACACCCGCCACCACCACCACTTGTTAGTAGTCTGTAGGATCATATTCTTGTGTGTTTCTATTGCTGCTAACCATGTCAAGATCACAAGCCGACGAGACTGACTGGGAGAACTTGACGAACAAGGAGCTTCATGATAAGTTTCAGCAAATGATGAGTGGACAGGTGGAAGATGTGCTAAACATATTTGAAGAGGCCATGGAGAAGATAGATGGCATGGAGAAGACGTTTGAAACAAAGCTCGATAACAAGTTTACTGAATTGCCTTCGCGTTTTCCACCACCACCGTCGGCTGCACCTATCGCACCTCTACAACGACAACAACAACGCCCCCTTCCGAATCAGTTCGGACGAGCAAAGCGTGTTCCTCTTGAGGATGGTCAAACTTCTGGAGCTGCTATACCTGGTGTTGATGCTTCTGTAGCTCCTGCTGCTACTGCAGAGGAGGAGGACCATTACGAGGATGACGTTGATCAAAATCAGAACTACGCGCAACCACCAGCACCACCACCACCAGGTCGTCCTCATGCATATCATCGCAACGGTAGGGGTGCACCACCACATGAGGTACGAGATCATGACCATCTTCCTTAACTAAAATTGAATATTCCACCATTTGACGGTAGATATGTTCCTGATATATATCTTACTTGGGAGTTAGAAACTGAACAATGTTTTACATGTTTAGAATATCCCGAGGAGAGACGTGTTCCTGCTGCTGTTTGTGCTTTCACTAGTTTTGCATGTGTTTGGTGGTCTGAACATTGTAGATTATATCCTATTCCAGCTACTTGAGCTGCTTTGAAAACTGCTATGCATACTCGTTGGGTTCCACCATATTATCAACGTGAATTGCTTCAAAAATTGCAGCGCTTAAGACAAGGAAAAAATTCTATAGAAGAATATTATCAGGAATTACAAACTGGCATGATTAGATGTGGTATTGTTGAGGAGAATGAAGCTATGCTTGCACGTATGGGTGGATTAAATAGAGAGATTCAGACCATTCGAGAGTATAAGGATTATAATAATATCACTTGTTTATTCCATCTTGCTTGTATAGCTGAACGTGAAGTGCAGGATCGACAGGCGGCGCGGACTAACTTTTCTGCAGGTCGACCTTCATCATGGACACCACGTGCATCCTCTACTTCCACTGCACCATCACCTCCATCAGGTGCCACGTCCAACCGTGATACAAGAAAGCAGGCACAACCACCACTATCTGCCAAGAGCACACCTGCCGGGCCTGCACAGAGTTCTTCTTCTTCCATGGCATCAACAGGGCACACAAGTGATATTATTTCTCGTCGTTGTAAGGGAAGATGACATTTTGCTAGAGAACGCAAATCTCAGCGTGTGAAGATTGCTACCGAGGATGGTGGGTATGAGTCCGCTAGTGATTATGACGAGGAGACCTTGGCTCTTATTACACATGAAGAACACGGTGGAGATGATTCTGATCATGAGACGCAATACATGGCTCCTCAAGATGCTGACAGGTATGACTGTTTAGTTGCTCAACGTGTTTTGAGTGTGCAGGTCACACAAGCTGAGCAAAATCAGAGGCATAATTTGTTCCATACAAAGGGAGTTGTGAAGGAACGTTCTGTTCGCGTTATCATAGATGGATGGAGCTGCAACAACTTGGCTAGCATGGAGATGGTGGAGAAGCTATCTCTCACCACAAGACCACATCCACATCCTTACTACATCCAATGGTTCAACAACAGCGGCAAGGTTAAGGTAACACCTACTGTTCGTGTGCATTTCAGTATCTCTACCTATGCTGATTATGTTGATTGTGATGTGGTACCCATGCAAGCATGTTCCTTATTACTTGGTAGACCATGGCAATTTGATAAAAATTCTGTACACCATGGTAGAAATAATCAGTATACTCTTGTTCACAAGGATAGCCATATTACTTTGCTTCCTATGACTCCTGAATCCATTTTGAAAGATGATATTAATAGAGCTAATAAAGCAAAACAGGAGAAAAATAAGAGTGAAAATCAGATTGTGGCAAAAGAATTTGAGCAACAAATGAAACCTAATAATAAACCATCTAGTGTTGCTTCTGAAATTAAATTGAAAAGTGCATGTTTACTTGCCACAAAATCTGATATTGATGAGTTAGATTTTAGCAAATCTGTTTGCCATGCTTTTGTGTGCAAAGAGGCATTATTTTCATTCGAGGACGTGCCTTCCTCTTTGCCCCCTGCTGTCACTAACATTTTGTAGGAGTTCGCTGACGTCTTCCCACAAGACGTGCCACCGGGATTACCATCTATTCGAGGGATTGAGCATCAAATTGACTTAGTTCCCGGTGCATCGCTACCCAACCATGCACCATACCGTACCAATCCAGAGGAGACAAAGGAGATTATTTGTCAAGTACAGGAGCTGCTCGACAAAGGTTATATACGCGAATCTCTTAGTCCTTGTGCTGTTCCTATTATACTAGTGCCTAAAAAGGATGGTACGTCGCGTATGTGTGTTGATTGTAGAGGCATTAATAATATTACTATTCATTATCGTCATCCTATTCCTAGGCTAGATGATATGCTTGATGAATTGAGTGGCTCTACAATTTTCTCCAAAGTTGATTTGCATAGTGGATACCATCAAATTCATATGAAACTGGGAGATGAATGGAAAACAGCATTTAAAACTAAGTTTGGTTTATATGAGTGGTTAGTCATGCCTTTTGGGTTAACTAATGCACCTAGTACTTTCACGAGACTAATGAACAAAGTTTTACGTGCTTTCATTGGACGATTTGTGGTAGTCTATTTTGATGATATACTGATTTATAGCAAATCTTTGGAGGAACATTTGGAACATTTACGTGCTGTTTTTATTGCTCTACATGATGCATGTTTGTTTGGTAACCATGGGAAGTGCACCTTCTGCACCGACCGTGTATCTTTTCTTGGCTATGTTGTTACTCCACAGGGAATTGAAGTTGATAAAGCCAAGATTGAAGCTATTGAGAGTTGACCGCAGCACAAAACGGTCACACAAGTGAGCAGTTTTCTTCGCCTCGCTGGATTCTATAGGCGTTTTGTGAGAGATTTCAGCACCATCGCTGCACCTCTCAATGAGCTTACAAAGAAGGATGTGCCTTTTGTTTGGGGCACTACACAGGAAGAAGCCTTCACGGTATTGAAAGATAAGTTGACACATGCTCATTTACTCCAACTTCCTGATTTTAATTAGACTTTTGAGCTTGAATGTTATGCTAGTGGAATTGGATTAGGAGGTGTGTTATTACAAGATGGCAAACCTGTTGCATACTTCTCTGAAAAATTGAGTGGGCCTAGTCTGAATTATTCTACTTCTGATAAAGAATTATATGCTTTTGTTCGGACTTTAGAAACATGGCAACATTATTTATGGCCCAAACAATTTGTTATACATTCTGATCATGAATCTCTGAAACATACTAAAAGTCAAGCTAAACTGAATCATAGACATGCTAAATGGGTTGAATTCATTGAGACTTTCCCTTATGTCATTAAACACAAGAAGGGTAAAGAAAATTTTATTGCTGATGCATTGTCTCGTCGCTATACTATGCTTTCACAACTTGACTTCAAAATATTTGGTTTGGAGACCATCAAAGATCAATATGTGCATGATGCTGATTTTAAAGATGTAATGCAGAATTGTAAACAAGGAAGAACATGGCACAAGTTCGTTATTAATGATGGCTTTGTGTTCCGTGCAAACAAGCTATGCATTCCAGCTAGCTCTGTTCGTCTTTTGTTGTTGCAGGAGGCGCATGGAGGAGGATTAATGGGACACTTTGGCGTGAAGAAGGCGGAGGACGTACTTGCTACACATTTCTTTTGGCCAAAGATGAGACGGGATGTTGAGCGTTTTGTTGCTCGCTGCACTACATGTCAAAAAGCTAAGTCACGACTCAATCCTCATGGTTTATATATGCCTTTGCCTGTACCTAGTGTTCCTTGGGAGGATATATCTATGGACTTTGTTTTAGGTTTACCTCGAACAAAGAAGGGGAGGGATAGCATATTTGTTGTCGTGGATAGATTCTCGAAAATGGCACACTTTATACCATGTCATAAAAGCGATGATGTTGTTAATGTTGCTGATTTGTTCTTTCGTGAAATTATTCGCTTGCATTGTGTGCCAAATACTATTGTTTCAGATCGTGATACTAAATTTCTTAGCCACTTTTGGAGATGTTTATGGGCTAAGTTGGGGACTAAACTGCTTTTTAGTACTACTTGTCACCCCCAAACTGATGGACAAACTAAAGTAGTCAATAGAACATTGTCTACTATGCTTAGGGCTGTTTTGAAGAATAATAAGAAAATGTGGGAAGAATGCTTGCCTCATATTGAATTCGCTTATAATCGTTCATTGCATTCTACTACTAAGATGTGCCCTTTTGAAATTGTGTATGGTTTCCAACCTCGTGCACCTATGGATTTGTTGCCTCTTCCATCTTCGGAGAAGGTTAATTTTGATTCTAAAGAACGTGCTGAATTGATTTTAAAAATGCATGAGTTAACTAAGGAATACATTGAGCGTATGAATGCAAAATATAAACTTGCTGGAGATAAGGGTAGAAAACATGTTGTGTTTGCACCTGGAGATCTTGTTTGGTTACATTTGCGTAAGGATAGATTTCCTAATTTGTGCAAATCAAAGCTAATGCCACGTGCTGATGGTCCTTTTATGGTGTTAGAGAAAATAAATGATAATGCATATACACTTGAGCTGCCTGCAGATTTTGGGGTTAGTCCCACTTTTAACATTGCAGATTTGAAGCCTTATTTGGGTGAGGAAGATGAGCTTCCGCCGAGGACGACTTCATTTCAAGAAGGGGAGGATGATGAGGACATCAATACCATTGTTACACCCACAACCCCTGCTACGATACATACTGGACCAATTACTAGAGCTCGCGCACACCAATTAAATTATCAGGTACTTTCGTTTCTTGGTAATGATTCTAATGTTCATGAGAATATGATGCTGCCTAAATTGAATACATTTGTTTGGCTTACAAATGAAGGGCCTATCATGGATAAGAGGGATGAACACTGGAGCAAGACCAAGCATGGAGATGATGGCATGCGTGAGGGGAACAAGAACGGAGTTACAAGTGATGATTTCAGGACTTTTAAGCCACCATAATGAGTGCATGAAGTCTTGGAAGAAATATACAAGATGCCACTTCATAATATTCGTCCATAGGCTATTCTAGGTGCTGCGTCACCTTATTATTGGACCAGGCCCATGTAATTTCGAAATACTTAAGTATAGGCTATTTTTAGAGTCCGTATGTGTGGGGAAACAAGAGTTAGGGTTGGTTTCGGACCCCTCCCTCAAGGGCCACGAAATTCCCTCCTCTTCCTCCATATATACAGCCCTTAGGGCGTCGTTTAGACTTTGGGTTTTATTTAGTTAAAAGTTAGCCATCGCTGCAACTTCGTGTACTTCGTTTGTGTCCAACGACCAGACCAAGACTGCTTATGAAACCTCACTTTTATCAACACTTTCATCCATATTCGCAATATTCAGATTGCTTAATCATATTCTTGCTGGTTCTTCGATTGCTTGCGGGAATAGACCTTCGTGGTCAGGTTGATCGTGCTCCGGCGTGGTCAATAACCTCTCGGAGTTGGTTTAGCGATTGCTAAGGCGCAACGTCGTGCACGTTTGTAGTCGGATCGTCAAAGTCGTCTCCACCAAATCGATAGTTATCATCTCATCGAAAGATCAGGACACCCTCGCCTCTATCATTGATGCAAAGCTTGGTGTGCGCCAAATAGTTGCGTTTTGGTGACATAGGATGACATGTCATCGTCTTGTTCCCATAAGAGTGGGTTGGTAGAAGTACTTGACCTATCCATCATTCCAAACAAAGATATGTGAGTGGGAGAAAAGGAAGAACCAATACCAAATGTACCTTGACCGATGTTGAAGATGGATCGAAGATCACTCCAATGTGTAACAAGGAAAAAGCACAATTGGTACCAATTCTTGTCGGTTCCTCACACCTACACAAGTAAAATCTTATGGTGGAGCTTGGTTAGGATGGTGGCACAATTTTTGATTTGATACTAAGCAAGATTCAATAATGTTGGAAAGGATTCGCAAATTGTAAATGCAACAAGTAGACCAATAGCAAGATATGGTACATGGAAACACAACACACAGAAAGATAAATGGGGTCGTGCAACCCAGGGTGAGCGAAAATGTGGAATCCACGAAAATTCTCTTGTTGCACAACACTAGAGAGACGCTAGCACGATTGCACAATAGGCGGATACGAACTTGTGCACAACCTACTAAGCAAAAATGCAACGACTTCTATCCCAAGTATGCTCTATGTATGATGTTCCGGAGATATGATCCAAGATGATCGAGTATGACAATCTTAATGTTGTATGATGCTATGGTTCTTGCTTATAAGCTCTTTGCTTATCTTTCCCTTTTGCTTAAAAGCTTGTTTGGCTCTTTGTTGTTTGAGCTCTTTTCTCATGCAATGCTTCAGGAACCAAGATAGCAATTGTGTATGCGATGACAACCCTGTGACACAAGAGATGATTCCAAGATATGCAACATGATGATAGTATGTATGCTATGGGAAGTATGATCACTAATGTGCACAAGTCACGTTGCCAGCAATACTCAATGACTAGTCTCGATGGGTAAGTGACGCAAAAGTAAGGCTATGGGGTTATCAATGCCAATGCAAGAGAGTATGATGATATCACGATACCAAGATGATACCAAGGTGAGGTTGATACCACCAAGGTGTAGTCGTTCGTAGTAGTCCTTGACGAAGATGAGCGGTGGTGATGTTGATGTCGAACCGTCTCTTAGTAGTCGAAACACGATAGGAAACGGTGAGCCACATCTCAAATTCTCACAACCAAATGTGAGAAAATGTGTCGGAGTCGGTAGCGGTCAAGTGGTGGTAGTGTTTGGCTTTGTGGTAGGGTTTGCGAAAGTTAGGTCGTGGTGGTCGAAGTGGGTATGCGGAGGCGTAGGCAGCGGTGGTAAAAAACTGCAGGAAATGCAGTTTGCTCAGGGGAAACCGGATGATCCGGGCCAGGAGTCGGATGATCCGGGCGGATCCGGATGATCCGGGTGAACAGCCGGATGATCCGGGCGGGTCAACTGCGCTCGGGGATGGCTCGGGATGAACACGAAAAACGACCACAAATTCGAGGATTTCGCGGATTTTGGAGGGATTGCGAGGTGGGGATGGAGGGGGGAGGTAAGATCCACTTGCAACACAACAAATTCACGGTCAAAACCAACAAAACATCATCAAACCTCACAAATCACAAGAAAATTTTTGGGCTATTTTTGTGGGGATTTTCGGATTAGGACGAAAAACAACAAAATCAAGCTAGAAACGAAGAGGGGAGGCTCCGAAATCGTGATCAACGTGGCTCATGATACGAAGATGATGTGGAGTGGAACTCCGTACGACCGATCTTTCATGAAAGGAGCGGATCCCAACTAAGAACACGACGAACGGGGGAACACGAGGGAAAACACAAGAGGAAACAGTAAACCAAGAAGAATAGATCACACATGCGCTAGATCGATGAACACAAAGGTGAGATACAAGATCCAAGTCCAACAAAGGACGATACAAAGGTAACCGGTTCTTCTCCGTGAGGAGTCTTGATGCGGCCACACAAGAGGGGGTCTTGAATCCAAGGGGATCTTCTCCGGAGAGGGGCCGCGGTCACTCTCGAAGAGATGATCCGTATGGATGAGCAAAAGCTATCCTCACATATGAGCTACTACTTTGCTAACCTTAAAAATGGGGAGGAGAAGGTCTATTTATAGCCCAAGGGGTGAAGGGGTAAGTGAGGGGATGAAACGGGTACACGGGCCTCGGCCCAAGTCACACACGCAGGCGGTGGCCGGATTATCCGGGAGTTGGTCTTGATGATGCGGGCTTCGGTGGTCCGGATGATGCGGGTCGGCGTCCGGATGATCCGGCTGTGTTGGAGCAGCTGCAGGAGGGCCGGATGTCCGGGTCCTAGTCCGGACGTCCAGGTGTGGCCGGAGGATCCGGGCCGTGGTCCGGATGATCCGGCTTCGTGATGAAGCTTCGGGTGTCCCTGGGCGTTGTAGCCGGATCGTCCGGGCGGGGGTCCGGATCGTCCAGGCTGGGGCCGGATCGTCCGGACGGCGGTCCGGATCGTCCGGGCTTCTGCTGACTTAGCCCTTTTTCTTCTCCGTCTTCACGTCCATCTTCCTCTTCGGATTCTTCTTGTTCCTTGGTGTCTCCATGGCTAACTCCTTGGCACCTGAGTATGCACAATGTCTCCGTTTGAGGTAGTAGCAATGTCTCATGTTCATCGGAGTGGAATTGTGAGAGGAGAGATGTCACCTCGGTTTCAAGAGCTCTTGCACGTGATCGAGTCATGGGTCCATTAGGCACTTGGTGAGATGATGGTAGGTCCATGGGGATGACCTTGGGATGCTCCGCATCAAGAAGATCACTGGCCTTGAGAAGACGTTCGAAACAAAGCTCGATAACAGATTTAATGAACTGCTTGCGCGTCTTCCACCGCCTGCTCCACCTGTCGCACCTCTACAACAACAACAACAACATCGCCTTCCAAATCATGTGGGACAAGGACAACACGTTCCCCTTGAGCCTGGTCAAACTTCTGGTGCTGGTGTACCTACTGTTGATGCTTCTGTAGCTCCTGCAGAGGTGGAGGACCATTACGAGCATGAGGTTGATCAAAATCAGAACTACGTGCAAACACCAGGACCACCACCACCAGGTCGTCCTCATGCATATCATCGCAACGGTAGGGCTGCACCTGAGGTACAAGCTCATGACCATCTTCCTAAACTAAAATTGAATATTCCACCATTTGAGGGTAGATATGTTCCTGATATATATCTTACTTGGGAGTTAGAAACTGAACAACGGTTTACATGTTTACAATATCCTGAGGAGAGACGTGTTCCTGCTGCTGTTTGTGCTTTCACTAGTTTTGCATGTGTTTGGTGGTCTGAACATTATAGATTATATCCCATTCCACCTACTTGGGCTACTTTGAAAACTGCTATGCGTACTCGTTGGGTTCCACCTTATTATCAACGTGAATTACTTCAAAAATTGCAGTGCTTAAGACAAGGAAAAAAACCTGTAGAAGAATATTACCAGGAATTACAAACTGGCATGATTAGATGTGGTATTGTTGAGGAGAATGAAGCTATACTTGCACGTTTTATGGGTGGATTAAATAGAGAGATTCAGACCATTCTAGAATATAAGGAGTATAATAATATCACTCGTTTATTCCATCTTGCTTGTAAAGCTGAACGTGAAGTGCAGGATCGACAGGCATTGGCGCGGACTAACTTTTCTGCAGGTCGACCTTCATCATGGACACTAGGTGCATCCTCTATTTCCACACATTCTACTGCACCGACACCTCCATCAGCTGCCACCTCCAGTCGTGATACAAGGAAGCACGCACAACCACCACTATCAGCCAAGAGCACACCTATTGGGGCTGCACAGAGTTCTTCTTCTTCCATGGCATCAACAGGGCACACAAGTGATCTTATTTGTCGTCGTTGTAAGGGATGAGGTCATTACGCGAGAGAATGAAAATCTCAGCGTGTGATGATTGCTACTGAGGATGGTGGGTATGAGTCCGCTAGTGACTATGATGAGGAGACTTTCGCTCTTATTACACGTGAAGAACATGGTGGAGATGATTCTGATCATGAGACGCAATACATGGCTCCTGAAGACGCTGACAAGTATGAATCTTTAGTTGCTCAACGTGTTTTGAGTGTGAGGGTCACACAAGCTGAGCAAAATCAGAGGCATAATTTGTTCCATACAAAGGGAGTAGTGAAGGAACGTTCTGTTCGCGTCATCATAGATGGAGGGAGCTGCAACAACTTGGCTAGCATGGAGATGGTGGAGAAGCTATCTCTCACGACAAGACCACATCCACATCCTTACTAAATCCAATGGTTCAACAACAGCGGCAAGGTTAAGGTAACACGTATTGTTCTTGTGCATTTTAGTATCTCTACATATGCTGATTATGTTGATTGTGATGTGGTACCCATGCAAGCATGCTCCTTATTACTTGGTAGACCATGGCAATTTGATAAAAATTCTGTACACCATGGTAGAAATAATCAGTATACTCTTGTTCATAAGGATAGCCATATTACTTTGCTTCCTATGACTCCTGAATCCATTTTGAAAGATGATATTAATAGAGCTAATAAAGCGAAACAGGAGAAAAATAAGAGTGAAAATCTGATTGTGGCAAAAGAATTTGAGCAACAAATGAAACCTAATAATAAACCATCTAGTGTTGCTTCTGAAATTAAATTGAAAAGTGCATGTTTACTTGCCACAAAATCTGATATTGATGAGCTAGATGTCGGAAAATCTGTTTGCTATGCTTTTGTGTGCAAAGAGGCATTATTTTCATTCGAGGACGTGCCTTCCTCTTTGCCCCCTGCTATCACTAACATTTTGCAGGAGTTCGCTGACGTCTTCCCACAAGACGTGCCATCGGGATTACCACCTATTCGAGGGACTGAGCATCAAATTGACTTAATTCCAGGTGCATCGCTACCCAACTGATGTGGAGTGGAACTCCATAGGCCGATCTTTCAGGAAAGGAGCGGATCCCAACTAAGAACACGATGAACACACGGGGAAACACAAGGGAAAACACAAGAGGAAACACTAAACCAACAAGAATAGATCACACGCGCTAGATCGATGAACACAAAGGTGAGATACAAGGTCCAAGTCCAACAAAGGACGATACAAAAGGTAACCGGTTCTTCTCCATGAGGAGGTCTTGATGGGGCCACCCAAGAGGGGGTCTTGAATCCAAGGTGATCTTCTCCGAAGAGATGCCGCAGTCTCTCTCGAGGAGGAGATCCGTAAGGGATGAGCAAAGCTTTATCCCTAAATGAGCTAATCCTTTGCTAACCCTAACTAGGAGGAGGGGGAGTTCTATTTATAGTCTTAGTGCGAATGGAGTGAAGTGAAAGGGTACATGGGCCTCGGGCCTTAACACTGTGCGCAGACAGGTACCGGACGTCCGCTGGGGACCGGTCATCCGGTGGCTCACGGGGGACCGGACGTCCGCTGGCTTCCGGACTTCCACTATTTCTGTTCTGTGATGGCGGTGCCGGACGTCCGGTGTCTTCATACTTCCGTTAATTTCCATTCTATTGAGGTGCTGATGGTCGTCTGGTGGCTCCGGTCGTCTACTCGCTGGAGAGTGTGGCCGGTCGTCCGGTCCGACCGGACGTCTGCTCACTGGAGCCTGCGTTGGCTGGGACTTGGGCAGGTTGGCCTTCAGGCGCCGGACGTCTGGTCCCGACCGGTTGTCCGGTGGCTGGAGTTTTGTCCTGTAGCTCTTCTTCTTGTCCTTCGCTGTCGGTGGCCTTGCCGTCTTGTCCATTTGATGTAGATGTACCATCGCTTTCCTCCCAGTACCTAAGCACACATAGTGTTTCCGTTTGAGGTAGTAGCCATGTCTCATGTGTCGTAAGTGGTAGTTCGGAAAGGAGCGAGTTCACCTTATCTTCGATAGCCTTAGCTCGGGCTCTTGTCATTGGTCCAAGTGGTGTCGTGGGAGACGTAGGTAGGTCCATGGGGATGACCTTGGGATGCTCCGCATCATCTCCCCTCCCTTGGGAAAGATCCGACCTCAGATCGAATTCTTCATCACCATGGTAGGGCGAAAGATCCTTGACATTGAAGATGTCGCTCACGTTGTACTTGTCGCGTGGTAGGTCGATCTTGTAAGCGTTGTTGTTGTAGCGTGCTAGCACCTTGAAGAGTCCATCCGCTCGTGGTAGAAGTTTGGACTTGCGTTCGTTGGGGAAGCGGTCCTTGGGAAGGTGTAGCCACACAAGATCGCCAATGTTGAAGATCATGGGGTGCTTGTTGACGTTGAGCTTGGTCGCGAGTCATTGTACTTGATGTTCGATGGTGTTCCTAGTATCATCATGCATCTTCTTGAGATAGGTGACTCGGCCACTCGCGTCCATGTTGATGCGTTCTTGTAGTGGTAGAGGAAGAATGTCCAATGGGGACAACGGGTTGAAGCCGTAGACGACCTCGAAGGGGGACTTGCCGGTAGTCGAATGTCTTGCTCGGTTGTAGGCGTACTCGGCAATGGGTAGGCACTCTTTCCACTCCTTGATGTTCTTCTTGATTAGCACGCGAAGAAGGGTGGAGAGTGTACGGTTTGTCACCTCCATTTGGCCGTCGGTTTGTGGATGATATGCCGTGGAGAATAGTAGCTTGATTCCGAGTTTGGCGCATAAGGTCTTCCAAAAGTAACTCAAGAACTTGACGTCGCGGTCTGAGACAATCGTCTTGGGCACTCCATGAAGTCGCAAGATTTCCCCGCAAAAGAGATTGGCAACATGTGAAGCATCGTCTATCTTGTTGCAAGGAATGAAATGAGCCATTTTAGAGAATCGGTCCACAATAACAAACACGGAATCCTTTCCATTTATAGTTCTAGGCAAACCAAGCACAAAATCCATGCTAATATCTTCCCATGGTTGATATGGAATTGGAAGTGGCATGTAACGGCCATGAGATTAAGCTTTAGACTTAGCTTTGCGACATGTAGAGCATCGGTTGGTGTAGCGGTTGACGTCGGGAAACATCTTGGGCCAAAAGTAGTTCTTGGAGAGCGTAGCAAATGTCTTGTTGCGTCCAAAGTGACCCAGGATGTATGCGTCAAACATTTAACATAAGGAATGGCAAAAGTAGGATCATGCTGTAACATCCCAAATTTTAAATTTGGAATGTTATACATAGATCATCATTGCATAGCATATTTTATTGCATTTTAGCAAATCCTCGATAAATCCTAAGCAACTCAAGGACCCTCGGAGAGAGTTGGGGATTTAACCGGTTTTTCATATTTGATTTTTATCAAATAATAAAACGAGGATTTTGGTTTTAATTATTTTTCTCTCTGAAAAATATTTCATATTAAAATAAATGAGAGGAGAAAATATGACATCTCCAAAACAATTGAAATATTGGAGGAAAAATATTAAAATCATATATTGGATTTTATTCGGATTTTATTTGCAATTTTACTTGCATTAAAACAATTGCACGTTTTCAAATCTGCATTCTTGTGTCAAAAAAATGTTCACCTTGTTCTAATTATTTTAATTAGACGGGGAAAATTTGTTTTATCATTTTTGGATTTTTATTTATTTTTCGGCGATTTTTTTATTTTGGTGGAATATTTAAAAAAAAACCCACCGCGCCCGACCGGGCCGAGGCCCAGCCGAGCCGGCCTGCCCATCCCGTGCCCGTCTCCCTCGCGCGCACGCCTGCGCCGCCGCCCGAGTCCGAGGTGAGCACGCCATCGCCGCCACCTTGCCCCCTCCTCCAAGCAGCCCCCCTCTCTTATATACCCGTCGCCGCCGACGCCGCCCCGCGCCGCCCCGAGCCGCCGCCCGAGCCCCGCCACCCCGCCACCCTCGCCGACCCCCACCGGAGCCCCAAGCCGCCCCGCCGGAGCCCGCCCCGACGAGGTACCAAGCCGCCGCCGCCCTTGCCGGTTTTCTAAAAACAAAAAACCGTTTGTTTTTTTTCTAAACCCTAGATCGGTTTATTTTTCTTCGATTTTATTATTTAGTGAACGTTCACCGACCCGTTCGTTAAAACGAACGTGTTCGTCAGATTTTCGCTGTTAACGAACGTCCGTTCTTTAACCGTTCGTCGGTTTTTCTTTTTCGTCGGATTTTTCCGCGATTTTTCCAGATCTCGATTTCAGATCAGATCTTCGTTTTCGTTTAACTTTTCGCTCGTTTATCGGAATCAGGCGATTCAAGCGCCTAGAGTTTCGTCTCGAAATTCTCTTTCCGTTAAACCTACTCAAACAAGTGTTTGCTACTGTAAAATTTGACCTAGATCCAGATTAGTAAATGAAGCTTGTTTCTTTCGCCGTTTGACTTTCGTTGCTTCGTTCGATTTGATTCTTTTTGCAAACTGGAGTTCTTAAGTTGAACTTTCTGGTTGGATCTTTTATTTGATTTTTACCTATGCATTACATGAGTACTTATTGTTTGCTTGTTTGTTTGCGATAGAGTACCAGGAGTGCGCCGCTTGTTACTTCGAATCTCTAGGTTTCGCGGATCATCAGCAAGGCAAGTAACACTTTGATCATACTTTTCCATACCTAGTTTTATTGCATTAGATAAATCCTCAAACATTGCATGATTAGGATCTAATTAAATTGTGGGTATTGGGAAGTAGTTGAGGTAGTACCTATTACCTGTTTTATTATCAAACCCTCGGGAGTTACTTCTACGTTGCTATTATATTGCTATGCTATGCTCGTAGACGTGGATTGGGTTTGAGGGTATTCATGACAGATGTGAGATTGTTAATTAATGGTTTACTTAAGGTGGCAACTAAAACTCACATCTGGGTGGATTGAGGTACCTGGGTATTCCAGGGTTGCCTGTTTTTCTTTTGGACCGCCACCCAGGTTCAAAGGGATCATGAGATTATTCATGCTAGAAACTTCCGTGTGCAGCCGCAAGCTATTATGGGCTCTAGCATAGTTGATTAAGTTGTGTGGACTCTTACAGTGGTAGACTAGCAGATGTAGGGGATGTAGGTGGTACGGTCTATCACATCGTAAGGTGCAAACACTTCTGAAAGACTGTGTCTCGGTCATCCGTTTCTCAAACATCATGCAGTGCGAGAACCAAGCGGAGGCGATCGAGTCTTGTGGGAAAAGTGCACAAACCTCTACAGAGTGTATAAACTAATCATGGTTAGCCGTGTCCCCGGTTATGGACAACTTGAGTATCTAGTACTTGGATTATCATGTGAATCTCATCATGTTACTTTTAATTAATATTGTTGGGATAATGATGATACTTAATTGGGATTGAGATGCTGTCAACCATCTCAATGTTTAACAACCACCATGATAGTTAAATAAAATTTATTCCTTTGCAGTAGGGAAAAATTGGCTTTTCGCAAAACTGTAACCATAGAGCTTTCCACCAGCCATATATGCATGTAGTATAGCATTATTATATTCATTATTCTCTATGTGTTTCTTTGCTAGCATATTCCATGTGCTGACCCGTTTTCGGGCTGCAACGTTTCATGTTGCAGACTTTTCAGACGACGAGTAAGGTGCCTTAGGTCGTGGTCTTATACTCAGTGATGCCGTTGGAGTTGATGGACTCACTTATCTTCCAAGCCTTCCGCTGTTATCGTATTTAGATGGCCTTAAGCCATATTTATCATACTTATTCTCTTTGAGATATTCGTTGTAATAAGTGTGTGATTGCTACTCTGTTATAAATCCTCCATTTGTACTGTGCTTGTCAGCATTACTGATCCAGGGATGACACTGGTGCACAGCAGCACAGACTATTTGAGGTCTGGTCGCTACACATGCTCATACAAGTCTTTTATGTGCTCAAAGCCAATGACATTCAATTCAAGTTGAGTAACAAGAATGCATATACGGGAAAGCGCATCCGCCACAACATTTTCCTTACCTTTAATATACTTGATGAAATCAGGAAAAGACTCAATAAATTCACTCCACTTAGCATGACGCTTGTTCAACTTAGTTTGACCCTTAAGGTATTTAAGCGTTTCATGATCGGTATGGATGATAAATTCATGAGGGCGGAGGTAATGTTCCCGTTCACGCAAAACTCGCACTAAAGCATATAGCTCTTTGTCATAGATGGGATAATTGAGTTGCGCGCCGGAGAGTTTCTCGCTAAAGTATGCTATTGGACGTTTCTCTTGCGTTAACACACCTCCTATGCCATTACCACTAGCATCGCAATGAATTTCAAAAGGTTTATCATAGTTTGATAATGCAAGCATGGGAGCATGAGTAAGCAAATTCTTAAGCTCATTGAAAGCAATATCTTGGGATGTTCCCCAAACAAACGGTGCATTTTTCTTACTCAAAGCATGCAAAGGTGAAGCAATGATGCTAAAATCCGTCACAAATCAATGGTAGAAACCGGCTAACCCAAGAAAAACTACGCACTTGTTGCAAATTGGTTGGTTGGGGCCAAGTTTTAATAGCATTGATCTTAGATTCATCAACATGAACACCCTTAGAAGATACTACAAAACCCAAGAAAACAAGCTTATCAACACCAAAGAGGCATTTTTCCATATTAGCATAAAGTTGTTCTTTTCGAATATTTTGTACCACGGTTCAAAGGTGGGTGACATGCTCTTTGAGAGATTTGCTAAACACAAGGATATCGTCAAAGTAGACAACAACAAATTCACCAATGTAAGGGCGAAAGACATAATGCATAAGACGCATGAAAGTACCGGGTGCTTCCGATAAACCCATAGGCATGACTAACCACTCATAGAGACCAAACTTTGTTTTGAAAGCGGTTTTCCATTCATCACCCTCTTGTATGCGGATTTGATAGTAACCACTTTTAAGATCAATTTTAGAGAAAATAGTGGCACTGCTAAGTTCATCAAGCATATCATCGAGTCGTGGGATAGGGTACCGATATAGAACGGTGATAGCATTGATAGGTCTACAATCGGAACACATGCGAAAGCTACCGTCTCTTTTATGCACTAGAATGACCGGTACGGCACAAGGACTCAAACTTTCACGCACATGTCCATGCTCTATGAGATGCTTTACTTGCCTTTGTATTTCTTTGGTTTCTTCGGGGTTGACTCGGTAGGGGGCTTTGTTTGGAAGTGGCGCTCCGGGGATGAGATCGATTCGGTGCTCAATGCCTCGCAGTGGAGGTAGACCCGGAGGTAGCTCATCGAGAAAAACATCTTGGAATTCCTGCAATAAAGAAGATAACACCAAGGCTAGATTGTGAGAGTTGTTAGTTTTTGGTGCCTCGTCCTTGCACAAGAGGACATAGTGTAGGACACTTGATGGGTTCTCACACACTTCTCTCATCTCACGTTTGGTGGCAAATAGGACTAAGTTCTTCTTGTCGCTCATCGTGGAGGCACTCAATTTGGGCTTGTGGCGCTCACTCTCCTTTTGGTGATTCGCTCTCTCACTATTCTCTCCACGATGGGTGTTTTGCTTGTCGGCGAGCACTTGGCTTGGAGACAAAGGACATAGCACATACTCCCTCCCTTTCATCTTGAAGCTATAGTGATTTGTACGCCCATTGTGGATGACACCTCGGTCAAATTTCCATGGCCGTCCAAGAAGGAGGTGGCATACGGTCATTGGAAGGACATCACACTCCAAAGTGTCTTCATAGGCGCCGATCTTGAAAGACTTGTACCCTATGCTCTACTTGGATGGTGCCGGTGTCGCTTAGCCATTGAACCTTGTAGGGGTGCGGGTGCTTCATCTTGACCAATTGGAGTTTGGAGCATAGTTCTTCACTTGCTAAGTAATGGCAACTCCCTCCATCGATGATGACCTTGACGGACCATCCATTGATGCCGGCCTTTGTGTGGAAGATATGGCATCTTTGATCTTCGTCTTGTTGATGTTGAAGAGTCAAGACCTTGGAGACAACAAGAGCGGGACTTGAGTCTTCGTCGCAAAAGACTTGATCATCTTCATCGTCGTTGTTCACTTGTCGGTGCATGGCCACTTGCTCAAGGGCTTCCATTTCTCCTTCACTCATTGAGTCATATGTTCTGTCGTCGTTGAGGATCATGGTGCGCTTGTTTGTGCACTCGAAGGACTTGTGGCATCGGCCTCCGCATGTGAAGCATTTGAAGGAACTTGTCTTGGTGGTCTCATCGGTTGGAGTAGATGATGATGAAGCTTTCGGCTTGAAGTTGCTTGTAGAAGGAGGACGACTTGAGCTTGTCGAAGCTTTCTTGTAATTTGACTTGTCGCCGTTGCTTGTAGATGGCTTGGTAGAGGTAGAAGGTGTTGGAGTCGTTGAAGCTTGGGTGTTGGAGAAGCCGTAGGACTTGGATGAGAACTTGGCATACTTGAAGTCGTCTTGTACTTGCCGTTCCGCTTTGGTAGCTTGATGCACTAACTCGCTGAGGTTCGAGTATGGTTGGAAGTCGGCAATCTTCTTGATAGGGTGATTGAGTCCATTCAAGAAATGTGCCATAGTTTGCTGATCATCTTCTTTGACATTGGCTCGTATCATGGCAATCTCCATTTCCTTGTAGTACTCTTCAACGCTCATGGTTCCTTGCTTGAGTTGTTGGAGTTTCATGAAGAGGTCGCGGTTGTAGTAGTTTGGCACGAATCATGCTCTCATGACATCCTTCATTTGTGCCCAAGTGGTGATGGGTTGTTCACCTCTTGCCGCTCGGCGCTCAATTACTTGTTCCCACCAAATGAGGACGTAGTCTTGGAATTCAAGGGATGCCATTGCGACCTTCTTCTCTTCTTCGTAGTTGTGCAAGCGGAAGATTTTGTCAACCTTCAATGCCCATGATATGTACTCTTCGGGATCATTGCTTCCGGTAAACTTGGGCATGGTGAACTTTAGCTTGCCATATCGTTGCTCTTCATTGTGTTGGGGTCGGGGATGATGACGCCCATGTCGTTGAGGATTGACAATCTCATGTTGCAGTTGGTGAGGAGGGTTGTCTTCCTCATGTTGCTCTTGGCGAGGAGGGTTGTCTTCCTCATGTTGCTCTTGGCGAGGAGGCGGTCCATTGTCTTCTTGCTCTCGATGGACTTGACGTTCTTGTTGCGCTTGTGGAGGAGCTTGTCGATCTTGACGAGGAGCTTGTCAAACTTGAGGAGGAGCTTGTCGATGCACACGTGCTTGGTAAATCCTTTCTTGAGCTTCGTCGCGAAGTGCTTCTTGACGTAGACGAGCTTGTCGGCCTCGGTTGGCTACGGATCGACTTGAATCTCGAAGAGCACGTTGCGCCTCAAGTGCTTGAGCTTCACGAAGTTCTTGTTCTTGTCATTGTGCCTCGGCGTCTTGTGCATCTTGATGTTGTCGTGCTCGCTCCTCTTGTTCTTGTTGTCGTAGGCGTTGCCGTTCTTGTGCTTGTGCGAATGTAGCTTGGTTTTGACAATGTCAAAACTCTTGAGAGTCGGTGTCGTGTAGAGGATTGCGGTTAGCTTGACGGTCTTGACGCGTGGCACGACGAAGAGTGTTCGATGTCGGTGTACTTGAACCGGAGATAGTTTCGTCGGAGTGTCGACTTGAGCGGCTCCGTCTTGAAGAGGACGAAGTTGTAGAACAGCGGACGATCATGGTTCGGATATCTTCTTTGAGGGAACTCATGGATGTGTCGAAGTAGTCTCTTGTACGTTGCTCGGATTGTCGTAGATCGGTGGCGAGGTTGTGGATGCGATCGCCCAAAGCAAGTTGTTCTTGATGCAAAGCTCGGTGTGCACCAAATAGTTGAGTCTTGGTGACGTAGGATGACATGTCGTCGTCTTGCTCCAAGAAAAGTGGGTTGCTAGAAGTACTTGGCCTATCCATCATTCCAAACAAAGGTATGTGAGTGGGAGAAAAAGAAGAACCAATACCAAATGTACCTTGACCGATGTTGAAAATGGATCAACGATCACTCAATGTGTAACAAGGAAATAGCACAATTGGTACCCATTCTTGTCGGTTTCTCACACCTACACAAGTAAAAGCTTATAGTGGAGCTTGGTTAGGATGGTGGCACAAGATTTGATGCAATTGTAAGTGAGCTTCAATAATGTTGGAAAAGATTCACAAATTTGCAAATGCAACAAGTAGACCAATAGCAAGATATGGTACACGGAAACACACACGCAAATAGATAAGTGGGGTCGTGCAACCAAGGGTGAGCCAAAATGTGGAATCCACTAAAATGCTTGTGTTGCACAACGCTAGAGAGACGCTAGCACGATCGCACAATAGGCGGATAAGAAACTTGTGCACAACCTACTAAGCAAAAATGCAACGACTTCTATCCCAAGTATGCTATATGTATGATGTTTTTATGCTTTGATCCAAGATGATCGAGTATGACAATCTTAATGTTGTATGACGCTATGGTTCTTGCTTATAAGCTCTTTTCTTATCTTTCCTCTTTTCTTAAAAGCTTGTTTGGCTCTTTGTTGTTTGAGCTCTTTTCTCATGCAATGCTTCACGAACCAAGATAGCAATTGAGTATATGCGATGGCCACCTTGTGACACAAGAGATGATACCAAGATCTGGACCACGGTAATATGGTATGCATGCTATGGGAAGTATGATCACTAATGTGCACAATTCACATTGCCGGCAATACTCAAAGGCTAGTCTCGATGGGTAAGTGACGCAAAAGTAAGGCTATGGTGTTATCAATGCAAATGCAAGAAAGTATGATGATATCACGATAACAAGATGATACCAATGTGAGGTTGATACCACAATGGTGTAGCCATTCGTAGTAGTCCTCGGCGAAGATGGGCGGTGGTGATGTTGATGTCGAACCGTACCTAGATAGCCAAAACACAAAAGGACACGGTTACCACAACTCAAATTCTCCAAGACCAAAATGTGTCAAAATCATCGAGGGTGGATAGCGGTCAAGCTATGGAGGTGGTATGCGGAAATGGTGGTGGTGTAGTAATGTGTATGCGGAAGTGGATGTGGTGGCTAAAAAATTTCGGGGGAAATTCAGTTTTGTCAGGGATCAGCGGACGTCCGGTGGTGGAGCGGTCGTCCGGTCGTCGGACGTCCGGTAAGATCGGAAATCCGTAGATTCGAATCGGGTCAGGGATTCCGATCGTCCGGTGGACAACGGACGTTCGGTGGTCGGGGTCAACGCCGGATGCGAAATTGGGCAGAATTTTGGGATTTTGAGGACAAAATTCGAGGGAAAATGTAGATGGAAGGTGGAGAAAACTGGGGAGATGCTAGATCCACTCGAGGCAAAGCAAATCAATGCATCAAATCCAACAAAACTTCATCACACCAACAAATCACAAAAAAATTTGGGGCTATTTTTGGTGGGGATTTTTGAATTTGGGACAAAATCAACAAAACTAGGCTAGAAAACACAACGGGGAGGCTCCAAAATCATGATCAACGTGGCTCATGATACCAAGATGATGTGGAGTGGAACTCCGTAGGCCGATCTTTCACAGAAGGAGCGGATCCCAACTAAGAACACGATGAACACACGGGGAAACACAAAGGGAAAACACAAGAGGAAACACTAAACCAACAAGAATAGATCACACATGCGCTAGATCGATGAACACAAAGGTGAGATACAAGGTCCAAGTCCAACAAAGGACGATACAAAAGGTAACCGGTTCTTCTCCGTGAGGAGATCTTGATGGGGCCACCCAAGAGGGGGTCTTGAATCCAAGGTGTTCTTCTCCGAAGAGGGGCCGCAGTCTCTCTCGAGGAGGAGATCCGTAATGGATGAGCAAAGCTCTATCTCTAAATGAGCTAATCCTTTGCTAACCCTAACTAGGAGGAGGGGGAGTTCTATTTATAGTCTTAGTGCGAATGGGGCGAAGTGAAAGGGTACATGGGCCTCGGGCTCGAACACTGTGCGCAGACAGGTACCGGACGTCCGCTGGGGACCGGTCGTCCGGTGGCTCACGGGGGACCAGACGTCCGTTGGCTTCTGGACTTCCGCTATTTCTGTTCTGTGATGGCGGTGCCGGACGTCCGGTGTCCTCATACTTCCGTTAATTTCCATTCTGTTGAGGTGCTGACGGTCGTCCGGTGGCTCCGGTCGTCCGCTCGCTGGAGAGTGCGGCCGGTCGTCCGGTCCGGCCGGACGTCCGCTCGCTGGAGCCTGTGTTGGCTGGGACTTGGGCAGGTTGGCCTTCAGGCGCCGGACGTCCGGTCCCGACCAGTCGTCCGGTGGCTAGAGTTTTCTCCGGTAGCTCTTCTTCTTGTCCTTCGCGGTCGGTGGCCTTGCCGTCTTGTCCGTTGGATGTAGATGTACCATGGCTTTCCTCCCGGTACCTCAGCACACATAGTGTTTCCGTTTGAGGTAGTAGCCATGTCTCATGTGTCGAAAGTGGTAGTTCGGAAAGGAGCGAGTTCACCTTATCTTCGATAGGCTTAGCTCGGGCTCTTGTCATTGGTCCAAGTGGTGTCGTGGGAGACGTAGGTAGGTCCATGGGGATGACCTTGGGATGCTCCGAATCACCAATCGTGCACCATACCGTACCAATCCAGAGGAGGCGAAAGAGATTATGCGTCAAGTACAGGAGCTGCTCGACAAAGGTTACATACGCGAATCTCTTAGTCCTTGTGCTGTTCCTATTATACTAGTGCCTAAAAAGGATGGTACGTCGCGTATGTGTGTTGATTGTAGAGGCATTAATAATATTACTATTCATTATCGTCATCCTATTCCTAGGCTAGATGATATGCTTGATGAATTGAGTGGCTCTACAATTTTCTCCAAAGTTGATTTGCATAGTGGATACCATCAAATTCATATGAAACTGGGAGATGAATGGAAAACAACATTTAAAACTAAGTTTGGTTTATATGAGTGGTTAGTCATGCCTTTCGGGTTAACTAATGCACCTAGTACTTTCATGAGACTAATGAACGAAGTTTTACGTGCTTTCATTGGACGATTTGTGGTAGTCTATTTTGATGATATACTGATTTATAGCAGATCTTTGGAGGAACATTTGGAACATTTACGTGCTGTTTTTATTTACGTGATGCACGTGTGTTTGGTAACCTTGGGAAGTGCACCTTCTGCACCGACCGAGTATCTTTTCTTGGCTATGTTGTTACTCCACAGGGAATTGAAGTTGATAAAGCCAAGATTGAAGCTATTGAAGTTGGCCGCAGCCCAAAACGGTCACACAAGTGAGGAGTTTCCTTGGCCTCGATGGTTTCTATAGGCGTTTTGTGAGAGATTTCAGCACCATTGCTGCACCTCTCAACGAGCTTACAAAGAAGGATGTGCCTTTTGTTTGGGGTACCACACAGGAAGAAGCCTTCACGGTATTGAAAGATAAGTTGACACATGCTCCTTTACTCCAACTTCTTGATTTTAATAAGACTTTTGAGCTTGAATGTGATGCTAGTTGAATTGGATTAGGAGGTGTGTTATTACAAGATGGCAAACCTGTTGCATACTTTTCTAAAAAATTGAGTGGGCCTAGTCTGAATTATTCTACTTATGATAAAGAATTATATACTCTTGTTCGGACTTTAGAGACATGGCAACATTATTTATGGCCCAAACAATTTGTTATACATTCTGATCATGAATCTTAGAAACATATTAAAAGTCAAGCTAAACTATATCGTAGACATGCTAAATGGGTTGAATTCATTGAGAATTTCCCTTATGTCATTAAACACAAGAAGGTAAAGAAAATGTTATTACTGATGCATTGTCTCGTCGCTATACTCTGCTTTCACAACTTGACTTCAAAATATTTGGTTTGGAGACCATCAAAGATCAATATGTGCATGATGCTGATTTAAAAGATGTAATGCAGAATTGTAAAGAAGCAAGAACATGGAACAAGTTCGTTATTAATGATGGCTTTGTGTTCCGTGCTAACAAGCTATGCATTCCAGCTAGCTCTGTTCGTCTTTTGTTGTTGCAGGAGGCGCATGGAGGAGGATTAATGGGACACTTTGGCGTGAAGAAGACGGAGGACGTACTTGCTACACATTTCTTTTGGCCAAAGATGAGATGGGATGTTGAGCATTTTGTTGCTCGCTGCACTACATGTCAAAAAGCTAAGTCACGACTCAATCCTCATGGTTTATATATGCCTTTGCCTGTACCTAGTGCTCCTTGGGAGGATATATCTATGGACTTTGTTTTAGGTTTACCTTGAACAAAGAAGGTGATAGAGGCAAAGGTGTCCCGATGTTTCGATCAGATAGCAATCATTTTCTGTGGGAGTCGACTTTGATGATCCGACTACGAACGTGCGAAGACGTCGCGCCTTAGCAATCGCTAAACCAACTTCCGAGGGGTTATTGACCACGCCGGAGCACGATCAACCTGACCACGAGGGTCTATTTCCTGCGAGCAAACGAAGAACAAGCAAGAAACTGAGATCGCAATCTGGATATTGCGAATAAAAGAGGAAAGCTTTATTAATGTGGGGTTCTGTGACGCCTTTGTCTGGTCGTTGAACACAAACGAAGTACGCGAAGTTGCAGCTATGGCGAACTTTTAATCTAAACAAAACCCAAAGGCTAAACGATGCCCTAGGGGCTGTATATATGGAGGAAGAGGTGGGAAATTTCGTGGCCCTTGGAGGAGGGGTCCGAAACCCACCCTAACTCTTGTTTCCCCGCACGTACGGACTATAAAAATAGCCTATATTGAAGTATTTCGAAATTACATGGGCCTGTCCCAAAAATAAGGTGACACAGCACCTAGAATAGCCTCTGGATGAAAATTATGAAGTGGCATCTTGTATATTTCGTCCAAGGCTTCATGCACTCATTATGGTGGCTTCAAAGTCCTGAAATCATCACTTGAAACTCTATTCTTGTCTCCCTTGCGCATGCCATCAACTCCATGCTTGTTCTTGCTCCAATTTCATCCTTCTCCAAGCTAGGCCCTTCATTTGTAAGCAAAACAAATGTATCCACTTTAGGCAGCATCATATTCTCATGAACATTAGAATCATTACCAAGAAACGAAAGTAGCTGGTAATTTAATTGGCGTGCGCGAGCTCTAGTAATCGGTCCAGTATGTATACTAGCAGGGGTTGTGGGTGTAACAATGGTATTGATGTCCTCATCATCCTCCCCTTCTTGAAATGAAGTCGTGCTCGATGGGAGCTCATCTTCCTCACCCAAATAAGGCCTCAAATCTGCAATGTTAAAAGTGGGACTAACCCCAAAATCTGCAGGCAGCTCAAGTTTATATGCATTATCATTTATTTTCTCTAACACCTTAAAAGGATCATCAGCACGTGGCATTAGCTTTGATTTGCGCAAATTAGGAAACCTATCCTTACGCAAATGTAACCAAACAAGATCTCCAGGTGCAAAGACAACATGTTTTCTACCCTTATCTCCAGCAAGTTTATATTTAGCATTCATAAGCTCAATGTTTCCTTAGTTAACTCATGCATTTTTAAGATCAATTCAGCACGTTGTTTAGCGTCAAAATTAACCTTCTCCGAAGATGGAAGAGGCAACAAATCAATGGGTGCACGAGGTAGGAAACCATACACAATTTCAACAGGGCACATCTTAGTAGTAGAATGCAACGAACGATTATAAGCAAATTCAATATGAGGCAAGCATTCTTCCCACATTTTCTTATTATTCTTCAAAACAGCCCTAAGCATAGTAGACAATGTTCTATTGACTACTTTAGTTTGACCATCAGTTTGGGGGTGACAAGTAGTACTAAAAAGCAGTTTAGTCCCCAACTTAGCCCATAAACATCTCCAAAAGTGGCTAAGAAATTTAGTATCACGATTTGAAACAATAGTATTTGGCACACCATGCAAGCGAATAATTTCACGAAAGAACAAATCAGCAACATTAACAGCATCATCGCTTTTATGACATGGTATAAAGTGTGCCATTTTCGAGAACCTATCCACGACAACAAATATGCTATCCCTCCCCTTCTTTGTTCGAGGTAAACCTAAAACAAAGTCCATAGATATATCCTCCCAAGGAACACTAGGTACAGGCAAAGGCATATATAAACCATGAGGATTGAGTCGTGACTTAGCTTTTTGACATGTAGTGCAGCGAGCAACAAAACGCTCAACATCCCGTCTCATCTTTGGCCAAAAGAAATGTGTAGCAAGTATATCCTCCGTCTTCTTCACGCCAAAGTGTCCCATTAGTCCTCCTCCATGCGCCTCCTGCAACAACAAAAGACGAACGGAGCTAGCTGGAATGCATAGCTTGTTAGCACGAAACACAAATCCATCGTTAACGACGAACTTGTTCCATGTTCTACCTTCTTTACAATTCTGCAATACATCTTTAAATTCAGCATCATGCACATATTGATCTTTGATGGTCTCCAAACCAAATATTTTAAAGTCAAGTTGTGAAAGCATAGTATAACGACGAGACAATGCATCAGCAATAACATTTTCTTTACCCTTCTTGTGTTTAATGACATAAGGGAAAGTCTCAATGAATTCAACCCATTTAGCATGTCTACGGTTCAGTTTTGCTTGACTTTTAATGTGTTTCAAAGATTCATGATCAGAATGTATAACAAATTTTTTGGGCCATAAATAATGTTGCCATGTTTCTAAGGTCCGAACAAGAGCATATAATTCTTTATCATAAGTAGAATAGTTCAGACTAGGCCCACTCAATTTTTCAGAAAAGTATGCAACAGGTTTGCCATCTTGTAATAACACACCTCCTAATCCAATTCCACTAGCATCACATTCAAGCTCAAAAGTCTTATTAAAATCAGGAAGTTGGAGTAAAGGAGCATGTGTCAACTTATCTTTCAATACCGTGAAGGCTTCTTCCTGTGCGGTACCCCAAACAAAAGGCACATCCTTCTTTGTAAGCTCATTGAGAGGTGCAGCAATGGTGCTAAAATCTCTCACAAAACGCCTATAGAAACCAGCGAGTCCAAGAAAACTCCTCACTTGTGTGACCATTTTGGGCTGCGGCCAACTCTCAATAGCTTCAATCTTGGCTTTATCAACTTCAATTCCCTGTGGAGTAACAACATAGCCAAGAAAAGATACTCGGTCGGTGCAAAAGGTGCACTTCCCAAGGTTACCAAACAAACGTGCATCACGTAGAGCAATAAAAACAGCACGTAAATGTTCCAAATGTTCTTCCAAAGATTTGCTATAAATCAGTATATCATCAAAATAGACTACCACAAATCGTCCAATGAAAGCACGTAAAACTTCGTTCATTAGTCTCATGAAAGTACTAGGTGCATTAGTTAACCCAAAAGGCATGACTAACCACTCATATAAACCAAACTTAGTTTTAAATGCTGTTTTCCATTCATCTCCCAATTTCATACGAATTTGATGGTATCCACTACGCAAATCAACTTTGGAGAATATTGTAGAGCCACTCAATTCATCAAGCATATCATCTAGCCTAGGAATAGGATGACGATAACGAATAGTAATATTATTAATGCCTCTACAATCAACACACATACGCGACGTACCATCCTTTTTCGGCACTAGAATAATAGGAACAACACAAGGACTAAGGGATTCGCGAATATAACCTTTGTCAAGCAGCTCCTGTACTTGATGCATAATCTCCTTCGTCTCCTCTGGATTGGTACGGTATGGTGCACGGTTGGGTAGCGATGCACCGGGAATTAAGTCAATTTGATGCTCAATCCCTCGAATAGGTGGTAATCCCGGTGGCACGTCTTGTGGGAAGACGTCAGCGAACTCCTGCAAAATGTTAGTGACTGCAGGGGGCAAAGAGGAAGGCACGTCCTCGAATGAAAATAATGCCTCTTTGCACACAAAAGCATAGCAAACATATTTGCGAAAAACTAGCTCATCAATATCAGATTTGGTGGCAAGTAAACATGCACTTTTCAATTTAATTTCAGAAGCAACACTAGATGGTTTATTATTAGGCTTCATTTGTTGCTCAAATTCTTTTGCCACAATCTGATTTTCACTCTTATTTTCTCCTGTTTTGCTTTATTAGCTCTATGAATATCATCTTTCAAAATGGAATCAGGAGTCATAGGAAGCAAAGTAATATTTGTATCCTTATGAACAAGAGTATACTGATTGTTTCTACCATGGTGTACAGAATTTTTATCAAATTGCCATGGTCTACCAAGTAATAAGGAACATGCTTGCATAGGTACCAAATCACAATCAACATAATCAGCATATGTAGATGATGAGGACATCAATACCATTGTTACACCCACAACCCCTGCTACTATACATACTGGACCGATTACTAGAGCTCGCGCACGCCAATTAAATTACCAAGTACTTTCGTTTCATGGTAATGATTCTAATGTTCATGAGAATATGGTACTGCCTAAATTGGATACATTAGTTTTGCTTACAAATGAAGGGCCTAGCTTGGAGAAGGATGAACATTGGAGCAAGAACAAGCATGGAGTTGATGGCATGCGCAAGGGAGACAAGAACAGCGTTTCAAGTGATGATTTCAGGACTTTGAAGCCACCATAATGAGTGCATGAAGCCTTGGACGAAATATACTGCCACTTCATAATTTTCGTCCAGAGGCTATTCTAGGTGCTGCGTCGCCTTATTTTGGGCCAGGCCCATGTAATTTCGAAATACTTCAATATAGGCTGTATTTAGAGTCCGTGTGTGTGGGGAAATAAGAGTTAGGGTGGGTTTCGGACCCCTCCTCCAAGGGCCACGAAATTCCCCCCCCTCTTCCCCCATATATACATCCCCTAGGGCATCGTTTAGACTTTGGGTTTTGTTTAGATTAAAAGTTCGCCATAGCCGCAACTTCGCGTACTTCATTTGTGTTCAACGACCAGACAAAGGCGTCACATAACCCCACCTTGATCAATAAAGCTTTCCTCTATATTCACAATATCCAGATTGCAATCTTAGTTTCTTGCTTGTTCTTCATTTGCCTGCAGGAAACAGACCTTCGTGGTCAGGTTGATTGTGCTCCGGCGTGGTCAATAACCTCTCGGAGTTGGTTTAGCGATTGCTAAGGCGCGACGTCCTCGCACGTTCGTAGTCGGATCGTCAAAGTCGACTTCCTCCAAAACGATAGCCACCATCTCATCGAAAGATGGGACACCTTTCCCTCTATCAAGTGGTATCAGATTTCCAGGTTGCTCGGTGAGATTTTACAGTTTTTCGTAGTTTAGATCGAGTATGTTCTTCATACCTATAGTCCACGAAAAAGCCAAAAAAAATATTAGGGTTAGTTCATCTTATCCGAACCAATCTGAGCCTTTGCATAATCTTTTCTGTATTTGCTTTGTTGAATTTGCGGTTGCATCGTCGTGTCAAGTTGCTGGTCCTAGCGTCTAGTACTTTAGAGTTTCGAGTTCTGTTCACAAGTTGTCACGCCGCCGCCGCACCATCGTCATCACCGCTGCCATATACCACCATTGTCATCACCGTTGCCATATACCACCATCATCATCACCGCTGCCATATACCACCATCGTCATCACCGCTACCATATACCACATATCCACCGCCATCACGCTAATCCGAGTCCACCTCCATCACAGATTCGCCACCAGTCCGTGTTCCATTGCCCTGCAAATATCCGCCACCAGTCCGAGTTTCCACCAGATTCATCTCCGCCACCAGTCCTAGTCCGAGTCCAGTAATTATTGCTTTGTTCTCGATTTCCAGATCACGCGATACTCCGAGTCGTGACAGAGTAGGACTCCCCAACTTCCGAGCCATCCGCAGAAGAAAAATAGTTCCAGTTTAAAAAAAACTAAGTCTGGAAAATTCTGGCTAGGCAGTTTTTAGGACATTTGTAGACTTTTTCGAAAAAAAATTGTTGCGGAGCAAAAAAAGAGGAAAAAAGTGCAAAAAAAAGTGAAAAAGAAAAAAAATCAGAGTGTGCTCCTCCCTTGTTTACGTGCAGCGCCGTGATTTTGTTAGTGTTCTAGGCTCGCGTCTCTAGTACGGTCTAGCCTAGGACCAGCACAGTACCGTCGTTGAGCGTTTATTCAACTTTGCATATCTGAATTGATTATTGCTGACCCTTTTTGCTACCATATTATAAGCCTTCCCAGCTCCACATACATCTACATCGTGCGTTTGACTCTCCCTGGTAATCGCTCTATCCAAGCTTTGAGAGTTTTGACTACATCGGTTGCCGATCACCGCCTGCTGCTGGGTAAGAACTGGTAAGAATTTGAGATTTGCTTGACGGATTTGTGACACCCACCACCACCACCACTTGTTAGTAGTCTATAGGATCATATTTTGTGTGTTTCTATTGCTGCTAACCATGCCAGGATCACAAGCCGACGAGATTGACTGGGAGAACTTAACGAACAAGGAGCTTCATGATAAGTTTCAGCAAATGATGACTGAACAGGTGCAAGATGTGCTGAACAATTTTGAAGAGGCCATGGAGAAGATCACTGGCCTTGAGAAGACGTTCGAAACAAAGCTCGATAACAGATTTAATGAACTGCTTGCGCGTCTTCCACCACCGGCTGCACCTGCCGCACCTCTGCAACAACAACAACAACAACAACAACGACTACCTCCACGTCGGGAAACAGCCCTCCGCCGAGCGAGTCGTGTCCCTCTTCAGCCTGGCCAAACTGCTGGTGCTGCTGTTGATACTTCTGTGGCTCCTGCTGCTGATGTGGAGGAGGATGATTATGCGGGAGATTACGAGGATGAGGTTGATCAAAATCAGAACTACGTGCAACCACCAGCACCACAACCACCAGGTCGTCCACATGCAAATAATGGCAATGTTAGGGCTCCCCCTCAGGTACGAGATCATGACCATCTCCCTAAACTGAAATTGAATATTCCACCATTTGAGGGTAGATATGTTCCTGATATATATCTTACTTGGGAGTTAGAAACTGAACAACGATTTACATGTTTACAATATCCTGAGGAGAGACGTGTTCCTGCTGCTGTTTGTGCTTTCACTAGCTTTGCATGTGTTTGGTGGTCTGAACATTGTAGATTATATCCTGTTCCAGCTACTTGGGCTGCTTTGAAAACTGCTATGCGTACTCGTTGGGTTCCACCATATTATCAACGTGAATTACTTCAAAAATTGCAGCGCTTAAGACAAGGAAAAAATTCTGTAGAAGAATATTATCAGGAATTACAAACTGGCTTGATTAGATGTGGTATTGTTGAGGAGAATGAAGCTATGCTTGCACGTTTTATGGGTGGATTAAATAGAGAGATTCAGACCATTCTAGAGTATAAGGATTATAATAATATCACTCGTTTATTCCATCTTGCTTGTAAAGCTGAACGTGAAGTGCAGGATCGACAGGCATTGGCGCGAACTAACTTTTCTGCAGGTCGACCTTCATCATGGACACCACGTGCATCATCTACTTCCACTGCACCATCACCTCCTTCAGGTGCCACCTCCAACCGTGATACAAGAAAGCAGGCACAACCACCACTATCTGCCAAGAGCACACCTGCCGGGCCTGCACAGAGCTCTTCTTCTTCCATGGCGTCAACAGGGCACACAAGTGATATTATTTGTCGTCGTTGTAAGGGAAGAGGACATTTTGCGAGAGAATGCAAATCTCAGCGTGTGATGATTGCTACTGAGGATGGTGGGTATGAGTCCGCTAGTGACTATGATGAGGAGACTTTGGCTCTTATTACACATGAAGAACACGGTGGAGATGATTCTGATCATGAGACGCAATACATGGCTGCTGAAGATGCTGACAGGTATGAATGTTTAGTTGCTCAACGTGTTTTGAGTGTGCAGGTTACACAAGCTGAGCAAAATCAGAGGCATAATTTGTTCCATACAAAGGGAGTTGTGAAGGAACGTTCTATTCGCGTCATCATAGATGGAGGGAGCTGCAACAACTTGGCTAGCATGGAGATGGTGGAGAAGCTATCTCTCACCACAAGACCACATCCACATCCTTACTACATCCAATGGTTCAACAACAGCGGCAAGGTTAAGGTAACACGTACTGTTCGGGTGCATTTTAGTATCTCTACATATGCTGATTATGTTGATTGTGATGTGGTACCTATGCAAGCATGTTCCTTATTACTTGGTAGACCATGGCAATTTGATAAAAATTCTGTACACCATGGTAGAAACAATCAGTATACTCTTGTTCATAAGGATACAAATATTACTTTGCTTCCTATGACTCCTGATTCCATTTTGAAAGATGATATTCATAGAGCTAATAAAGCAAAACAGGAGAAAAATAAGAGTGAAAATCAGATTGTGGCAAAAGAATTTGAGCAACAAATGAAGCCTAATAATAAACCATCTAGTGTTGCTTCTGAAATTAAATTGAAAAGTGCATGTTTACTTGCCACCAAATCTGATATTGATGAGCTAGTTTTTAGCAAATCTGTTTGCTATGCTTTTGTGTGCAAAGAGGCATTATTTTCATTCGAGGACGTGCCTTCCTCTTTGCCCCCTGCAGTCACTAACATTTTGCAGGAGTTCGCTGACGTCTTCCCACAAGACGTGCCACCGGGATTACCACCTATTCGAGGGATTGAGCATCAAATTGACTTAATTCCCGGTGCATCGCTACCCAACCGTGCACCATACCGTACCAATCCAGAGGAGACGAAGGAGATTATGCGTCAAGTACAGGAGCTGCTCGACAAAGGTTATATACGCGAATCTCTTAGTCCTTGTGTGTTCCTATTATACTAGTGCCTAAAAAGGATGGTACGTCGCGTATGTGTGTTGATTGTAGAGGCATTAATAATATTACTATTCGTTATCGTCATCCTATTCCTAGGCTAGATGATATGCTTGATGAATTGAGTGGCTCTACAATATTCTCCAAAGTTGATTTGCGTAGTGGATACCATCAAATTCGTATGAAATTGGGAGATGAATGGAAAACAGCATTTAAAACTAAGTTTGGTTTATATGAGTGGTTAGTCATGCCTTTTGGGTTAACTAATGCACCTAGTACTTTCATGAGACTAATGAACGAAGTTTTACGTGCTTTCATTGGACGATTTGTGGTAGTCTATTTTGATGATATACTGATTTATAGCAAATCTTTGGAAGAACATTTGGAACATTTACGTGCTGTTTTTATTGCTCTACGTGATGCACGTTTGTTTGGTAACCTTGGGAAGTGCACCTTTTGCACCGACCGAGTATCTTTTCTTGGCTATGTTGTTACTCCACAGGGAATTGAAGTTGATAAAGCCAAGATTGAAGCTATTGAGAGTTGGCCGCAGCCCAAAACGGTCACACAAGTGCGGAGTTTTCTTGGACTCGCTGGTTTCTATAGGCGTTTTGTGAGAGATTTTAGCACCATTGCTGCACCTCTCAACGAGCTTACAAAGAAGGATGTGCCTTTTGTTTGGGGTACCGCACAGGAAGAAGCCTTCACGGTATTGAAAGATAAGTTGACACATGCTCCTTTACTCCAACTTCCTGATTTTAATAAGACTTTTGAGCTTGAATGTGATGCTAGTGGAATTGGATTAGGAGGTGTGTTATTACAAGATGGCAAACCTGTTGCATACTTTTCTGAAAAATTGAGTGGGCCTAGTCTGAACTATTCTACTTATGATAAAGAATTATATGCTCTTGTTCGGACTTTAGAAACATGGCAACATTATTTATGGCCCAAAGAATTTGTTATACATTCTGATCATGAATCTTTGAAACACATTAAAAGTCAAGCAAAACTGAACCGTAGACATGCTAAATGGGTTGAATTCATTGAGACTTTCCCTTATGTCATTAAACACAAGAAGGGTAAAGAAAATGTTATTGCTGATGCATTGTCTCGTCGTTATACTATGCTTTCACAACTTGACTTTAAAATATTTGGTTTGGAGACCATCAAAGATCAATATGTGCATGATGCTGAATTTAAAGATGTATTGCAGAATTGTAAAGAAGGTAGAACATGGAACAAGTTCGTCGTTAACGATGGATTTGTGTTTCGTGCTAACAAGCTATGCATTCCAGCTAGCTCCGTTCGTCTTTTGTTGTTGCAGGAGGCGCATGGAGGAGGACTAATGGGACACTTTGGCGTGAAGAAGACGGAGGATATACTTGCTACACATTTCTTTTGGCCAAAGATGAGACGGGATGTTGAGCGTTTTGTTGCTCGCTGCACTACATGTCAAAAAGCTAAGTCACGACTCAATCCTCATGGTTTATATATGCCTTTGCCTGTACCTAGTGTTCCTTGGGAGGATATATCTATGGACTTTGTTTTAGGTTTACCTCGAACAAAGAAGGGGAGGGATAGCATATTTGTTGTCGTGGATAGGTTCTCGAAAATGGCACACTTTATACCATGTCATAAAAGCGATGATGCTGTTAATGTTGCTGATTTGTTCTTTCGTGAAATTATTCGCTTGCATGGTGTGCCAAATACTATTGTTTCAGATCGTGATACTAAATTTCTTAGCCACTTTTGGAGATGTTTATGGGCTAAGTTGGGGACTAAACTGCTTTTTAGTACTACTTGTCACCCCCAAACTGATGGTCAAACTGAAGTAGTCAATAGAACATTGTCTACTATGCTTAGGGCTGTTTTGAAGAATAATAAGAAAATGTGGGAAGAATGCTTGCCTCATATTGAATTTGCTTATAATCGTTCGTTGCATTCTACTACTAAGATGTGCCCTTTTGAAATTGTGTATGGTTTCCTACCTCGTGCACCATTGATTTGTTGCCTCTTCCATCTTCGGAGAAGGTTAATTTTGATGCTAAACAACGTGCTGAATTGATCTTAAAAATGCATGAGTTAACTAAGGAAAACATTGAGCGTATGAATGCTAAATATAAACTTGCTGGAGATAAGGGTAGAAAACATGTTGTCTTTGCACCTGGAGATCTTGTTTGGTTACATTTGCGTAAGGATAGGTTTCCTAATTTGCGCAAATCAAAGCTAATGCCACGTGCTGATGGTCCTTTTAAGGTGTTAGAGAAAATAAATGATAATGCATATAAACTTGAGCTGCCTGCAGATTTTGGGGTTAGTCCCACTTTTAACATTGCAGATTTGAAGCCTTATTTGGGTGAGGAAGATGAGCTTCCGTCGAGGACGACTTCATTTCAAGAAGGGGAGGATGATGAGGACATCAATACCATTGTTACACCCACAACCCCTGCTACTATACATACTGGACCGATTACTAGAGCTCGCGCACGCCAATTAAATTACCAGGTACTTTCGTTTCTTGGTAATGATTCTAATGTTCATGAGAATATGATGCTGCCTAAATTGGATACATTTGTTTTGCTTACAAATGAAGGGCCTAGCTTGGAGAAGGATGAACATTGGAGCAAGAACAAGCATGGAGTTGATGGCATGCGCAAGGGAGACAAGAACAGAGTTTCAAGTGATGATTTCAGGACTTTGTAGCCACCATAATAAGTGCATGAAGCCTTGGACGAAATATACAAGATGCCACTTCATAATTTTCGTCCAGAGGCTATTCTAGGTGCTGCGTCACCTTATTTTGGGCCAGGCCCATGTAATTTCGAAATACTTCAATATAGGATGTTTTTAGAGTCCGTATGTGTGGGGAAACAAGAGTTAGGGTGGGTATCGGAGCCCTCCTCCAAGGGCCACGAAATTCCCCCCCCCCTCTTCCTCCATATATACAGCCCCTAGGGCATCGTTTAGACTTTGGGTTTTATTTAGATTAAAAGTACGCCATAGCCGCAACTTCGCGTACTTCGTTTGTGTTCAACGACCACACAAAGGCATCACAGAACCCCACCTTGATCAATAAAGCTTTCCTCTTATATTCGCAATATCCAGATTGCAATCTTAGTTTCTTGCTTGTTCTTCGTTTGCCTGGAGTAAACAGACCTTCGTGGTCAGGTTGATCATGCTCCGGTGTGGTCAATAACCTCTCGGAGTTGGTTTAGCGATTGCTAAGGCTAGTCGGATCGTCAAAGTCGACTTCCTCCAAAACGATAGCCACCATCTCATCGAAAGACGGGACACCTTTGCCTCTATCAGTAGAGATACTAAAATGCACTCGAACAGTACGTGTTACCTTAACCTTGCCACTGTTTTTGAACCACTGGATGTAGTAAGGATGTGGATGTGGTCTTGTGGTGAGAGATAGCTTCTCCACCATCTCCATGCTGGCCAAGTTGTTGCAGCTCCCTCCATCTATGATGACGCGAATAGAACGTTCCTTCACAACTCCCTTTGTATGGAACAAATTATGCCTCTCATTTTGCTCAGCTTGTGTAACCTGCACACTCAAAACGCGTTGAGCAACTAAACATTAATACCTGTCAGCATCTTCAGCAGTCATGTATTGCATCTCGTGATCAGAATCATCTCCACCGTGTTCTTCATGTGTAATAAGAGCCAAAGTCTCCTCATCATAGTCACTAGCTGACTCATACCCACCATCCTCAGTAGCAATCATCACACGCTGAGATTTGCATTCTCTCGCAAAATGTCCTCTTCCCTTACAACGCCGACAAATAATAACACTTGTGTGCCCTGTTGACGCCATGGAAGAAGAAGAGCTCTGTGCAGGCCCGGCAGGTGTGCTCTTGGCAGATAGTGGTGGTTGTGCCTGCTTTCTTGTATCACGGTTAGAGGTGGCACCTGAAGGAGGTGATGGTGTAGTGGAAGTAGTTGATTCACGTGGTGTCCATGATGAAGGTCGACCTGCAGAAATGTTAGTTCGCGCCAATGCCTTTCGATCCTGCACTTCACGTTCAGCTTTACAAGCAAGATGGAATAAACGAGTGATATTATTATAATCCTTATAGTCTAGAATGGTTTGAATCTCTCTATTTAATCCACACATAAAATTTGCAAGAATAGCTTCGTTCTCCTCAACAATACCACATCTAATCAAGCCAGTTTGTAATTCTTGATAATATTCTTCTACAGAATTTTTTCCTTCTCTTAAGCGCTGCAATTTTTGAAGTAATTCACGTTGATAATGTGGTGGAACCCAACAAGTACGCATATCAGTTTTCAAAGCAGCCCAAGTAGCTGGAACATGAAAAGCTAGTGAAAGCACAAACAGCAGCAGGAACATGTCTCTCCTCAGGATATTGTAAACATGTAAATTGTTGTTCAGTTTCTTACTATATCAGGAACATATCTACCCTCAAATGGTGGAATATTCAATTTCAGTTTAGGGAGATGGTCATGATCTCATACCTGAGGGGGAGCCCTAACATTGCCATTATTTGCATGTGGACGACCTGGTGGTTGTGGTGCTGGTGGTTGCACGTAGTTCTGATTTTGATCAACCTCATCCTCGTAATCTCCCACATAATCATCCTCCTCCACATCAGCAGCAAGAGCCATAGAAGTATCAACAGCAGCACCAGCAGTTTGGCCAGGCAGAAGAGGGACACGGCTCGCTCGGCGGAGGGCTGTTTCCCGACGTGGAGGTAGTCGTTGTTGTTGTTGTTGTTGTTGTTGTTGTTGTTGTTGTTGTTGTTGTTGTTGTTGTTGTTGTTGTTGTTGTTGTTGTTGTTGTTGTTGTTGTTGTTGTTGTTGTTGTTGCATAGGTGCGGCAGGTGCAGCCGGTGGTGGAAGATGCGCAAGCAGTTCGTTAAATCTGTTATCGAGCTTTGTTTCGAATGTCTTCTCAAGGCCAGTGATCTTCTCCATGGCCTCTTCAAAATTGTTCAGCGAATCTTGCACCTGTTCAGTCACCATTTGCTGAAACTTATCATGAAGCTCCTTGTTCGTTAAGTTCTCCCAGTCAATCTCGTCGGCTTGTGATCCTGGCATGGTTAGCAGCAATAGAAACACACAAGAATATGATCCTATAGACTACTAACAAGTGGTGGTGGTGGTGGGTGTCACAAATCCGTCAAGGAAATCTCAAATTCTTACCAGTTCTTACCCAGCAGCAGGCGGTGATCAGCAACCGATGTAGTCAAAACTCTCAAAGCTTGGATAGAGCGATTACCAGGGAGAGTGAAACGCACAATGTAGATGTATGTGGAGCTGGGAAGGCTTATAATATGGTAGCAAAAAGGGTCAGCAATAATCAATTCAGAGATGCAAAGTTGAATAAACGCTCAACGACGGTACTGTGCTGGTCCTAGGCTAGACCGTGCTAGAGACGCGAGCCTAGAACACTAACAAAATCACGGCGCTGCACGTAAACAAGGAAGGAGCACACTCTGAATTTTTCTCTCTTTTTTTTTCCTTTTTTTTGCACTTTTTTCCTCTTTTTTTGCTCCAAAACAAATTTTTTTTCGAAAAAGTCTACAAATGGCCTAAAAACTGCCAACCAGAATTTTCCAGGTTTCCAGGTTGCTGGTTGAGATTTTACAGTTTTTCGTAGTTTAGATCGGGTCTGTTCTTCATACCTATAGTCCATGAAAAAGCCAAAAAAATTAGGGTTAGTTCATCCTATCTGAACTAGTCTGAGCCTTTGCATAGTCTTTTCAATATTTTGCTTTGTTAAATTTGTGGTTGCATCGTCGTGTCAAGTTGCTGGTCTTAGCGTCTAGTCTTTTAGAGTTTCGAGTTCTGGTCATAAGTTGTCACGCCGCCACCGCACCATCATCATCGCCCTGCCACCTACCACCTACCACCACCGCTTATCCGCCACCGCTCTGAATCCGTATCCATATACCACCACCAATCCATATCCATATACCTCCACTGCTACCACCACCGCTGCCATATACCACAACCATATATCCACCACCAATCCATGTTCCTTTCATATTAGGTTTGTTTCTGAGATCCATCTAATTTCCGATTCGTGTTTCCTTGCCTGAGTAGGTTTCGAAGAAAAAAAGAGTCTCGAGACCCCGGACAGTTTTTAGGCCAAAATTTCGGCGACCAAAAATATTTTTCCCTATCCTATTCTTAGGCTTTTCTGAGTCTTTTGAGACACTCACCATCATAGTGATTTTTTGTCGCACTTTTTCGTCGTCGCTGCCCTGATTTTCAAAAAAAAATAGTCAAAAAAATTTCATGCCCATCCTGTCAGTTTGACCTGGGAAGTGTTTTGAGACACTCGCCATTATAGTGATTTTTCGCAAAAAAGAGGAGCGCAAAAAAAAGAGCGCCAAAAAAAATAGAGCGAATTTTTTTTTCCAGAGTGTGCTTTTCCCTTGTTTACGTGCAGCGCCATGAATTTGTTAGTATTCTAGGCTCGCGTCTCTAGCACGGTCTAGCCTAGGACCAGCACAGTACCGTCGTTGAGCGTTTATTCACCTTTGCATATCTGAATTGATTATTGCTGACCCTTTTTGCTACCATATTATAAGCCTTCCTAGCTCCACATACATCTACGTCGTGCATTTGACTCTCCCTGGTAATCGCTCTATCCAAGCTTTGAGAGTTTTGACTACAACGGTTGCCGATCACCGCCTGCTGCTGGGTAAGAACTAGTAAGACTTTGAGATTTGCTTGACGGATTTGTGACACTCACCATCACCATTTTCTAGTAGTCTGTAGGATCATATTATTGTGTGTTTCTATTGCCGCTAACCATAGTAGGATCACAAGTCGATGAGACTGACTGGGAGAACATGACGAATAAGGAGTTACATGATAAATTTCAGCAAATGATGACTGAACAGGTGCAAGATGTGCTCAACAATTTTGAAGAGGCCATGGATAAGATAACTGGCCTTGAGAAGACGTTTGAAATAAAGCTTGACAACAGATTTAATGAACTGCTTGCACGTCTTCCACCACCACCACCGGTTTCATCTGCCGCACATCTGCAGCAACAACAACAACAACTAATGAGGACATCAATACCATTGTTACACCCACAACCCCTACTACAACATATACTGGACCAATTACTAGAGCTCGCGCATGCAAATTAAATTATTAGGTACTTTTGTTTCTTGGTAATGATTCTAATGTTCATGAGAATATGATGTTGCCTAAATTGGATACATTTGTTTTGCTTACAAATGAAGGGCCTGTCATGGATAAGAGGGATGAACACTGGAGCAAGAGCAAGCATGGAGATGATGGCATGCGCAAGGGGAACAAGAACGGAGTTACAAGTGATGATTTCAGGACTTTGAAGCCACCATAATTGATAGAGGCGAAGGTGTCCTGATGCGGAGCATCCTACGATCATCCCCATGTACACTCGAGCATACGCCATTGGACCTAAGGTGAACCCGTTCCTACATGCTTCCCCTTTCCACTCGTACAAGACATGGTTGCTGCCTAATGCAAAGACGCTACATGTGCTTAGGAACCAAGAAGACGACCATGGAGATGCTCGAGGCATACGCCAAGTCCACACGGAAGCGGATCAAGAAGTGCCTCAAGTGGAGTCGCCGCGGAGCTACAGCGGCCGGACATCTGGCGCCACCAACCAGAAGAAGACCAGAGAGATTCAGAAGCCAGGCGACTCTACAGCGGTCAGACATCCGGCCTACCCCCGAACATCCGGCGCCCCTCGACGGGCCGGACATCCGGCGCCTGCCCGGAAATCCGGCGCACGCTATCCAGAGAGCAGAAGAATCGGCCACTCCAGCCCGGACATCCGGCCCGAGGCCCGAACCTCCGGCTCTTCGTGAGCCGCCGGACATCCGGCGCCTGTCTGCGCACAGTGAACGGGCCAAGGGCCCATGTATCCCCCCTCTCACTTACCCCTTCGTGGGCTAACACTATATATAGAGCCTGGTGTAGACTCGACTAGATGGCGAGTCGTCGACGACCCGATCTTTCACGGTACTAGCAGCAGGAACAAGAAATTCCGGTCGAGCAAAGATGCAAGACCGTAAGATCAGAAACTTGTGTCGAGTAGATTGGATCGACTCAACACACAGCAACAACAAAATCCCTTCGGATCAGCAACAAAGATATTTGGTGTCCCCCGACATGGGACGTTTTCTGTAGTTTTATTGAACTCATGACTAAAATAAAAATCTGACTCGTTATGCGGCCGTCTGACCTTTATTTAAGGAGCGCGCAGGCTCTAATACTAACCGACCAGGACTCTGTTACTTGCGGCAACGACTTTTCCTATTTAAAAACACTTTAACCTCTAACAACTAGTAGTACTCCGTACTAGCACGTCCTAGTACGTACCAACTCTGACACGTTTTCTTAACAAAATACTAGAAGGCCGCACGCATAAAATATACTTGCTATATCTTCGTAACCCGATGCTTTTCGGATAGGTTCTTGCGTCGTGCACTGGGATTTATTTCCAAGGACTCTGGATAATAATTGATGAGGACCGATCCAATAAGAATTTGCTGTGGAGGCGTTCTGAAGTTGGGTTTCACATCATCTTCCGGTGGAATCTCATGTGCTATGGCGCCCATCATTTTCATATTAGAATTTGTAGCTTGATCAACTTTTGCTAATGTAGTAGTGGACGCATAATCCCCTCCTCCTTGAATCAAAACTGTCCTCGGTTTTGCGCTAGACTTCATGACCTTCTTTTTCAGTGAAAATTTGTACCTATTTTGATTTCTCCCGCAAACATAGTCCGCAACACACGTCGTCTTCCAGCATCCCAAAAGGAGTAAGTGTTGGACCGGCCTTCATGTGTGGCACGACGGTCATATTGCCATGGTCTCCCCAGTAACAAATGACATGCATCCATTGGCAAGACATCACAGATAATTGTATCAATATAGTCGCCAACAGAAAAACGGACATGCACCTTGTGAGTAACTTTCAGTTTGCCAGACTGATATAACCACTCGACACGGTGTGGCTGAGGGTGCTTCCATGCAGGTAACCCCAAAGCATCCACCAATCCCTTACTGACTGCGTTGGTGTAGCTTCCTCCATCTATGATCAACTTACAATTGGTGTTGTTGATTTTGCATTGAGTCTGAAAAATATTCCAACGCAGTCCTTTATCCTAATGCAATCCTCTTGCACTCGTTGCACCATTAAGGAGGGATATGATTCAGCAGCTTCAAAACTAGCAGTCACCTTTTCAGCATCTTCAAATTTTTGACTAGAAGTGTCAGAAACCGCCTCTTCATCACTCGCGGATGCATAGCCATCTCTTGTGAGTAACACTCTTTTCTCATTAGGACATTCACGCCTCATATGTCCCCTTCCTCCACACTTGAAACACTCTATGTCACTAGTACGTGTGGACGACTGCACATTAGAATCAACCATCGACAATCCTGATTTTGAAGCATCCTTTTGCACGGAACCATGAGAGTGATTTGATGATGTCGTCCTGGAGCTAGGACCAACATCCTCACTCTTATACTGCGAGCGTCGCCATGTGTTCAAAGTGGTACTAGGAACTGTGTGGACTTGGCGTCGCTTAATCTGTTGTTCCGCACGCACAGCTTGATGCACAAGATCTTGTATGTTGTAGTAGACCACCATCTCAACACGATCCTGCACCTCGATATTTAGCCCGTTAAAGAAACGTGCCATGGTCGCCTCTGGATCCTCCATTGTCCCTGTACGTATCATAAGCAATTCCATCTCCTTGTAATATTCATCAACACTCATATTACCTTAAGAGAGCCGCTGCAACTTGTTGTACATATCTCTTTTATAGTGTTCAGGAACAAAACGACGCCTCATGAATCGTCGGGCGATGTCTTGAACGACAAATTTGATTCCACCAAGTTAGCGCGTAACCGGTGAACTCAATTCCAGCAAGTTGAACTTTCTTCTCCTCGCTATAAGATGGGCATCAAAAATTTGATCAACACGCATCTCCCACTCCAAATAGCCTTCTGGTTCGCACTTGCCGGAGAACGAAGGGATTGAAATTTTTATGCGCCCAATTCTATCATACAAAGGCACACGCACAGCTTGACCAACTTGGTCATGCACTCCACCACGAACGAAAGTTTCTGGACGAGGCTCATAGTGTCGTGGTCGTGGCGCGTACCCCGCCTGGTCAACGCCATCATCGAAACCATCCTCCCCAGCATGAGCGTGTGCCACCAAACGGCGAGCATGCACGCCGGCATGTCCGTCGCGAGCTGGTGGTGCATAATGCAGTGGAGTAGCCGGAGCAGTCTGTGGTGGTGCAGAATTCGTTGCCGACATATTGATGATGTCTGCCAAACCATCGAACCGAGTGATCAGGACATCTAGCCTTTTGCCGAGCGCATCATGACATTGCTTGATGTAGTTGCATGTGTGGTCAAAACCATCCCGAATGTTTTGCGGAATATCATCCGCATACATTGGACGTACTATTTCCTCAGAATCAGCAGCAATCTCATCACCCTTGTTGACCGAGGTTGACATCTTGATCAACACAGTACTATGAAAACCTTAGCTCTGAATACCACTTGATGTAGACTCGACTAGATGGCGACTCGTCGACGGCCCGGTCTTTCACGGTACTAGCAGCAGGAACAAGAAATTCTGGTCGAGCAAAGATGCAAGACCGTAAGATCAGAAACTTGTATCGAGTAGATTGGATCGACTCCACACGCAGCAGCAACAAAAACTCTTCGGATCAGCAACAAAGATATTTGGTGTCCCCCGACATGGGACGTTTTCTGTAGTTTTATTGAACTCACGACTAAAATAAAAATCTGACTCGTTACACGGCCATCTGACCTTTATTTAAGGAGCAGGCAGGCTCTAATACAAACCGACCAGGACTCTGTTACTTGCGGCAAGGACTTTTCCTATTTAAAAACGCTTTAACCTCTAACAACTAGTAGTACTCCGTACTAGCACGTCCTAGTACTTACCAATTCTGACATGTTTTCTTAACTAAATACTAGAAGGCCGCATGCATAAAATATACTTGCTATATCTTGGTAACCCGTTGCTTTTCGGATAGGTTCCTGCGTCGTGCACTGGGATTTATTTCCAAGGACTCTGGATAATAATTGATGAGGACCGATCCTATAAGAATTTGTTGTGGAGGCGTTCTGAAGTTGGGTTTCACATCATCTTCCGGTGGAATCTCATGTGCTATGGCGCCCATCATTTTCATATTTGAATTTGTAGCTGGATCAACTTTTGCTAATGTAGTAGTGGACGCCTCAGATCCCCTCCTCCTCCTAGTTAGGGTTAGCAAAGGATTAGCTCATATGTGAGATAGAGCTTTGCTCATCCATTACGGATCTACTCCATGAGAGAGACCGCGGCTCCTCTACGGAGAAGATCCCCTTGGATTCAAGACCCCCTCTTGGGTGGCCCCATCAAGACCTCCTCACGGAGAAGAACCGGTTACCCTATGTATCGTCCTTTGTTGGATTCGGATCGTGTATCTCTTTGTGTTTCGAGGATCTAGCATATGTGTGACTTTTCTCGTTGGTTTGAGTGATTCTCTTGTGGTCTCCCTCGTATTTCCCTTCCTGTTCTTCGTGTTCGTCGTTGATAGAGGCAAAGGTGTCCCGATATTTCGATGAGATGGTGGCTATCGTTTTGGAGGAAGTCGACTTTGACGATCCGACTACGAACGTGCGAGGACGTCGCGCCTTAGCAATCGCTAAACCAACTCCTAGAGGTTATTGACCACGCTGGAGCACGATCAACCTGACCACGAAGGTCTGTTTCCTGCAGGCAAATGAAGAACAAGCAAGAAACGAAGATTGCAATCTGGATATTGCAAATATAAGAGGAAAGCTTTATTGATCAAGGTGGGGTTCTGTAACGCCTTTGTCTGGTCGTTGAACACAAACGAAGTACGCAAAGTTGCAGCTATGGCAAACTTTTAATCTAAACAAAACCCAAAGTCTAAACGGTGCCCTAAGGGCTGTATATATGGAGGAAGAGGGGGGAATTTCGTGGCCCTTGGGGAAGGGGTCCGAAACCAACCGTATCTCTTGTTTCCCCACACATACGGACTCTAAAAACAGCCTATACTTATGTATTTCGAAATTACATGGGCCTGGCCCAATAATAAGGTGATGCAGCACCTAGAATAGCCTGTGGACAAAATTTATGAAGTGGCATCTTGTATATTTCGTCCAAGGCTTCATGCACTCCTTATGGTGGCTTCAAAGTCCTGAAATCATCACTTGCAACTCCGTTCTTGTTCCCCTGGTGCATGCCATCAACTCCATGCTTGTTCTTGCTGCAATGTCCATCCTTCTCCAAGCTAGGCCCTTCATTAGTAAGCAAAACAAATGTATCCGATTTCGGCAGCATCATATTCTCATGAACATTAGAATCATTACCATGAAACGAAAGTACTTGGTAATTTAATTGGCGTGCGCGAGCTCTAGTAATTGGTCCAGTATATGTAATAGTAGGGGCTGTGGGTGTAACAATGGTATTGATGTCCTCATCATCCTCCGCTTCTTGAAATGAAGTCGTCCTCGACGGAAGCTCGTCTTCCTCGCCCAAATAAGGCTTCAAATCTGCAATGTTAAAAGTGGGACTAACCCCAAAATCTGCAGGTAGCTCAAGTTTATATGCATTATCATTTATTTTCTCTAACACCTTAAAAGGACCAGCAGCACGTGGCATTAGCTTTGATTTGCGCAAATTGGTAAATCTATCCTTACGCAAATGTAACCAAACAAGATCTCCAGGTGCAAATACAACATGTTTTCTACCCTTATCTCCCGCATGTTTATATCTAGCATTCATACGCTCAATGTTTTCCTTAGTTAACTCATGCATTTTTAAATCAATTCAGCACGTTGTTTAGCATCAAAATTAACCTTCTCCGAAGATGGAAGAGGCAACAAATCAATAGGTGCACGAGGTAGGAAACCATACACAATTTCAAAAGGGCACATCTTAGTAGTAGAATGCAACGAACGATTATAAGCAAATTCAATATGAGGCAAGCATTCTTCCCACATTTTCTTATTATTCTTCAAAACAGCCCTAAGCATAGTGGACTATGTTCTATTGACTACTTCAGTTTGTCCATCAGTTTGGGGTGACATGTAGTACTAAAAAGCAGTTTAGTCCCCAACTTAGATCATAAACATCTCCAAAAGTGGCTAAGAAATTTAGTATCATGATCTGAAACGATAGTATTTGGCACACCATGGAAGCGAATAATTTCACGAAAGAACAAATCAGCAACATTAACAGCATCATCGCTTTTATGACATGGTATAAAGTGTGCCATTTTCGAGAATCTATCCACGACAACAAATATTCTATCCCTCCCCTTATTTGTTCGAGGTAAACCTAAGACAAAGTCCATAGATATATCCTCCCAAGGAACACTAGGTACAGGCAAAGGCATATAAAAACCATGAGGATTGAGTCATGACTTAGCTTTTTGACATGTAGTGATAGAGGCAAAGGTGTCCCGATGTTTCGATGAGATGGTGGCTATCGTTTTCTGTGGGAGTCGACCTTGATGATCCGACTACGAACGTGCGAGACGTCGCGCCTTAGCAATCGCTAAACCAACTTCCGAGTGTTATTGACCACGCCGGAGCACGATCAACCTGCCCACAAGGGCCTGTTTCCTGCGAGCAAACGAAGAACAAGGAAGAAACTAAGATTGCAATCTGGATATTGCGAATATAAGAGGAAAGCTTTATTAATGAATGTGGCGTTCTGTGATGCCTTGGTCTGGTCGTTGAACACAAACGAAGTACGCGAAGTTGCAGCTATGGCAAACTTTTAATCTAAACAAAACACCACAGTCTAAACGGTGCCCTAATGGCTGTATATATGGAGGAAGAGGGGGGAATTTCGTGGCCCTTGGGGAAGGGGTCCGAAACCAACCCTATCTCTTGTTTCCCCACACATACGGACTCTGAAAACAACCTATACTTATGTATTTCGAAATTACATGGGCCTGGCCCAATAATAAGGTGACGCAGCACCTAGAATAGCCTCTGGACGAAGTTTATGAAGTGGCATCCTGTATATTTCATCCAAGGCTTCATGCACTCATTATGGTGGCTTCAAAGTCCTGAAATCATCACTTGTAACTCCGTTCTTGTTCCCCTTGCGCATGCCATCAACTCCATGCTTGTTCTTGCTCCAATTTTCATCCCTATTATCCATCCCAGGCCCTTCATTTGTAAGCAAAACAAATGTTTCCAATTAAGGCAGCATCATATTCTCGTGAACATTAGAATCATTACCAAGAAACGAAAGTACCTAATAATTTAATTGGCGTGCGCGAGCTCTAGTAATTGGTCCAGTATATGTAGTAGTAGGGGCTGTGGGTGTAACAATGGTATTGATGTCCTCATCATCCTTCCCTTCTTGAAATGAAGTCGTCCTCGATGGAAGCTCATCTTCCTCACCCAAATAGGGCTTCAAATCTGCAATGTTAAAAGTGGGACTAACCCCAAAATCTGCAGGCAGCTCAAGTTTATATGCATTATCATTTATTTTCTCTAACATCTTAAAAGGACCATCAGCACGTGGCATTAGCTTTGATTTGCGCAAATTAAGAAACCTATCCTTACGAAAATGTAATCAAACAAGATCTCCAGGGGTAAAGACAACATGTTCATGTTTTCTACCCTTATCTCAAGCAAGTTTATATTTAGCATTCATACGCTCAATGTTGTCCTTAGTTAACTCATGCATTTTTAAGATCAATTCAGCATGTTGTTTAGCATCAAAATTAACCTTCTCCGAAGATGGAAGAGGCAACAAATCAATGGGTGCACGAGGTAGGAAACCATACACAATTTCAAAAGGGCACATCTTAGTAGTAGAATGCAACGAACGATTATAAGCAAATTCAATATGAGGCAAGCATTCTTCCCAAATTTTCTTATTATTCTTCAAAAGAGCCCTAAGCATAGTAGACAATGTTCTATTGACTACTTCAGTTTGACCATCAGTTTGGGGGTGACAAGTAGTACTAAAAAGCAGTTTAGTCCCCAACTTAGCCCATAAACATCTCCAAAAGTGGCTAAGAAATTTAGTATCACGATCTGAAACAATAGTATTTGGCACACCATGCACGCGAATAATTTCACGAAAGAACAAATCAGCAACATTAACAGCATCATCGCATTTATAGCATGGTATAAAGTGTGCCATTTTAGAGAATCTATCCACGACAACAAATATGCTATCCCTCCCCTCCTTTGTTCGAGGTAAACCTAAAACAAAGTCCATAGATATATCCTCCCAAGGAACACTAGGTACAGGCAAAGGCATATATAAACCATGAGGATTGAGTCGTGACTTAGCTTTTTACATATAGTGCAACGAGCAACAAAACGCTCAACATCCCGTCTCATCATTGGCCAAAAGAAATGTGTAGCAAGTACGTCCTCCGTCTTCTTCACGCCAAAGTGTCCCATTAATCCTCCTCCATGCGCCTCCTGCAACAAAAAAAGACGAACAGAGCTAGCTGGAATGCATAGCTTGTTAGCACAGAACACAAAGCCATCATTAATAACGAACTTGTTCCATGTTCTTCCTTCTTTACAATTCTGCATTACATCTTTAAAATCAGCATCATGCACATATTGATCTTTGATGGTCTCCAAACCAAGTATTTTGAAGTCAAGTTGTGAAAGCATAGTATAGCGACGAGACAAAGCATCAGCAATAACATTTTCTTTACCCTTCTTGTGTTTAATGACATAAGGGAAAGTCTCAATTAATTCAACCCATTTAGCATGTCTACGATTCAGTTTAGCTTGACTTTTAATATGTTTCAAAGATTCATGATCGGAATGTATAACAAATTCTTTGGGCCATAAATAGTGTTGCCATGTCTCTAAAGTCCGAACAAGAGCATATAATTCTTTATTATAAGTAGAATAGTTCAGACTAGGCCCCCTCAATTTTTCAGAAAAGTATGCAACAGGTTTGCCATCTTGTAATAACACACCTCCTAATCCAATTCCACTAGCATCACTGTAATACCCCGAGGATCATGCTACAGTAACTCTCTGTGATTAAGCTAATCATGTTGCTAAACAGGGCTTGATCACATTGGAATCACATTTCTTTTCAAACTCCTAATTCGAACTTCAATTAAATTTAAAGTGGAAAATAAAAGTTTTCAAAATTTTAAACAAAAATGTTCGGTGGGTGCCAAATAATACACTGGTAATTATTGTGGAGAAAACTCCTTTTTAGAAAATGCCTAAGTATTTTAAAATGGATTAAAAGGTGAAAGAAAATAAATAAATAAAAAGAAAACAGAACAAAAACAAAAAAAACAAAAAAACAAAAGCCCCCCCACTGGACCAGGCCCAACAGGGCCAACCTCCAGCCGCCCGAATGGGCCGGCCCACCCCGCGCCCCCCTCTCACCTTATCCCCTCACCCCCCCACCGACAGCCACCCCCACTCCCCCCCGAAATATCTCCCCTGCTTCCCCCGATCTGGATCGAGGAGGAGGCCGTTGCCGTCGCGCTCGACCCCGCGCCGCCTCGCCCTCGCCGGAGCACGCCCCGCCGGCCTGCTTCCCCCTTCTCCGCCTCGCCCGTCGTCCCCGTCACCCTCCCCGCGCCCCGCTGCCAGACCCCCTACGGCCACAGTGAGCACCGCCGCGTCTCGCCCCTCCTCTCTCTCCCTCGCCCCCTCTCCTCTCGGTCGCCGCCGCCCCGCTCGCGCTCCGGCGTCGGCCACGACTCGCCCGCACGGCCATCGCCCGCGCGCGCCCCGACCGCGCGCCCGCGTCGGCCACGCCACGCCTGCCCCCCTCGTCGTCGCGCTAACCTCGCCGTCGCGTGCAGGCCCATGGCCTCGACCGCGCCCCCCCTCGCTGCTTCTTCCCCCACGCCCGACCGCACAGACGCGCGCCCGCACGGCCATCGCCGTCGTTTGCCTCCCCTCCGCCGATCTCCGCCCCGTCGCCACGGTGACCTCGCCCCTCTGCACCACCTCCGGCGGCTTGCCCCGCACCACCACGGCCTCGCCCCGCTCCGGCCATGGCCGGCGCCGTGCCCCGCCGTGGCCGCCAGCGCCCACGCCCGCGTCCCCCCTGGGCGTGCGCCCGAACGGGGCGCGCCCGTAACCCACACCCGCATCGCCCCCCCCTCTGGGCCACTGCCAGGTGGGCCTCGCCCCACCTGAGCCACTGCCCCCCTGGGCCCGAACCCTCTGGGCCACTGCCAAACGGGGCCCAGCCCACAGAACTAAAAAATAATAAATAAAATAATAATAATAATAATAATAAATAAATTAATAATAATAATAATAATAATAAATTAATTAATAAAATAAAAATAAAAATAAAATAATAAATAAAACAAATTAAGAATAATAATAAGAAGAAGAATAAATTAATTAATAAAAATTAATAAATAAATAAAGAAAATAAAAATAATTTTAATTAATTAATTAATTAACTAAATTAATTAAGTTAATTAATCCTGTTTAATTTAATTAAACACTAAATAATTAGCTAAACCCTAATTAACCTAAACAGTGAATGACAGGTGGGTCCCACTGGACCCACATGTCAGTTTGACTTAGTCAATCCCAGTTGACTGCTGATGTCAGCATGACATCATGCTGATTTTATAAATCCAAATTTCGAATTAAATTAATTAATTAATTAAATTCCAGAAATTAATAAAATCTTTAGAAAATCATATCTTTTAATCCGTAACTCGGATTAAAATATTTTCAACATGAAAGTTGCTCAGAACGACGAGACGAATCCGGTTTCGCAGTCCGTTCGACCACCACACCTCCCTAACCTATAGAACTTGCAACTTTCCCCCTCCGGTCCATCTGTCCGAAAACGCAAAACATCGGGAATACTTTCCCGGATGTTCCCCCCCTTCGCCGGTACCACCTACTGTCGCGTTAGGACACACCTCGCACTGCTCATTGTCATGTCACGCATCGTCATGTTTATGTTTGCATTGTATTTACTGTTTCTTCCCCCTCTTCTCTCCGGTAGACTACGAGACCGACACTGCTGCTGCCAAGTTCGACTACGGAGTTGACGACCCCTCCTACTTGCCAGAGCAACCAGGCAAGCCCCCCCCTTGATCACCAGATATCGCCTATTCTTCTCTATACTGCTTGCATTAGAGTAGTGTAGCATGTTACTGCTTTTCGATATCCTATCCTGATGCATAGCCTATCCTTGCTACTACTGTTGATACCTTTACCTGCAATCCTACATGCTTAGTATAGGATGCTAGATTTCCATCAGTGGCTCTACATTCTTGTCCGTCTGCTGTGCTATACTATCGGGCCATGATCACCTGGGCGGTGATCACGGGTATATACTTATATACTACATACATGACACATGTGATGACTAAAGTCGGGTCGGCTCGTAGGTGTACCCGCAAGTGGATCTTTGTGGCGGAGCGACAGGGCAGGTTGAGACCGCCTAGGTGAGAGGTGGGCCTGGCCCTGGTCGGCGTTCGTGGATACTTAACACGCTTAACGAGATCTTGGTATTTGATCTGAGTCTGGCCATTTGGTCTATACGCACTAACCATCTACACGGGAGTAGTTATGGGTATCCCGGCGTCGTGGTATCAGCCGAAGCCTTCTTGACGTCAGCGACTGAGTGGCGCGCGCCGGATTGGACTGGAACGCCACTAGGCTAGGTGTGCTTCCGGCCGCGTACGCAACGTGCAGGTGTGCGTAGGGCGATGGGCCCAGACCCCTGCGCGCATAGGGTTAGACCGGCGTGCTGACCTCTCTGTTGTGCTTAGATGGGGCTGCGACGCGTTGATCTTACGAGGCCGGGCATGACCCAGGAAAGTGTGTCCGGCCAAATGGGATCAAGCGTGTTGGGTTATGTGGTGCACCCCTGCAGGGAAGTTTATCTATTCGAATAGCCGTGTCCCTCGGTAAAAGGACGACCCGGAGTTGCACCTTGACCTTATGACAACTAGAACTGGATACTGAATAAAATACACCCTTCTAAGTGCCAGATACAACCCGGTGATCGCTCTCTAACAGGGCGACGAGGAGGGGATCGCCGGGTAGGATTATGCTATGCGATGCTACTTAGAGGACTTCAATCTACTCTCTTCTACATGCTGCAAGATGGAGATGGCCAGAAGCGTAGTCTTCGACAGGACTAGCTATCCCCCTCTTATTCTGGCATTCTGCAGTTCAGTCCACTGATATGCCCCTTTACACATATACCCATGCATTTGTAGTGTCGCTCCTTGCTTGCGAGTACTTTGGATGAGTACTCACGGTTGTTTCTCTCCCTCTTTTCCCCCTTTCCTTTCTATCTGGTTGTCGCAACCAGATGTTGGAGTCCAGGAGCCAGACGCCACCGTCGACGACGACACCTACGACACTGGAGGTGCCTACTACTACGTGCAGGCCGCTGACGACGACCAGGAGTAGTTAGGAGGATCCCAGGCAGGAGGCCTGCGCCTCGTTCGATCTGTATCCCAGTTTGTGCTAGCCTTCTTAAGGCAAACTTGGTTAACTTATGTCTGTACTCAGATATTGTTGCTTCCGCTGACTCGTCTGTGATCGAGCACTTGTATTTGAGCCCTAGAGGCCCCTGGCTTGTATTATGATGCTTGTATGACTTAGTTATGTTTTAGAGTTCTGTTATGATATCTTTCCGTGAGTCCCTGATCTTGACCGTACACATTTGCGTGCATGATTAGTGTACGGTCAAATCGGGGGCGTCACAAGTTGGTATCAGAGCCAGGTTTCGATCCTGGGACCTGTGGGTTATGGGCCCACGTCGCCATTGGGTGGTACTAGGATCTTTTACTCCTCGACCTTTACTCTGGGACTCTAAACTCTCTTCTACTCGGGTTAAACGAATTTACTAACTGTAACACTAGGATCCCGTGACCGCATTCACCCCAAAGTTGGATAAGCCATAGTTGTTTCTTAGAGTACTATTTTGAACAATTCACACACTGTCATTTGACTCCTTTGAAACGTCTTTGCTTTCAGATGGAACCCACGAGGCAGGTCGTTCGCCACACGACGGCCATTGGTGCCTCCGGATCACCTGCGGTGCTAGCTGAGATGATTACCTATCTGGGTTATCGCTGGCAGCCTGAGTACACCGTCTACGAGGAGTACCAGGACTTTAACCAGGAGCAGTACCGTGCCATCGTCCACCTCTACTCTCGGGAGTATGACTCCACTACTGTGCTGCACACCGCACATGGTGTTGGTGTGACCATCGATATGGCGGTCCACGATGCTGCCTATGCTGCTCTGACACGTCTTCATGGAGAGTATCGGGAGTTGGACACCTCCCCTTTCAGGCACATTGCTATCGCATCCGATGATGGTGCGGAGGGATACTATACTGCTGCCTACTCCACTGTCACCCGAGAGCCCTTCTACCATCAGAACCTGGTTCTGCATGCTGATGGGCTGGATCGAGCTAACCGAGCTCTTCGCCACAAGATGTACACCACCCGTCAGCACCTTTACCGTGCCCTGACACTGCTGCACCCCTTTGTCCGATCTGGACAGGTACCGCGTACTGCGATCTACCCAGCCAGGACCGTGATGCCCCACGGTGTCGGTTGGCCAGAGGTGGGAGGCTACTCTCCCGCACTTGGTCCTCTTCTGCCACCTGAGCGTCGGGCTCTACACCTGAGTATCCGCGGCCCCCAGTCTGCTGACGTGGAGGGCTATCCGTTGCCTCACTACCAGCTGTCGGGCTACGATTACCTCCACAGTACCTCTTGGGACTGATGTAGCCTTGCTTAGTTAAGTATTAGTTGCAGTCGCCGCGAGCCTGTGTGCCGCCTATGATGTTTTAGTCTATGTACTGAACTCTGTGTGCTGAACTCTATGCATGACCCCTTTTGTAAGTTATGCCGACTACCTATGTAGTAGCTATCGTGCTCCTCTCGTTATGCATGTTTTCATCATGAATGATTCTTGTCTTTGCAATTATTTCCCAATGTTGAACTACCCCTGTTATATATTAGCAGGATGGTTAGACCAGGTGGTCGTGGTGGCGATGCCCCACCACCACCTGAGTACATGGCTGGTATGATCCAACAGTTTGAACTGAACCGCCAGTTCATGGAAAATATGATGGCTCAGTTTCCTCGCCCCAATATGAACCAGCAGCCAGCCCAAGTGACTCTTCAAGATTTCATACGCCTCAACCCAACCATCTACCGCAGCTCAACTCAGCCTCTGGATGCTGATGACTGGCTCCGTGACATCACCTATGAGATGGAGTCTGCCGATGTAGCCCCTGCCAGCTATGTCAACTTTGCTTCCTTCTTTCTGAAGGGACCCGCAGCTCAATGGTGGGACAGCCACAGGCGTACTCTGCCAGCTGGAACAATCATCACATGGCCAGACTTCCAAGCAGCTTTCCGTGCCCGCTTCATTCCTCAGGGAGTCATGGACCGGAAGAAGCGTGAGTTCCACAACCTCACCCAAGGCAACAAAACTGTCGAAGCTTATCAGCGGGAGTTTCTGGACTTGTCTCGTTATGCTGAAGAGGACATTGCAACTGATGCACGCAGACAGGAGAAGTTCCGTGATGGCCTTCAAGCTGACATCAAGCTCACACTTCTAGTGCATGACTTTGCTGATTTCGCCACCTTGGTGAACAAGGCCATCAATGTCGAAACTGGTCTGCAGGAATACCAGAGCTCTCACAGGCGCAACCGTGAAACGGGCTCATCTTCGGGCCCGCCCTCACAGAAGTGTAAGATATGGATCCCGAACAGCATGTACCGTCCAAATGCATCTGCCCCAAGGCAGACCTATGCTGCACCTCGTCTGCCTCCACCACCATCTAGGCAGTCAAGACTTCCAGCTCCACCATCCCAAGCTCCTGTTCCCACTCCCAATAATGGTCTGTGCTACAAGTGTGGACAACCAGGTCACCGTGCCAGGGACTGCAATCAGAATCAGAATCAACTTGCCCTTCCAGCAACGGGCCGTGCTAACAACCAGCCCCGCAACAACAATGCTAAGTCTAATGGTCGTGCTCATGCCAACCACGTTGATCTCAACGAAGCTCAAGACCAGCCTGCTACTGTGATGGGTACACTCCTCGTAAATTCAGTACCAGCATCCGTTTTATTTGATACAGGTGCATCGCATTCATTCATGTCAGAAGATTTTGCATACAAGCACGACGTTAAATGTGAGGAGATGAACACCTCTGTATTGGTCAAAACCCCCGTGGGACAGTGTCAAACCTCCTTGGTTGGCATCGATGTCCCCGTGGAAATTGAAGGGCTGGAATTCTATGCCTCTCCCATTATCCTGAAGTCGTCTAACATCGACCTCATTTTGGGTATGGATTGGCTGAAAGCGCATACTGCTTCTATAGTTTGCGCCACTAAAACCGTCCATCTGCTACACCCTTCAGATGAAATAGTTGCTTACCAAGCTAATCTGGTGCAAAATGCCGAGGCAAGGCTCTATGCATTGAATGCATTGAACGCTGCACCACTCAAGGGCATTGAAAACATTCCCGTCGTGCGTGAATTCCTCGACGTCTTCCCTGAAGAACTTCCAGGGATTCCCCCTGCTAGAGCTGTCGAATTCATCATCGACTTGAAACCAGGCACCACTCCTATAGCCAAGCGACCCTACAAAATGCCGCCGCATGAACTCCTTGAGCTTAAGGAGGAAATCGACAAATCTCTTCGCAAAGGATTCATTCGCCCTAGTTGCTCTCCTTGGGGAGCACCTTCTCTCTTTGTCAAGAAGAAGGATGGGACTAACCGATTGGTTCAAGACTACCGTCCTATAAACCAAGCTACCATTCAGAATAAATACCCCTTCCTCGGATCAATGATCTGTATGATCAACTGGCGGGTTCGTCAGTGTTCTCTAAGCTCGACTTGAGGTTGGGCTACCACCAGATCCGTGTTCGCGAAGAGGATATCCCAAAGACCGCCTTCGTGACTCGCTATGGTTCATACGAGTACACAATCATGTCTTTCGGTTTAACCAATGCTCCAGCCACCTTCTCTCGTCTGATGAACTATATATTCATGGATTACCTTAACAAGTTCGTCGTGGTTTATCTGGATGATATCCTGGTATTTTCCAAGAACGAAGAAGAACATACTGAACATCTTCGACTTGTGCTGGAGAAGCTACGAGAGCATCAACTATATGCCAAGTTCTCCAAATGTGAATTCTGGCTACCGGAAGTAACCTATCTTGGGCATGTCATCTCTAAGGATGGTATTGCCGTCAACCCCGAGCGAGTTCAGGCTATTCTTGATTGGACTCCTCCCAAGAATGTTAAGCAAGTCAGGAGTTTTCTCGGTCTCGCCAGCTATTGCCGTCGATTTGTCGAGAACTTCTCTAAGATTGCCAGGCCTCTGACTAACCTGTTGCATAAGGGCGTCAAGTTCCAATGGACAGACAAGTGTCAGGAAAGTTTCCAGGCACTCAAAGACAAGTTGACTTCTGCCCCAGTTCTAGCTCCACCTGATACTAAGAAGGACTTCGTCATTTACTGCAACGCTTCCCATCAAGGATTAGGCTGTGTCCTAATGCAAGACCGCAAAGTGATTGCTTATGCCTCTCGGCAATTGCGCCCTCACGAAGAGAACTACCCAGTTCACGACCTCGAACTTGCTGCTGTCATTCATGCGCTGAAGTAGTGGCGACATTACCTTCTCGGTAATCGTTGCGAGATCTTCACTGACCACCAAAGTCTGAAGTATCTGTTTACTCAGCCAGACCTGAACCTCCGTCAGCAGAGATGGATGGAGCTTGTTGCAGACTTTGACTTGGGTATTTCCTATACGCCAGGCAAGGCTAATGTAATGGCTGATGCCTTGAGTCGCAAGTCTTACTGCAACCACCTCCAAGTTCACAAAGTTTAGCCCTCGCTTGTTGAAGAATTCAGGAAGCTGAACCTCCATATTGTTCCTCCGGGTGCCCTCGCTCCCCCTCCTAAGGAGTTTGGCAAGGTGAACCTCCACGTTGTTACCCAGGGTTCCCTCAATACCCTAGTTGCTAAACCAGATCTCGTGGATAGCATCAAAAGGCTACAGAAGTATGACTCTGAAGCCCACAAGATTAGGCGCTACCTCGCAGAAGGAAAGCCCTCATTCTTCACCATTGCTGAAGATGGCACCCTATACTTCAAGGGCCGCCTAGTGGTGCCTTGTGCAGAGAAAAACCTGGATATGACACAGGAAGTTATGAAAGAAGCTCATGATATGCCTCTATGTATCCATCCTGGTAGTACAAAGATGTACCAAGACATCCCTCAGAGATTCTGGTGGTCTAATATGAAGCAAGACATTGCTCGTTATGTTGCTTAATGTGACGTTTGCCGTCGTATCAAAGCAGAACATCAAAGGCCTGCTGGAACTCTGCAACCTATCTCTATTCCTGAATGGAAATGGGACCATGTTGAGATGGACTTCGTCACTGGATTTCCCAAATCACAGAAAGGTAATGATGCTATTCTTGTCGTCATTGACCGGCTTTCCAAAGTTGGACATTTTCTGGCAGTCAAAGAAACGATCACTGCTAGCCAGTTGGCAACGCTCTATATGACCAGGATTGTTTCACTCCACGGTATTCCATTGGTTATCCGCTCAGACCGTGGCAGCTTATTCACTTCAAGATTCTGGGCAAGTTTCCAAGAAGCTATGGGAACTCATCTGTCATTCAGTACTGCGTTTCATCCTCAATCGCAAGGACAAGTTGAACGCGTCAACCAAGTTCTCGAAGACATGCTTCGAGCTTGTGTTATTTCCTTCGGCAAGAAATGGGAGGAATCTCTCCCGTATGCTGAGTTCTCTTATAATAATAGCTATCAAGCTAGTCTGAAGATGGCCCCCTTCGAAGTGTTATATGGACGAAAGTGCCGAACCCCTCTGAACTGGTCAGAAACTGGGGAACGTCCACTCTTCGGTCCGGATATTATCCAAGATGCCGAAGAACAAGTCCGCATTATTCGTGAGAATCTCAAGACTGCTCAGTCACGTTAGAAGAGTCAGTATGACCGTCATCATAAAGACATGGTCTATCAACCTGGCGACAAGGCTTATCTTCGAGTCACACCTATGAAGGGTGCTCACCGCTTCAGGATCAAGGGCAAACTAGCTCCTCGCTATATTGGCCCATTCACTATTCTCGAAAGGCGTGGAAAAGTGGCATACCAACTGGAGCTACCGCCAAACCTTTCTCAGGTTCACGATGTGGTCCATGTGTCACAGCTCCGTCGTTGCTTCAAGGACCCAATCCGAGCTGTGGATCATGAAGTGCTCGAATTGCAGCAAGACCTCTCCTATAAGGAGCATCCGGTCTGCATTCTCGACCAAGCTGAACGCCGCACACGTCAGAAGGCGATCAAGTTTCTCCAAGTCCAGTGGTCGCACCATTCTGAAGATGAGGCCACTTGGGAACGAGAGGATCGTCTGCGCGAAGAATACCCCGCACTGTTTCCTTCTACCTCCTAAATCTCGGGGCGAGATTTCTTGTAGTGGAGGAGATTTGTAACACCCCGAGGATCATGCTACAGTAACTCTCTGTGATTAAGCTAATCATGTTGCTAAACAGGGCTTGATCACATTGGAATCACATTTCTTTTCAAACTCCTAATTAGAACTTCAATTAAATTTAAAGTGGAAAATAAAAGTTTTCAAAATTTTAAACAAAAATGTTCGGTGGGTGCCAAATAATACACTGGTAATTATTGTGGAGAAAACTCCTTTTTAGAAAATGCCTAAGTATTTTAAAATGGATTAAAAGGTGAAAGAAAATAAATAAATAAAAAGAAAACAGAACAAAAACAAAAAAAACAAAAAAACAAAAGCCCGCCCCCCACTGGACCTGGCCCAACTGGGCCAACCTCCAGCCGCCCGAATGGGCCGGCCCACCCCGCGCACCCCTCTCACCTTATCCCCTCACCCCCCCACCGACAGCCACCCCCACTCCCCCCCGAAATATCTCCCCTGCCTCCCCCGATCTGGATCGAGGAGGAGGCCGTCGCCGTCGCGCTCGACCCGCGCCGCCTCGCCCTCGCCGGAGCACGCCCCCGCCGGCCTGCTTCCCCCTTCTCCGCCTCGCCCGTCGTCCCCGTCACCCTCCCCGCGCCCCGCTGCCAGACCCCCTACGGCCACAGTGAGCACCGCCGCGCCTCGCCCCTCCTCTCTCTCCCTCGCCCCTCTCCTCTCGGTCACCGCCAACCCGCTCGCGCTCCGGCGCGCCCAGACGCGCCCCCGCCGCGCCTGGCCACGCCCGCGCGCCCGCACGGCCATCGCCCAAGCGCCCGCATGGCCATCGCCCGCGCGTGCCCCGACCGCGCGCCCGCGTCGGCCACGCCTCGCCTGCCCCCCCCTCGTCGTCGCGCTAACCTCGCCGTCGCGTGCAGGCCCATGGCCTCGACCGCGCCCCCCCTCGCTGCTTCTTCCCCCACGCCCGACCGCACAGACGCGCGCCCGCACGGCCATCGCCGTCGTTTGCCTCCCCTCCGCCGATCTCCGCCCCGTCGCCATGGTGACCTCGCCCCTCTGCACCACCTCCGGCGGCTGGCCCCGCATCACCGCGGCCTCGCCCCGCTCCGGCCATGGCCGGCACCGTGCCCCGCCGTGGCCGCCAGCGCCCACGCCCGCGTCCCCCCTGGGCGTGTGCCCGAACGGGGCGCGCCCGTAACCCACACCCACATCGCCCCCCCTCTGGGTCACTGCCAGGTGGGCCTTGCCCCACCTGAGCCACTGCCCCCCGGGCCCGAACCCTCTGGGCCACTGCCAAACGGGGCCCAGCCCACAGAACTAAAAATAATAAATAAAATAATAATAATAATAATAATAAATAAATTAATAATAATAATAATAATAATAATAAATTAATTAATAAAAATAAAATAAAATAAAATAAAATAATAAATAAAACAAATTAAGAATAATAATAATAATAAGAATAAATTAATTAATAAAAATTAATAAATAAAGAAAATGAAAATAAAAATAATTTTATTTAATTAATTAACTAAATTAATTAAGTTAATTAATCCTGTTTAATTTAATTAAACACTAAATAATTAGCTAAACCCTAATTAACCTAAACAGTGAATGACAGGTGGGTCCCACTGGACCCACATGTCAGTTTGACTTAGTCAACCCCAGTTGACTGCTGATGTCAGCATGACATCATGCTGATGTCATAAATCCAAATTTCGAATTAAATTAATTAATTAATTAAATTCCAGAAATTAATAAAATCTTTAGAAAATCATATCTTTTAATCCGTAACTCGGATTAAAATATTTTCAACATGAAAGTTGCTCAGAACGACGAGACGAATCCGGTTTCGCAGTCCGTTCGTCCACCACACCTCCCTAACCTATAGAACTCGCAACTTTCCCCCTCCGGTCCATCTGTCCGAAAACGCAAAACATCGGGAATACTTTCCCGGATGTTCCCCCCTTCGCCGGTACCACCTACTGTCGCGTTAGGACACACCTCGCACTGCTCATTGTCATGTCACGCATCGTCATGTTTATGTTTGCATTGTATTTACTGTTTCTTCCCCCTCTTCTCTCCGGTAGACTACGAGACCGAAACTGCTTCTGCCCAGTTCGACTACGGAGTTGACGACCCCTCCTACTTGCCAGAGCAACCAGGCAAGCCCCCCCTTGATCACCAGATATCGCCTATTCTTCTCTATACTGCTTGCATTAGAGTAGTGTAGCATGTTACTGCTTTTCGATATCCTATCCTGATGCATAGCCTATCCTTGCTACTACTGTTGATACCTTTACCTGCAATCCTACATGCTTAGTATAGGATGCTAGATTTCCATCAGTGGCCCTACATTCTTGTCCGTCTGCTGTGCTATACTATCAGGCCGTGATCACCTAGGCGGTGATCACGGGTATATACTTATATACTACATACATGACACATGTGATGACTAAAGTCGGGTCGGCTCGTAGGAGTACCCGCAAGTGGATCTTTGTGGCGGAGCGACACGGCAGCTTGAGACCGCCTAGGTGAGAGGTGGGCCTGGCCCTGGTCGGCGTTCACGGATACTTAACACGCTTAACGAGATCTTGGTATTTGATCTGAGTCTGGCCATTTGGTCTATACGCACTAACCATCTACGCGGGAGTAGTTATGGGTATCCCGGCGTCGTGGTATCAGCCGAAGCCTTCTTGACGTCAGCGACTGAGTGGCGCGCGCCGGATTGGACTGGAACGCCAGTAGGCTAGGTCTGCTTCCGGCCGCGTACGCAACGTGCAGGTGTGCGTAGGGCGATGGGCCCAGACCCCTGCGCGCATAGGGTTAGACCGGCGTGCTGACCTCTCTGTTGTGCTTAGGTGGGGCTGCGACGCGTTGATCTTATGAGGCCGGGCATGACCCAGGAAAGTGTGTCCGGCCAAATGGGATCAAGCGTGTTGGGTTATGTGGTGCACCCCTGCAGGGAAGTTTATCTATTCGAATAGCCGTGTCCCTCGGTAAAAGGACGACTCGGAGTTGTACGTTGACCTTATGACAACTAGAACTGGATACTGAATAAAATACACCCTTCCAAGTGCCAGATACAACCCGGTGATCGCTCTCTAACAGGGCGACGAGGAGGGGATCGCCGGGTAGGATTATGCTATGCGATGCTACTTGGAGGACTTCAATCTACTCTCTTCTACATGCTGCAAGATGGAGATGGCCAGAAGCGTAGTCTTCGACAGGACTAGCTATCCCCCTCTTATTCTGGCATTCTGCAGTTCAGTCCACTGATATGCCCCTTTACACATATACCCATGCATTTGTAGTGTAGCTCCTTGCTTGCGAGTACTTTGGATGAGTACTCATGGTTGCTTCTCTCCCTCCTTTCCCCCTTTCCTTTCTATCTGGTTGTCGCAACCAGATGTTGGAGTCCAGGAGCCAGACGCCACCGTCGACGACGACACCTACGACACTGGAGGTGCCTACTACTACGTGCAGGCCGCTGACGACGACCAGGAGTAGTTAGGAGGATCCCAGGCAGGAGGCCCGCGCCTCGTTCGATGTGTATCCCAGTTTGTGCTAGCCTTCTTAAGGCAAACTTGTTTAACTTATGTCTGTACTCAGATATTGTTGCTTCCGCTGACTCGTCTGTGATCGAGCACTTGTATTCGAGCCCTCGAGGCCCCTGGCTTGTATTATGATGCTTGTATGACTTATTTATGTTCTAGAGTTGTGTTGTGATATCTTCCCGTGAGTCCCTGATCTTGATCGTACACATTTGCGTGCATGATTAGTGTACGGTCAAATCGGGGGTGTCACAATCACATTCAAGCTCAGAAGTCTTATTAAAATCAGGAAGTTGGAGGAAAGGAGCATGTGTCAACTTATCTTTCAATACCGTGAAGGCTTCTTCCCAAACAAAAGGCACATCCTTCTTTGTAAGCTCGTTGAGAGGTGCAGCAATGGTGCTGAAATCTCTCGCAAAACGCCTATAGAAACCAGCGAGTCCAAGAAAACTCCTCACTTGTGTGACCGTTTTGGGCTGCGGCCAATTCTCAATAGCTTTAATCTTGGCTTTATCAACTTCAATTCCCTATGGTGTAACAACATAGCCAAGAAAAGATACTCGGTCGGTGCAAAAGGTGCACTTCCCAAGGTTACCAAACAAACCTGCATCACGTAGAGCAATAAAAACAGCATGTAAATGTTCCAAATGTTCTTCCAAAGATTTGCTATAAATCAGTATATCATCAAAATAGACTACCACAAATCGTCCAATGAAAGCACGTAAAACTTCGTTCATTAGTCTCATGAAAGTACTAGGTGCATTAGTTAACCCAAAAGGCATGACTAACCACTCATATAAACCAAACTTAGTTTTAAATGTTGTTTTCCATTCATCTCCCAATTTCATACGAATTTGATGGTATCCACTACGCAAATCAACTTTGGAGAATATTGTAGAGCCACTCAATTCATCAAGCATATCATCTAGCCTAGGAATAGGATGACGATAACGAATAGTAATATTATTGATGCCTCTACAATCAACACACATAGGCTACGTACCATCCTTTTTAGGCACTAGTGTAATAGGAACAGCACAAGGACTAAGAGATTCGCGTATATAACCTTTGTCGAGCAGCTCCTGTACTTGACGCATAATCTCCTTCGTCTCCTCTGTATTGGTACGGTATGGTGCACGGTTGGGTAGCGATGCACCGGGAATTAAGTCAATTTGATGCTCAGTCCCTCGAATAGGTGGTAATCCCGGTGGCACGTCTTGTGGGAAGACGTCAGTGAACTCCTTCAAAATGTTAGTTATAGCAGGGGGCAAAGAGGAAGGCACGTCCTCGAATAAAAATAATGCCTCTTTGCACACAAAAGCATAGCAAACAGATTTGCTAAAATCTAGCTCATCAATATCAGATTTGGTGGCAAGTAAACATGCACTTTTCAATTTAATTTCAGAAGCAACACTAGATGGTTTGTTATTAGGCTTCATTTGTTGCTCAAATTCTTTTGCCACAATCTGATTTTCACTGTTATTTTTCTCCTGTTTTGCTTTATTAGCTCTATGAATATCATCTTTCAAAATGGAATCAGGAGTCATAGGAAGCAAACTAATATTTGTATCCTTATGAACAAGAGTATACTGATTGTTTCTACCATGGTGTACAGAATTTTTATCAAATTGCCATGGTCTACCAAGTAATAAGGAACATGCTTGCATAGGTACCACATCACAATCAACATGATCAGCATATGTAGAGATACTAAAATGCACACGAACAGTATGTGTTACCTTAACCTTGCCGCTGTTGTTGACCCATTGGATGTAGTAAGGATGGGGATGTGGTCTTGTGGTGAGAGATAGCTTCTCCACCATCTCCATGCTAGCTAGCCAAGTTCTTACAGCTCCCTCCATCTATGATGACGGGAATAGAACGTTCCTTCACAACTCCCTTTGTATGGAACAAATTATGCCTCTGATTTTCCTCAGCTTGTGTAACCTGCACACTCAAAACACGTTGAGCAACTAAACATTCATACCTGTCAGCATCTTCAGCAGCCATGTATTGCGTCTCATGATCAGAATCATCTCCACCGTGTTCTTCATGTGTAATAAGAGCAAAAGTCTCCTCATCATAGTCACTAGTGGACTCATACCCACCATCCTCAGTAGCAATCATCACACGCTGAGATTTGCATTCTCTCGCAAAATGTCCTCTTCCCTTACAACAACGACAAATAATATCACTTGTGTGCCCTATTCATGCCATGGAAGAAGAAGAGCTTTGCGCAGCCCCGGCAGGTGTGCTCTTGGCAGATAGTGGTGGTTGTGCCTGCTTTCTTGTATCACGGCTGGAGGTGGCACCTGATGCAGGTGATGGTGTAGTGGAAGTAGAGGATGCACGTGGTGTCCATGATGAAGGTCGACCTGCAGAAAAGTTAGTTCGCGCCAATGCCTGTCGATCCTGCACTTCACGTTTAGCTTTACAAGCAAGATTGAATAGACGAGTGATATTATTATAATCCTTATACTCTAGAATGGTCTGAATCTCTCTATTTAATCCACCCGTAAAACATGCAAGCATAGCTTCATTATCCTCAACAATACCGCATCTAATCATGCCAGTGTGTAATTCCTGATAATATTCCTCTACGGAATTTTTTCCTTGTCTTAAACGCTGCAATTTTTGAAGTAATTCACGTTGATAATATGGTGGAACCCAACGAGTACGCGTAGCAGTTTTCAAAGCAGCCGAAGTAGTTGGAATATTATTCGGATATAATCTACGATGTTCAGACCACCACACACAAGCAAAACTAGTGAAAGCACAAAGTGCAGCAGCAACACGTCTCTCCTCGGGATATTCTAAACATGTAAAACATTGTTCGGTTTCTAACTCCCATGTAAGATATATATCAAGAACATATCTACCCTCAAATGGTGGAATATTCAATTTCAGTTTAGGAAGATGGTCATGATCTCGTACCTGAGGGAAAGCCCTACCTATGTGATTATTTGCATGTGGACGACCTGGTGGTTGTGGTGCTGGTGGTTGCACGTAGTTCTGATTTTGATCAACCTCATCCTCGTAATCTCCCGCATAATCATCCTCCGCATCAGCTGCAGGAGCCACAGAAGTATCAACAGGAGCACCAACAGTTTGGCCAGGCTGAAGAAAGACACGGCTCGCTCGGCGGAGGGCTGTTTCGCGACGTGGAGCTAGTTGTTGTTGTTGTGGCAGAGGTGCGGCAGGTGCAGCCGGTGTTGGAAGACGCGCAAGCAGTTCATTAAATCTGTTATTGAGCTTTGTTTCGAACGTCTTCTCAAGGCCAGTTATCTTCTCTATGGCATCTTCAAAATTGTTCAGCGCATCTTGCACCTGTTCAGTCATCATTTGCTGAAACTTATCATGAAGCTCCTTGTTCGTTAAGTTCTCCCAATCAATCTCGTCGGCTTGTGATCCTGGCATGGTTAGCAACAAACTACTAACAAGTGGTGGTGGTGGGTGTCACAAATCCGTCAAGCAAATCTCAAATTCTTACCGGTTCTTACCCAGCAGCAGGCGGTGATCGGCAACCGATGTAGTCAAAACTCTCAAAGCCTGGATAGAGCGATTACCAGGGAGAGTCAAACGCACGATAGAGATGTATGTGGAGCTGGGAAGGCTTATAAAATGGTAGCAAAAAGGGTCAGCAATAATCAATTCAGAGATGCAAAGTTGAATAAACGCTCAACGACGGTACTGTGCTGGCCCTAGGCTAGACCGTACTAGAGATGCGAGCCTAGAACACTAACAAAATCACGGCGCTGCACGTAAACAATGGAGGAGCACACTCTGATTTTTTTCTTTTTTCCCTTTTTTTGCACTTTTTTTCCTTCTTTTTTTGACTCCGCAACAATTTTTTTTCGAAAAAGTCTACAAATAGCCTAAAAACTGCCTAGCTAGAATTTTCCAGACTTAGTTTTTTTAAACTGGAACTATTTTTCTTCTATGGATGGCTCGGAAGTTGGGGAGTCCTACTCTGTCACGACTCGGAGTATCGCGTGATCTGGAAATCGAGAACAAAGCAACAATTACTAGACTCGGACTAGGACTGGTGGCGGAGATGAATCTGGTGGAAACTCGGACTGGTGGCGGATATTTGCAGGGCGATGGAACACGGACTGGTGGCGAATCTGTGATGGAGGTGGACTCGGATTAGCGTGATGGCGGTGGATATGTGGTATATGGTAGCGGCGATGACGATGGTGGTATATGCCAGCGGTCATGACGATGGTGGTATATGGCAGCGGTGATGATGATGGTGGTATATGGCAGCGGTGATGACAATGGTGGTATATGGCAGCGGTGATGACGATGGTGCGGCGGCGGTGTGACAAATTGTGAACAGAACTCGAAACTCTAAAGTACTAGACGCTAGGAGCAGCAACCTGACACAACGATACAACCGCAAATTCAACAAAGCAAATACGGAAAAGATTATGCAAAGGCTCAGATTGGTTCGGATAGGATGAACTAACCCTATTTTTTTGGCTTTTTTCGTGGAGTATAGGTATGAAGAACAGACTCGATCTAAACTACGAAAAACTGTGAAATCTCACCGAGCAACCTGGAAATCTGATACCACTTGATAGAGGCAAAGCTGTCCCGATCTTTTGATGAGATGGTGGCTATTGTTTTGGAGGAAGTCGACTTTGACGATACGACTACGAACGTGCGAGGACGTCGCGCCTTAGCAATCGCTAAACCAACTCCGAGAGATTATTGACCACGCCGGAGCACGATCAACCTGACCACGAAGGTCTGCTTCCTGCAGGCAAATGAAGAACAAGCAAGAAACTAAGATTGCAATCTGGATATTGCGAATATAAGAGGAAAACTTTATTGATCAAGGTGGAGTTCTATGACGCCCTTGTCTGGTCGTTGAACACAAATGAAGTACGAGAAGTTGCAGATATGGCAAACTTTTAATCTAAACAAAACCCAAAGTCTAAACGGTGCCCTAAGGGCTGTATATATGGAGGAAGAGGGGGGAATTTCGTGGCCCTTGGGGAAGGGGTCCAAAACCAACCCTATCTCTTGTTTCCCCACACACACGGACTCTAAAAACAGCCTATACTTATGTATTTCGAAATTACATGGGCCTGGCCCAATAATAAGGTGACGCAGCACCTAGAATAGCCTCTGGACAAAATTTATGAAGTGGCATCTTGTATATTTCGTCCAAGGCTTCATGCACTCCTTATGGTGGCTTCAAAGTCTTGAAATCATCACTTGCAACTCCATTCTTGTTCCCCTGGCGCATGCCATCAACTCCATCCTTGTTCTTGCTCCAATGTCCATCCTTCTCCATGCTAGGCCCTTCATTTGTAAGCAAAACAAATGTATCCAATTTTGGCAGCATAATATTCTGATGAACATTAGAATCATTACCAACAAGCGAAAGTACCTGTTAATTTAATTGGCATGCGCTAGCTCTAGTAATTGGTCCGATATATGTAACAGTAGGGGCTGTGGGTGTAACAATGGTATTGATGTCCTCATCACTCGTTGGGATCCGCTCCTTTCGTGAAAGATCATCCATCTAGGGTTCCACCCTACATAATCTTGGTATCATGAGCCACGTTGATCACGATTTCGGAGCCTCCCCGTTGTGTTTTCTAGCCTAGTTTTGTTGATTTCGTCCTAAATTCAAAAATCCCCACAAAAATAGCCCCAAATTTTTTTGTGATTTTTTAGTTTGATGATATTTTGTTGATTTTGATCCATGGATTTGCTTGGTTTCGAGTGGATCTAGCATTTCCCCACTTTCCATCCACGAAATCTCCGCAAATTTGCCCCCGAAATCATCAATTTCCGCCCCCAAAATCGAGTTCCTCGAGTTCATCCTCGGATTTGGAGCCCGAACATCCGGCCCGTAGCCCCGGACATCTGGCCCCCGGACATCTGGCCCGTGGCCCGGACATCCGGCTCCTGGAGCGCAATTCGCGCGCGGTTCTGGACATCAGGTCCCGGATATCCGGCCCGACCCCCGGATGTGACGAGGACATCAATACCATTGTAACACCCACAACCCCTGCTGCTATACATACTGGACCAATTACTTGAGCTCGCGCATGCCAATTAAATTATCAGGTACTTTCGTTTCTTGGTAATGATTCTAATATTCATGAGAATATGATGCTGCCTAAATTGGATACATTTGTTTTGCTTACAAATGAAGGGCCTGTCATGGATAAGAGGGATGAACACTGGAGCAAGACCAATCATGGAGATGATGGCATGCGCGAGGGGAACAAGAATGGAGTTACAAGTGATGATTTCAGGACTTTGAGGCCACCATAATGAGTGCATGAAGCCTTGGACGAAATATAAAAGATGCCACTTCATAATATTCGTCCATAGGCTATTCTAGGTGCCGCGTCACCTTATTATTGGGCCAGGCACATGTAATTTCGTAATACTTAAGTATAGGCTGTTTTTAGAGATCGTATGTGTGGGGAAACAAGAGTTAGGGTTGGTTTCGGACCCTCCCTCAAGCGCCACGAAATTCCCTCCTCTTCCTCCATAATCTTTTATACTTTGGGTTTTGTTTAGATTAAAAGTTCGCCATAGCTGCAACTTCGCGTACTTCGTTTGTGTTCAACGACCAAACAAAGGCGTCACAGAACCCCACCTTGATCAATAAAGCTTTCCTCTTATATTCGCAATATCCCGATTGCAATCTTAGTTTCTTGCTTGTTCTTCGTTTGCCTGCAGGAAACATACCTTCGTGGTCAGGTTGATCGTGCTCCCGCGTGGTTAATAACCTCTCGATGTTGGTTTAGCGATTGCTAAGGCGCGACGTCCTCGCACGTTAGTAGTCGGATCGTCAAAGTCGACGTCCTCCAAAACGATAGCCACCGTCTCATCGAAAGACGGGACACCTTTGCCTCTATCAAGTTGTATCAGAGTTCCAGGTTGCTCGGTGAGATTTTACATTTTTTCGTAGGTTAGATCGAGTCTGTTCTTCATACCTACAGTCCAAGAAAAAGCCACCAAAAAAATTAGGGTTAGTTCGTCATATCCGAACCAATCTGAGCCTTTGCATAATCTTTTTAGGGTTTTTGCTTTGTTGAATTTGCGGTTGCATCGTCGTGTCAAGTTGTTGGTCTTAGAGTCTAGTCTTTTAGAGTTTTGAGTTCTGGTCATAAGTTGTCACACCGCCGCCGCACGATCATCATCGCCTTGCCATCTACCACCACTTCTTATCCGCCACCGCTCTGAATCCGTATCCATATACCACCACCAATCCATATCCATATACCACCACCGATCCGTATCCATATACCACCACCGCTACCATATACCACCACCGCTGCCATATACTACCACCATATATCCACCACCAATCCGAGTTCTTTTCATATTAGGTTTGTTTTCGAGATCCATCTATTTTCTGTTTCGTGTTTCCTTGCCTGAGTAGATCTTGGAAAAAAAAGAGTCTGGAGACCCCCGGGCAGATTTTAGGCCAAAATTTCGGCGACCAAAAATATTTTTTCCCTATCCTATTTTTAGGCTTTTCTGAGTCTTTTGAGACACTCGCCATCATAGTTATTTTTTGTCGCACTTTTTCGTCATCGCTGCCCTGATTTCCGAAAAAAATCAAAAAAAATTCGTACCCATCCTGTCAGTTTGACCTGGGAAGTGTTTTGAGACACTCGCCATTATGGTGATTTTTCGCAAAAAAAAGAGGAGCGCAAAAAAAAAGAGAGCGCAAAAAAAGAGAGCGAAAAAAAATTACAGAGTGTGCTTTTCCCTTGTTTACGTGCAGCGCCGTGATTTTGTTAGTGTTCTAGGCTCGCGTCTCTAGCACGGTCTAGCCTAGGACCAGCACAGTACCGTCGTTGAGAGTTTATTCAACTTTGCATCTCTGAATTGATTATTGCTGACCCGTTTTGCTACCATATTATAAGCCTTCCCAGCTCCACATACATCTACATCGTGCGTTTGACTCTCCCTGGTAATTGCTCTATCCAAGCTTTGAGGGTTTTGACTACATCGGTTGCCGATCACCGCCTGTTGTTGGGTAAGAACTGGTAAGAATTTGAGATTTTCTTGACGGATTTGTGACACCCGCCACCACCACCACTTGTTAGTAGTCTGTAGGATCATATTCTTGTGTGTTTCTATTGCTGCTAACCATGCGAGGATCACAAGCCGACGAGACTAACTGGGAGAACTTGACGAACAAGGAGCTTCATGATAAGTTTCAGCAAATGATGAGTGGACAGGTGCAAGATGTGCTAAACAGATTTGAAGAGGCCATGGAGAAGATAGATGGCATGGAGAAGACATTGGAAACAAAGCTCGATAACAAGTTTGCTGAATTGCTTTCGCATTTTCCACCACCACCGCCGGCTGCACCTATCGCACCTCTACAACGACAACAACAACGCCCCCTTCCGAATCAGTTCGGACGAGCGAAGCGTGTTCCTCTTGAGGATGGTCAAACTTCTGGAGCTGGTGTACCTGGTGTTGATGCTTTTGTAGCTCCTGCTGCTACTGCAGAGGTGGAGGACCATTACGAGGATGAGGTTGATCAAAATCAGAACTACGTGCAACCACCAGCACCACCACCACCAGGTCGTCCTCATGCATATCATCGCAACGGTAGGGATGCACCACCACATGAGGTACGAGATCGTGACCATCTTCCTAAACTGAAATTGAATATTCCACCATTTGAGGGTAGATATGTTTCGGATATATATCTTACTTGGGAGTTAGAAACTGGACAACGTTTTACATGTTTACAATATCCCGAGGAGAGACGTGTTCCTGCTGCTGTTTGTGCTTTCACTAGTTTTGCATGTGTTTGGTAGTCTGAACATTGTAGATTATATCCTATTCCAGCTACTTGGGCTGCTTTGAAAACTGCTATGCGTACTCGTTGGGTTCCACCATATTATCAACGAGAGTTACTTCAAAAATTGCAGCACTTAAGACAAGGCAAAAATTCTGTAGAAGAATATTATCAGGAATTACAAACTGGCATGATTAGATGTGGTATTGTTGAGGAGAATGAAGCTATGCTTGCATGTTTTAGGTGGATTAAATAGAGAGATTTAGACCACTCTAGAGTATAAGGATTATAATAATATCACTCGTTTATTCCATCTTGCTTGTAAAGCTGAACTCGAAGTGCAGGATCGACAAACATTGGCGCGGAATAACATTTCTGCAGGCCGACCTTCATCATGGACACCACGTGCATCCTCTACTTCCACTGCACCATCACCTCCATCAGGTGCCACCTCCAACCGTGATACAAGAAAGCAGGCACAACCACCACTATCTGCCAAGAGCACACCTGTCGGGCCTGCACAGAGTTCTTCTTCTTCTTCCATGGCATCAACAGGGCACACAAGTGATATTATTTGTCGTCGTTGTAAGGGAAGGGGACATTTTGCGAGACAATGCAAATCTCAGCGTGTGATGATTGCTACCAGGGATGGTGGGTATGAGTCCGCTAGTGACTATGCCGAGGAGACTTTGGCTCTTATTACACGTGAAGAACACGATGGAGATGATTCTGATCATGAGATGCAATACATGGCTCCTAGAGATGCTGACATGTATGAATGTTTAGTTGCTCAACGTGTTTTGAGTGTGCAGGTCACACAAGCTGAGCAAAATCAGAGGCATAATTTGTTCCATACAAAGGGAGTTGTGAAGGAACGTTCTGTTCGCGTCATCATAGATGGAGGGAGCTGCAACAACTTGGCTAGCATGGAGATGGTGGAGAAGCTATCTCTCACCACAAGACCACATCCACATCCTTACTACATCCAATGTTTCAACAACAGTGGCAAGGTTAAGGTAACACGTACTGTTCGTGTGCATTTCAGTATCTCTACCTATGCTGATTATGTTGATTCTGATGTGGTACCCATGCAAGCATGTTCCTTATACGTGGTAGACCATGGCAATTTGATAAAAATTCTGTACACCATGGTAGAAATAATCAGTATACTCTTGTTCAGAAGGATAGCCATATTACTTTGCTTCCTATGACTCCTGAATCCATTTTGAAAGATGATATTAATAGAGCTAATAAAGCAAAACAGGAGAAATATAAGAGTGAAAATAAGATTGTGCCAAAAGAATTTGAGCAACAAATAAACCCTAATTGATAGAGGCAAAGGTGTCCCGATTTTTCGATGAGATGGTGGCTATCGTTTTGTGTGGGAGTCGACCTTGAAGACCCGACTACGAACGTGCGAGACGTCGCGCCTTAGCAATCGCTAAACCAACTTCCGAGGGTTATTGACCACGCCGGAGCACGATCAACCTGACCACGAGGGCCTGTTTCCTGCAAGCAAACGAAGAACAAGCAAGAAACTAAGATTGCAATCTGGATATTGCAAATATAAGAGGAAAGCTTTATTAATGAAGGTGGGGTTCTGTGACGCCTTGGTCTGGTCGTTGAACACAAACGAAGTACGCGAAGTTGCACCTATGGCGAATTTTAATCTAAACAAAACCCAAAGTCTAAATAGTGCCCTAAGGGCTGTATATATGGAGGAAGAGGGGGGAATTTCGTGGCCTTGGGGAAGGGGATTCGAAACCAACCCTATATCTTGTTTCCCCACACGTACGGACTCTAAAAACAGCCTATACTTATGTATTTCGAAATTACATGGGCCTAGCCCAATAATAAGGTGACGCAGCACCTAGAATAGCCACTGGACGAAGTTTATGAGGTGGCATCTTGTATTTCGTCCAAGGCTTCATGCACTCATTATGGTGGCTTCAATGTCCTGAAATCATCACTTGTAAGTCCGTTCTTGTTCCCCTTGTGCATGCCATCAACTCCATGCTTGTTCTTGCTCCAATGTTCATCCCTCTTATCCATGCCAGGCCCTTCATTTGTAAGGAAAACAAATGTATCCAATTTAGGCAGCATCATATTCTCATGAACATTAGAATCATTACCAAGAAACGAAAGTACCTGATAATTTACTTGGCGTGCGCGAGCTCTAGTAATTGGTCCAGCATATGTAGTAGTAGGGGTTGTGGGTGTAACAATGGTATTGATGTCCTCATCACTAATAATAAACCATCTAGTGTTGCTTCTAAAATTAAATTGCAAAGTGCATGTTTACTTGCCACAAATTCTGATATTGATGAGCTAGATTTTAGCAAATCTGTTTGCTATGCTTTTGTGTGCAAAGCGGCTTTATTTTCATTCGAGGATGTGCCTTCCTCTTTGCCCCCTGCTGTCACTAACATTTTGCAGGAGTTCGCTGACGTCTTCCCACAAGACGTGCCACCGGGATTACCACCTATTCAAGGGATTGAGCATCAAATTGACTTAGTTCCCGGTGCATCGCTACCCAACCGTGCACCATAGCGTACCAATCCAGAGGAGGCGAAGGAGATTATGCGTCAAGTACAGGAGCTGCTCGACAAAGGTTATATACGCGAATCTCTTAGTCCTTGTGTTGTTCCTATTATACTAGTGCCTAAAAAGGATGGTACGTCGCGTATGTGTGTTGATTGTAGAGGCATTAATAATATTACTATTCGTTTTCGTCATCCTATTCCTAGGCTAGATGATATGCTTGATGAATTGAGTGGCTCTACAATATTCTCCAAAGTTGATTTGCGTAGTGGATGCCATCAAATTCGTATGAAATTGGGAGATGAATGGGAAACAACATTTAAAACTAAGTTTGGTTTATATGAGTGGTTAGTCATGCCTTTTGGGTTAACTAATGCACCTAGTACTTTCATGAGACTAATGAACGAAGTTTTACGTGCTTTCATTGGACGATTGATGGTAGTCTATTTTGATGATATACTGATTTATAGCAAATCTTTGGAGGAACATTTGGAACATTTACGTGCTCTACGTGATGCACGTTTGTTTGGTAATCTTGGGAAGAGAACCTTCTACACCGACCGAGTATATTTTCTTGGCTATGTTGTTCCTCCACATGGAATTGAAGTTGATAAAGCCAAGATTGAAGCTATTGAGAGTTGGCCGCAGCCCAAAACGGTCACACAAGTGAGGAGTTTTCTTGGCCTCGCTGGATTCTATAGGCCTTTTGTGAGAGATTTGCGTTTTGTGAGAGATTTTAGCACCATTGTTGCACCTCTCAATGAGCTTACAAAGAAGGATGTGCCTTTTGTTTGGGGTACTACACAGGAAGAAGCCTTCACGGTATTGAAAGATAAGTTGACACATGCTCCTTTACTCCAACTTCCTGATTTTAATTAGACTTTTGAGCTTGAATGTGATGCTAGTGGAATTGGATTAGGAGGTGTGTTATTACAAGATGGCAAACCTGTTGCATACTTTTCTGAAAAATTGAGTGGGCCTAGTCTGAATTATTCTACTTGTGATAAAGAATTATATGCTCTTGTTTGGACTTTAGAAACATGGCAACATTATTTATGGCGCAAAGAATTTGTTATACATTCTGATCATGAATCTCTGAAACATATTAAAAGTCAAGCTAAACTGAATCGTAGACATGCTAAATGGGTTGAATTCATTGAGACTTTTCCTTATGTCATTAAACACAAGAAGGGTAAAGAAAATGTTATTCCTGATGCATTGTCTCGTCGCTATACTATGCTTTCACAACTTGACTTCAAAATATTTGGTTTGGAGACCATCAAAGATCAATATGTGCATGATGCTAATTTTAAAGATGTAATGCAGAATTGTAAAGAAGGAACAACATGGCACAAGTTCGTTATTAATGATGGCTTTGTGTTCCGTGCTAACAAGCTATGCATTCCAGCTAGCTCTGTTCGTCTTTTGTTGTTGCAGGAGGCGCAGGGAGGAGGATTAACGGGACACTTTGGCATGAAGAAGACGGAGGACGTACTTGCTACACATTTCTTTTGCCCAAAGATGAGACGGGATGTTGAGCGTTTTGTTGCTCGCTGCACTACATGTCAAAAAGCTAAGTCACGACTCAATCCTCATGGTTTATATATGGCTTTGCCTGTACCTGGTTTTCCTTGGGAGGATATATCTATGGACTTTGTTTTAGGTTTACCTCGAACCAAGAAGGGGAGGGATAGCATATTTGTTGTCGTGGATAGATTCTCGAAAGTGGCACATTTTATACCATGTCATAAAAGCGATGATGCTGTTAATGTTGCTGATTTGTTCTTTTGTGAAATTATTCACTTGCATGGTGTGCCAAATACTATTGTTTCAGATCGTGATACTAAATTTCTTAGCCACTTTTGGAGATGTTTATCGGCTAAGTTGGGGACTAAACTGCTTTTTAGTACTACTTGTCACCCCCAAACTGATGGACAACCTGAAGTAGTCAATAGAACATTGTCTACTATGCTTAGGGCTGTTTTGAAGAATAATAAGAAAATGTGGGAAGAATGCTTGCCTCATATTGAATTTGCTTATAATCGTTCATTGCATTCTACTACTAAGATGTGGCCTTTTGAAATTGTGTACGGTTTCCTTCCTCGTGCACCTATTGATTTGTTGCCTCTTCCATCTTCGGAGAAGGTTAATTTTGATGCTAAAGAATGTGCAGAATTGATTTTAAAAATGCTTGAGTTAACTAAGGAAAACATTGAGCATATGAATGCTAAATATAAACTTGCTAGAGATAAGAGTAGAAAACATGTTGTGTTTGCACCTGGAGATCTTGTTTGGTTACATTTGCGTCAGGATAGATTTCCTAATTTGCGCAAATCAAAGCTAATGCCACGTGCTGATGGTCCTTTTAAGGTGTTAGAGAAAATAAATGATAATGCATATAAACTTGAGCTGCGTGCAGATTTTGGGGTTAGTCCCACTTTTAACATTGCAGATTTGAAGCCTTATTTGGGTGAGGAAGATGAGCTTCCATTGAGGACAACTTCATTTCAAGAAGGGGAGGATGATGAGGACATCAATACCATTGTTACACCCACAGCCCCTGCTGCTATACATACTGGACCAATTACTAGAGCTCGCAAACGCCAATTAAATTATCAGGTACTTTCGTTTCTTGGTAATGATTGTAATGTTCATGAGAACATGATGCTGCCTAAATTGGATACATTTGTTTTTCTTACAAATGAAGGGCCTGTAATGGATAAGAGGGATGAACACTGGAGCAAGACCAAGCATGGAGATGATGGCATGCGTGAGGGGAACAAGAACGAAGTTTCAAGTGATGATTTCAGGACTTTGAGGCCACCATAATGATTGCATGAAGCCTTGGACGAAATATACAAGATGCCACTTCATAATATTCATCCATAGGCTATTCTAGGTGCTGCGTCACCTTATTATTGGGCCAGGCCCATGTAATTTCGAAATACTTAAGTATAGGCTGTTTTTAGAGTCCGTATGTGTGGGGAAACAAGAGTTAAGGTTGGTTTCGGACCCCTCCCTCAAGGGCCACGAAATTCCCTCCTCTTCCTCCATATATACAGCCCTTAGGGCGTTGTTTATACTTTGGGTTTTGTTTAGATTAAAATTTCGCCATAGCTGCAACTTCGCATACTTCGTTTGTGTTCAACGACCACACAAAGGCATCACAGAACCCCACCTTGATCAATAAAGCTTTCCTCTTATATTCGCAATATCCAGATTGCAATCTTATTTTCTTGCATGTTCTTCGTTTGCCTGCAGGAAACCGACCTTCGTGGTTAGGTTGATCGTGCTCCGGCGTGGTCAATAACCTCTCGGAGTTGGTTTAGCGATTGCTAAGGCGCGACGTCCTCGCACGTTCGTAGTCAGATCATCAAAGTCGACTTCCTCCAAAACGATAGCCACCATCTCATCGAAAACGGGACACCTTTGCCTCTATGAGGATGTCCGACCCCCTGGGATTTTAGCCTTCCCCGTTTCACCGTTTTGTGCATAACTAATTCATCCGGAGTCCATTTTTGACGTTCTTTAGCTCGTTTTGAAGCTATTGACATCCCCCATCCCATAAAAATACCACCATCATCATTTGACTTCATCAAATTTTTGGAACTTTGGCATCTTTGCCTTGGGCTTCCACAATAACTTCCGCATAACCACCACCGAGTTCCGCAACCTATCCAATTTTGTTCCCCGTTCCATTTGTGGTTGTTTGAGTTGTGATTCGAGTCTCCTAAGGTGTTTAGGCTACTTAGGGACGGTTGCTTCTTCATCAACCACCACCATAACTTCCGCATAGGCTTACCCACCATTCACTTCCGCCACCCCAACTTAACCCAATTTTGTTTGTGTTTTGAGTTGTGTCTCCTAAGGTGTTTCGGCTACTTAGGGATGTGCTTCCAACTCCGACATCGCCTATAGTTCACCACCTTACCCTTCACTTCCGCATTGCGTACTCAAAACCCATAATTGCATTCCCGCAATCCCATTGACCTTCTGCAAAACCACCACCGCTTTCCGCTACCACCATTTTGACATTTGACATTTGAGATTTTGAGTTCGCGGTTTTTCCGTTTCCTAAGGTGTTTCGGCTAATGAGGGACGAGTCTCCATCATCTTGGTATCTCCATCAAGATCGCCGCCACTCATCATCGCCACGGACGGTCACCTCCATATCATCTTGGTATCGTGGTATCCCTCCATTGTATATTCCCTTGCCATTGCATTGTTAACCCCTAGCCCATTTTGCGTTACTTGCCTATTGAGACTAGCCATTTGAGTATTGTCGGCAATGTTACTTGTGCACATTAGTGATCTACACCTTCCATTGCATACATACCATATCATATTGTTATCATATCATCCCTTGTGTCACAAGATTGTTCCCGCATATACACAATTGCTATCTTGTTTGTGCATTTCGCAAAGTGGCCATACAAAAAAAGACAATAAGCTTTTAAGCAAAAGAGAAAGAGCAAAGAGATTCTAAGCAAGTTCCATATCATCATACCACATTGCATATAAGATTGTCATATTCGATCATCTTGGATCATCTTGAGCGAACACCGGGAACCATACATACATAGCATACATGGGATAGAAGTTTATCCATTTTGCATATCATAGGTTGTGCACAAGTGTCATATCCGCCTATAGAGCAATCATGCTAGCGTCTCTCTTGAGTTGTGCAACACGAGCGTTTTCCGTGGATTCCACATTTTGTGCTCATTCCTTGGTTGCACGACCCCATTTATCTATCCGTGTGTGTGTTTCCGTGTGCCATTCTTTGCTATTGGTCCACTTGTTTCACTTGCAAATTTGTGAATCTTTTTCAACATTATTGACTCTTGCTAACATTTTGCATCAAATTTTTGTGCCACTATCGTCACCGAGCTCCACCATAAGCCTTTTTTGTGTAGGTGTGAGAAACTGACAAGAATTGGTACCAATTGTGCTATTTCCTTGTTACACATTGAGTGATCATTGATCCATCTTCAACATCGGTCAAGGTACATTTGGTATAGTTCTTCTCTTTCTCCCACTCATATTTGCTCGAGTCTTGTGAAGGATAGGCAAGGCATTTCATCTCCGGTCTTCGACAACAACGATGGCGCGAACAACTACATCACCAAAGTGTCCATCTTCGGACTACAACACGAAATGCAAGGTGCACAATCCACCTTGCGAGAGCGCCTCGACAACCTCGCCATCGACATACGACACTCCGAAGCAAGGAAAAGGGACTACATCGACACCAAGTTGGGCGAGCTAAAGGATCAACTACGAGACATGGTGGCCGACTACAAGTCTTCTTCCCCTTCATCATCCTCAAGGCGGTGGCGAGCAAGTCGATCATCTTCGGAGCGCCCACGCGACGCAAGCGCAAGTCGTCCACGTTGTAACATCCCAAAATTCTAAATTTTGGAATTTTATAATAAACAGATAGATTGGATTGATTGTTTGATTGATTGACTGTAACATCCCAAATTTTCAATTTGGTATGTTATACATAGATCATCATTGCATATCATGTTTTATTGCATTTTGACAAATCCTCGATAAATCCTAAGCAACTCAAGGACCCTCGGAGAGAGTTGGGGATTTTCTTAAATTTCCATATTTGATTTTCATCAAATGATAATACGAGGATCTTGGTTTTAATTATTTTCTCTCCGGAAAAATATTTCACTTTTAAAAATAAACGAGAGGAGAAAATATGATTTCTCCAAAACAATTGAAATACTGGAGGAAAAATGTTAAAATCATTTATTGGTATTTATTTGGATTTTATTTGCAATTTTTATTGCATTAAAAATATTGCATGTTTTCAAATATTTTTTTTGTGTTAAAAAATGTTCACCCTAGTCTAGATTTTCTAACTAGACGGGGAAAATTTATTTTATATTTTTCTGACTTTTATTTATTTTGCTACGAATTATTTTCCGCGGAACTTATTTAAAAAAAACGCGCGCGCCCGCGCTGGGCCAGGCCCAGCCGCGCCAGGCCGCCGGCCCGCCCGCGCGTCGTCCTCCTCGCGCACGGGAGCCGAGTCCCGCCGCCGCATGCCGCCTGGCCGCCCCCTTCTCCAAGCCGAGCTCTCCCCCCCTTATAAACCCTCGCACCCCCCCTCTCCCCTCATCTCGCCGCCGCCGCCCGCCTTGCCCGCCTCGCCGAGCCGCCGCCGCCGCCGGGAGTCGCCGCCCCTCGCCCTCGCCCGCACCCCCGCACCCCCCGCGCCCCCGCCGGAGCACTGCCCGACGAGGTACTGCATCGCTGCCCCGCTCGTTCGTTGCCGGTTTTTGTTAAAAAAACCTTCGTTTAAAAAAAACCCTAGATCGGTTTTTTTTCGGTTTTATTATTTTACGAGCGTTCACCGAACCGTTCATTTTAACGAACGCATTCGTCGGTTTTTCTCTGTTAACGAACGTCCGTTCTTTAACCGTTCGTCCGTTTTTCTTTTTCGTCGGATTATTCCGCTATTTTTCTCAGATTCGATTTTTGACCGAATCTTCGTTTCTGTTTAACTTCTCGCTCGTTTATCGGAATCAGGCGATTCAAGCGCCTAGAGTTTCGGCTCGAAATTCTCTTTCCGTTTAACCTACTCAAACAAGTTTTTGCTACAGTAAAATTTGACCTAGATCCAGATTAGTAAACGAAGCTTCTTTCTTTCACCGTTTGACTTTCGTTGCTTCTTTCGAGTTGATTCTTTTTGCAAACCGGAGTTCTTAAGTTGAACTTTCTGGTTGGATCTTTCATTCGAGTTTTATCTATGCATTAGATGAGTACTGATTGTCTGCTTGTTTGTTTGCGATAGAGTACCCGGAGTGTGCCGCTTGTTACTTCGAATCGCTAGGTTTTGCGGATCATCAGCAAGCCAAGTAACACTTTGATCATACCTTCCATACCCAGTTTTTATTGCATTAGATCTATTCCTCAAACATTGCATGATTAGGATCTAATTAAATTGTGGGTACTGGGAAGTAGTTGAGGTAGTACCTATTACCTGTTTTCTTATCAAACCCTTGGGAGTTACTTCTACGTTGCTATTATATTGCCATGCTATGCTCGTAGACGTGGATTTGGGTTTGAGAGATATTCATGACAGATGTGAGATTGTTAATAATGGTTTACCTAAGGTGGCAACTAAAACTCACATCTGGGTGGATTGAGGCACCTGGAGAATCCAGTGTTGTCTGTTTGTATAAGGACCGCCACCCAGGCTCAAAGGGATCATAAGATTATTCATGCTAGAAACTTCCGTGTGCAGCCACAAGCTATTATGGGCTCTAGCATAGTTGAGTAGGTTACATGATCTCTTGAAGAGGTGGGCTAGCAGATGTAGGGGAAAGTAGGTGTACCGGTCCATCCAGAGTAAAGAGTGATTGTTCCTAAAAGACTGTGTCTCGGTCATCCGTTTCTCAAACATCATGCAGTGCGAGAATCAAGCGGAGGCGATCAAGTCTTGTGGGGAAAAGTGCGCAAACCTCTGCAGAGTGTACAAACTAATCATGGTTAGCCGTGTCCCCGGTTATGGACAACTTGAGTATCTAGTACCTGGATTATCAGTTGAATCTCATCACCATGTTACTTTTAATTAATTTTGTGGGTTATGACGACACTTAATTGGGATTGAGTTGGAGGTACCTTCTCAATGTTTAACAACCACCATGATAGTTAAATAAAATTTATTCCTTTGAAGTAGGGAACAATTGGCTTTTCGCAAAATTGTAACCATAGAGCTTTCCACCAGCCATATATACATGTAGTATAGCATTATTATTGTTCATTACTCTTTATGTGTTACTTTGCCAGCATATTCCATGTGCTGACCCGTTTTCAGGCTGCAACGTTTCATGTTGCAGACTTTTCAGACGACGAGTAAGGTGCCTTAGGTCGTGGTCTTATACTCAGTGATGCCGCTGGAGTTGATGGACTCACTTATCTTCCAAGTCTTCCGCTGTTATCGTTTTTAGATGGCCTTAAGCCATGTTTATCATACTTAATCTCTTCGGAGATATTCGATGTAATAAGTGTGTGATTGCTACTCTGTTATAAATCCTCCATTTGTACTGTGCGTGTCAGCATTACTGATCCAGGGATGACACTGGTGCACAGCAGCACAGACCATTTGAGGTCTGGTTGCTACATTGACTGAAAGTGAGTGAAATTCGAAATCTTTTGAAAGTTAAATGAGAGGGAATAAAAGGACTTTCCCAAACTTTCATTTTGCTTTTATGATCTCCATGAATTCAAATTCTTTTCATCACAAAACCCTCGAGAGAAGAGGACATGACTTCTTCCATTTATTTAAATGAAAGGGGGTGTTGAAAATATTTGAATATCATTTGAAAATATTTCCAATTCAGAAACTTCAAGCAACTCAATGATTTTCATGAGAGAAGATAAAATGACTTCTTCAAAACATATGAAATATGAGTTGGGAGTTTCCAAGGATTAAATTCAAAGTCCTTTTGGAAATTATTTTTAATTTGGAGTTAATTGAGTCTTATTCAAATTATTTTTCTCCAAAATAAAAATATACAGAAAATAGGGTAACATGATTCCCTACATCAGAAAATTGGAGAAAAATAAATTTGAAATCATTTTGGTATTTTTAAAATGATTTTTATTGGATTTTATTAAGGCAGTAGCACTGTTTGATTTATTAAAACTTGTGTGGATTTTATTTGACTTTACAAAAATGTTCACGCGGTAGGAAAAAAAAAATTCTTAAAATTTTGATATATTATATGCCTGTATAATATTTTCATTTTCTTTTGTTTTATTATTTCTTTCTCTGTTTATTAAAAAAATAAAAAAATTCTACCCGAACTGGGCCGGCCCAGCCGAAGCCAGGCCAAGGCCCAGCGCCGCCCCGCCTCGCCCGTCGTCCCCGACCGGGACTCCTCCCGGAGTCCGGCGCCGCCACGCCGTCGCTGCCCCTCGCCCACGGCAGGCCTCGCCTCCCACGCCTATAAATAGCGCCGCCCGGGCCTCGCCTCTCCCTCTGCTCCCGCCGCCGCCCGCTCCCGCATCTCGCCGCCGCCGCCGCTACACCGCGCCGCCCGCCGCCGCCCGCTCCCGCATCTCGCCGCCGCCGCCGCCGCTACACCGCGCCGCCCGCCGCCACCCGAGCCGCTCGCTGCCGTCGCCTGCGCCGCTCCCTCCGCCCGCTGCCGCCGCCGCGCCGGAGCTCGCCGCCCTCGCCTTGCGCGCGCGCCGCCGTCGCCGGAGCACGCCACTGCCCCGACCTCGCCGGACCCGATCCGCCGCCGAAAACCGCCGGTTTTCGATGAAAACCCAACCGGTATAAACCGTGAACCACCCCGGTTTATTTTTTTATTCGTTTTGGTTTTATTAAGAAAACCTAGATCTGTTTTTTTAGGTTTTATTAAACAGCGAACGTCCACTGTTTAGATCCTATAAACGAACGTTCACTATTTAGTTTTTTCTTTTTCTGTTATTTTCGGCCAGGGACCTAGTGGCAATTTGTTTTTCTTACAGAATAGCCCCTGGTTTTCAAACACTCATAACTTTTTACTCGTTTGTCCAAATCCAACGAAACCAACGCCCACTTCTTCGTTATGATCTCCTCTATCCAGTAAAACAACTTAAACATGTTTTTGAAAGTTTTAAAATTTGAATTCAAACAGATTTGTATTCAAACTTCTTTTGTTCATAACTTAAGTTCCGTAACTCCGTTTGAGTTGATTCTTTTTGCAAAGCGAAGCTCTTGACCTAAACTTTCTGATAAGGCCAAATTTACATAATTTTGGTACTGTTAGAAATTGTTTTATGTTGCAAGAGTTATTTGCTTGGTTTTGATGTTTTCCGAAGTGTCTTCTTCGTTCTTCTCGATCTTTTGAGTGATTGCTTATGTGTGGTTACTATTGCTTGCTTACGATAGATTGACCGGAGTGTGACGAGTAGATCTATCAAAAGTTTTGAGTGCGAGTCATCTTCATCAACATTGCAGGCAAGTAACACTTTGATCATACTTTCCATACCCAGTTTTATTGCATTAGATCTATTCCTCAAACAATTGCATGATTAGGATCTAATTAAATTGTGGGATTTTGGGAAGTAGTTGAGGTAGTACCTATTACCTGTTTTCTTATCAAACCCTTGGGAGTTACTTCTACGTTGCTATTATATTGCCATGCTATGCTCGTAGACGTGGATTGGTTTTGAGAGATATTCATGACAGATGTGAGATTGTTAATAATGGTTTACCTAAGGTGGCAACTGAAACTCACATCTGGGTGGATTGAGGCACCTGGAGAATCCAGTGTTGTCTGTTTGTATAAGGACCGCCACCCAGGCTCAAAGGGATCATAAGATTATTCATGCTAGAAACTTCCGTGTGGAGCCACAAGCTATTATGGGCTCTAGCATAGTTGAGTAGGTTACATGATCTCTTGAAGAGGTGGGCTAGCAGATGTAGGGGAAAGTAGGTGTATCGGTCCACGTGGAGTAAAGAGTGATTGTTCCTGAAAGACTGTGTCTCGGTCATCCGTTCTCAAACATCATCCAGTGCGAGAAGCAAGCGGAGGCGATGGAGTCTTGTGGGGAAAAGTGCGCAAACCTCTGCAAAGTGTACAAACTAATCATGATTAGCCGTGTCCCCGGTTATGGACATCTTGAGTATCTAGTTCTTGGATTATTCCGTTGATCTCATCATGTTACTTTAATTAATATTGTTGGGTTAATGATGATACTTAATCGGGATTGAGATGCTGTCAACCATCTCAATGTTTCACAACCACCATGATAGTTAAATAAAATTTATTCCTTTGAAGTAGGGAAAAATTGGCTTTTCGCAAAAACATTATAACCATAGAGCTTTTCCACCAGCCATATATGCATGTAGTGATAGCCTTTGTTCATCATTTCTCTATGGCGTGAATTTGCCAGCATATTCCATGTGCTGACCCGTTTTCGGGCTGCAACGTTTCATGTTGCAGGATATCTTACGACGAGTAAGTGATTCGTTAGGGTTACGATTTCTACACTCAACTTTGCCGTTGGTGTTGATGGGAATCCACAACCTTGTTACTTCCGCTATCTGGATTGAGGTAATAGTATTTACGTTACTTTATACATGTGATTTACCTCTGTTATAAATCCTCGAGTACTGTGTGTGTCAGCATACCGATCCAGGGATGACACTAAAGCACAGAGACTTGATCCATTCGGGTCGGGTCGCTACAAGATGGTATCAGAGCACATGTTGACTATAGGACGTGACCCTAGAAACTGGCAAGCCCACAGGATGGATTTTCTCAAAAACTTTCCTTTTCAAAAAGATCTTTTACCTCTCTCCTTTTCTGAGCTTATTCAAATATTCCCTTTTAGTGAGACCATATCCCTTTCCCCTTTTGACCACACAAAGATTCGACGGATAAGACCACTTCAAGTAGTACAAGATATCGGACAACCAAGACCATTTGGAATAAAGAGGATTTTACCATGCATTATGATAATGGAAACTACAATGGTTGAAGACTCCGAAGACTGGGAGAATTTGAAGGCTCTGAAGAATTGCCAGATGTGTATGACCTAGGAAGGTTACCCTTATGGAACTTGGCAAACTATGGAAGCTGTCAATACTTGAGAGCAAGGTGTATCGGAGAAAGACCGAAACATGGAGAGTTAGAAACTCAAAGTTTTTGTTAAGAAACCCAAAGACAGGAGATATCAGTTATGGAATGAAAGCTCATGGCAGTAACATGGGCATAAACACGGCTATCCATGATGTTATCGTCCGCTTATGCTATTGTCACCGTGCGGACTTAAGCATGCAGATGCATGGAAGGATTGGATGGTAGAAAACTGATGGAGCACCTATCAGCAAGACGAAGTTTTAACCTTAGCCGGTGTATCACCAGGATCTGGAGTATTACATCAAGAAGTTTAGGATGGACCTGCAGGAGGCTGTATTTGACAAACAAGTGTTTCGTGAAGAACTCAGAACCCAGAAATTGAAAGTAGCCAAGCTAGAGGAGCAAAACCTTGAGACATCAAAGTTCCGTCAGGAACTGAAGGACAGTAGGATCATAGTTCATGTCAAGGATGTTGAGACCCAGAAGTTGGAGCGCAACTCCAGAAATATTAAAGGACGTCACGAGAGACTTCGCGTCAACAGAGATGATTTGGCAAAAGAACTTGAGAACGACAAGCATGATTGGAAGAAGCCATCGGAGACATTAACAAGACTTGAAAAGTTTGGCGACGTTGAAGACTTATTGACCTTTAGAAGACCCAACCCCTGTTATATGCCTACGTTAGATGAGACGTTTGTGAGCTGTCATTTGTTTGAGGTTTTTCCGACAGCCACAATAAAAAAATCTGTGCTTTCATGAGACTAACATTTAAAATGAAGTTTGGTTTATATGAGTGGTTAGTCATGCCTTTTGGGTTAACTAATGCACCTAGTACTTTCATGAGACTAATGAACGAAATTTTACGTGCTTTCATTGGACGATTTGTGGTAGTCTATTTTGATGATATACTGATTTATAGCAAATCTTTGGAAGAACATTTGGAACATTTACGTGCTGTTTTTATTGCTCTACGTGATGCACGTTTGTTTGGTAACCTTGGGAAGTGCACCTTTTGCACCGACCGAGTATCTTTTCTTGGTTATGTTGTTAGTCCACAGGGAATTGGAGTTGACAAAGCCAAGATTGAGGCTATTGAAAGTTGGCCGCGGCCCAAAACGGTCACACAAGTGCGGAGTTTTCTTGGACTCGCTGGTTTCTATAGGCGTTTTGTGAGAGATTTTAGCACCATTGCTGCACCTCTCAACGATCTTACAAAGAAGGATGTGCCTTTTGTTTGGGGTACCACACAGGAAGAAGCCTTCACGGTATTGAAAGATAAGTTGACACATGCTCCTTTACTCCAACTTCCTGATTTTAATAAGACTTTTGAGCTTGAATGTGATGCTAGTGGAATTGGATTAGGAGGTGTGTTATTACAAGATGGCAAACCTGTTGCATACTTTTCTGAAAAATTGAGTGGGCCTAGTCTGAACTATTCTACTTATGATAAAGAATTACATGCTCTTGTTCGGACTTTAGAAACATGACAACATTATTTATGGCCCAAAGAATTTGTTATACATTCTGATCATGAATCTTTGAAACACATTAGAAGTCAAGCAAAACTGAACCGTAGACATGCTAAATGGGTTGAATTCATTGAGACTTTCCCTTATGTCATTAAACACGAGAAGGGTAAAGAAAATGTTATTGCTGATGCATTGTGTCGTCGTTATACTATGCTTTCACAACTTGACTTTAAAATATTGATTTGGAGACCATCAAAGATCAATATGTGCATGATGATGAATTTAAAGATGTATTTCAGAATTGTAAAGAAGGTAGAACATGGAACAAGTTCGTCGTTAACGATGGATTTGTGTTTCGTGCTAACAAGCTATGCATTCCAGCTAGCTCCGTTCGTCTTTTGTTGTTGCAGGAGGCGCATGGAGGAGGACTAATGGGACTCTTTGGCGTGAAGAAGACAGAGGATATACTTTCTACGCATTTCTTTTGGCCAAAGATGAGACGGGATGTTGAGCGTTTTTTTGTTCGCTGCACTACATGTCAAAAAGCTAAGTCACGACTCAATCCTCTTGGTTTATATATGCCTTTGCCTATACCTAGTGTTCCTTGGGAGGATATACCTATGGACTTTGTTTTAGGTTTACCTCGAACAAAGAAGGGGAGGGATAGCATATTTGTTGTCGTGGATAGATTCTCGAAAATGGCACACTTTATACCATGTCATAAAAGCGATGATGTTGTTAATGTTGCTGATTTGTTCTTTCGTGAAGTTATTCACTTGCATGGTATGCCAAATACTATTGTTTCAGATCATGATACTAAATTTCTTAGCCACTTTTGGAGATGTTTATGGGCTAAGTTGGGGAGTAAACTGCTTTTTAGTACTACTTGTCACCCCCAAACTGATGGACAAACTGAAATTGTCAATTGAACATTGTCCACTATGCTTAGGGCTGTTTTGAAGAATAATAAGAAAATGTGGGAAGAATGCTTGCCACATATTGAATTTTCTTATAATCGTTCATTGCATTCTACTACTAAGATGTGCCCTTTTGAAATTGTGTATGGTTTCCTACCTCGGGCACCAATTGATTTGTTGCCTCCTCCATCTTCGGTGAAGGTTAATTCTGATACTAAAGAACGTGCTCAATTGATTTTAAAAATGCATGAGTTAACTAAGGAAAACATTGAGCGTATGAATGCTAAATATAAACTTGCTGGAGATAAGGGTAGAAAACATGTTGTGTTTGCACCTAGAGATCTTGTTTGGTTACATTTGCGTCAGGATAGATTTCCTAATTTGCGCAAATCAAGGCTAATGCCACGTGCTGATGGTCCTTTTAAGGTGTTAGAGAAAATAAATGATAATGCATATAAACTTGAGCTACCTGCAGATTTTGGGGTTAGTCCCACTTTTAACATTGCAGATTTGAAGCCTTATTTGGGTGAGGAAGATTAGCTTCCGTCGAGGACGACTTCATTTTAAGAAGGGGAGGATGATGAGGACATCAATTCCATTGTTACACCCACAGCCCCTACTGTTACATATAATGGACCAATTACTAGAGCTCGCGCATGCCAATTAAATTACCAGGTACTTTCGTTTCTTGGTAATGATTCTAATGTTCATGAGAATATGATGCTGCTTAAATTGGATACATTTGTTTTGCTTACAAATGAACGGCCTAGATTGGAGAAGGATGAACATTGGAGCAAGAACAAGCATGGAGTTGATGGCATGCGCAAGGGGAACAAGAACGGAGTTACAAGTGATGATTTCAGGACTTTGAAGCCACCATAAGGAGTGAATGATGCATTGGACGAAATATACAAGATGCCACTTCATCAATTTCGTCCAGAGGCTATTCTAGGTGCTGCGTCACCTTATTATTGGGCCAAGCCCATGTAATTTCGAAATACATAAGTATAGGCTGTTTTTAGAGTCCGTATGTGTGGGGAAACAAGAGATAGGGTTGGTTTCGGACCCCTTCCCCAAGGGCCGCGAAATCCCCCCCCCCTCTTCCTCCATATATACAGCCCTTAGGGCACCGTTTAGACTTCGGGTTTTGTTTAGATTAAAAGTTCGCCATAGCTGCAACTTCGCGTACTTCGTTTGTGTTCAACGACCAGACAAAGGCGTCACAGAACCCCACCTTGATCAATAAAGCTTTCCTCTTATATTTGTGATATCTAGATTGCAATCTTAAATTCTTGCTTGGTCTTCGTTTGCCTGCAGGAAACAGACCTTCGTGGTCAGGTTGATCGTGCTCCGGCGTGGTCAATAACCTCTCGGAGTTGGTTTAGGGATTGCTAAGGCGCGACGTCCTCGCATGTTCGTAGTCGGATCGTCATAGTCGACTTCCTCCAAAATGATAGCCACCATCTCATCGAAAGACGGGACACCTTTGCCTCTATCAGTGCTGGTGGTTGCACGATCAACCTGGTAGTGGAATATTCAATTTCAGTTTAGGAAGATGGTCACGATCTCGTACCTCATGTGGTGGTGCATCCCTACTGTTGCGATGATATGCATGAGGACGACCTGGTGGTGGTGGTGCTGGTGGTTGCACGTAGTTCTGATTTTGATCAACCTCATCCTCGTAATCTCCCGCATAATCATCCTCCTCCTCATCAGCAGCAGGAGCCACAGAAGTAGCAACAGCAGCACCAATAGTTTGGCCAGGCTCAAGAGGGACACGGCTCGCTCGACGAAGGGCTGTTTCGCGACGTGGAGGTAGTCGTTGTTGTTGCAGAGGTGCGGCAGGTGCAACCGGTGGTGGTTGTGGAAGACGCGCAAGCAGTTCATCAAATCTGTTATCAAGCTTTGTTTCGAACGTCTTCTCAAGGCGAGGTATCTTATCCATGGCCTCTTCAAAATTGTTCAGCATATCTTGCACTTGTTCAGTCATCATTTGCTAAAATTTATCATGCAACTCCTTATTCGTCATGTTCTCCCAGTCAGTTTGATTGACTTGTGACCCTACCATGGTTAGCAGCAATAGAGACACACAAGAATATGATCCTACAAACTACTAGAAAATGGTGGTGGTGGGTGTCACAAATCCGTCAAGCAAATATCGAATTCTTACCAGTTCTTACCTAGCAGCAGGCGGTGATCGGCAACCGTTGTACTCAAAACTCTCAAAGCTTGGATAGAGCGATTACCAGGGAGAGTCAAACGCAGGACGTAGATGTATGTGGAGCTAGGAAGGCTTATAATATGGTAGCAAAAAGGGTCAGCAATAATCAATTCAGATATGCAAAGTTGAATAAACGCTCAACAACGGTACTGTGCTGGTTCTAGGCTAGACCGTGCTAGTGACGCGAGCCTAGAACACTAAAAAAATCACGGCGTTGCACGTAAACAAGGGAACAGCACACTCTGGAATTTTTTTTTTGCTCTGTTTTTTTTCGCTCTTTTTTTTGCCCTCCTTTTTTTGCGAAAAATCACTATAATGGCGAGTGTCTCAAAACTCTTCCCAGGTCAAACTGACAGGATGGGAACGAATTATTTTTGACTATTTTATTTGGAAATCAGGGCAGCGACGACGAAAAAGTGCGACAAAAAATCACTATGATGGCGAGTGTCTCAAAAGACTCAGAAAAGCCTAAAAATAGGATAGGGAAAAAATATTTTCGGTCACCGAAATTTTGGCCTAAAAACTGCCCGGGGGTCTCCAGACTCTTTTTTTTTCTTCCGAGACCGATTCAGGTAAGGAAACACGAAACAGAAAATAGAAGTATTGTGAAAACAAACCTAATATGAAAAAACTCGGATTGGTGGTGGACAGGCAGATGTATATGTGGACTCGGATTGGTGGTGGACATGCGGATGTATATGTGGACTCGGATTGGTGGTGGACGGGTAGATGTATATGGCAGCGGTAAGGAATATGTTGTTGGTGGTGGTATATGGCAGGAACGGTGACGATGGTGCGGCGGCGGCGTGACAACTTGTGAATAGAACTTGAAACTCTAAGGGAAACTAGACGCTAAGACCAGCAACTTGACACGACAATGCAACCGCAAATTCAACAAAGCAAAATACTGAAAACACCATGCAAGGGCTCAGACTGGTTCGGATATGATGTACTAACCCTAATTTTTTTGGCTTTTTCATGGATTGTAGGTATGAAGAACAGACTCGATCTAAACTACGAAAAACTGTAAAATCTCAGCGAGCAACCTGGAAATCTGATACCACTTGATAGAGGCAAAGGTGTCCCGTCTTTCGATGAGATGGTGGCTATCATTTTGGAGGAAGTCGACTTTGACGATCCGACTACGAACATGCAAGGACGTCGCGCCTTAGCAATCGCTAAACCAACTCCGAGATGTTATTGACCATGTCGGAGCACGATCAACCTCACCACGAAGATCTGTTTCCTGCAGGCAAACGAAGAACAAGCAAGAAACTAAAATTGCAATCTGGATATTGTGAATATAAGAGGAAAGCTTTATTGATCAAGGTGGGGTTCTGTGACGCCTTTGTCTGGTCGTTGAACACAAAAGAAGTACGCGAAGTTGCAGCTATGGCGAACTTTTGATCTAAACTAAACCCAAAGTCTAAACGATGCCCTAAGGGCTGTATATATGGAGGAATAAGGTGGAATTTCGTGGCCCTTGTGGGAGGGGTCCGAATCAAACCCTAACTCTTGTTTCCCCACACATATGGACTTTAAAAATAGCCTATACTTAAGTATTTCGAAATTACATGGGCCTGGCCTAATAATAAGGTGACGCAACACCTAGAATAGCCTCTGGACGAAATTTATGACGAGGCATCTTGTATATTTCGTCCAAGGCTTCATGCACTCCTTATGGTGGTTTCAAAGTCCTGAAATCATCACTTGTAACTCCATTCTTGTTCCCCTTGCGCATGCCATCATCTCCAGGCTCGGTCTTGCTCCAGTGTTCATCCCTCTTATCCATGCCAGGCCCTTCATTTGTAAGCAAAACAAATGTATCCAATTTAGGCAGCATCATATTCTCATGAACATTAGAATCATTACCAAGAAATGGAAGTACCTGGTAATTCAATTGGCGTGCGCGAGCTCTAGTAATTGGTCCAGTATGTATAGCAGCAGGGGCTGTGGGTGTAACAATGGTATTGATGTCCTCATCATCCTCCCCTTCTTGAAATGAAGTCGTCCTCGACGGAAGCTCATCTTCCTCACCCAAATAAGGCTTCAAATCTGCGATGTTAAAAGTGGGACTAACCCCAAAATCTGCAGGCAGCTCAAGTTTATATGCACTATCATTTATTTTCTCTAACACCTTAAAAGGACCATCAGCACGTGACATTAGCTTTGATTTGCGCAAACTAGGAAACCTATCCTTACGCAAATGTAACCAAACTGGATCTCCAGGTGCAAAGACAACATGTTTTCTACCCTTATCTCCAGCAAGTTTATACTTAGCATTCATACGCTCAATGTTTTCCTTAGTTAACTCATGCATTTTTAAGATCAATTCAGCATGTTGTTTAGCATCAAAATTAACCTTCTCCGAAGATGGAAAAGGCAACAAATCAATGGGTGCACGAGGTAGGAAACCATACACAATTTCAAAAGGGCACATCTTAGTAGTAGAATGCAATGAACGATTATAAGCAAATTCAATATGAGGCAAGCATTCTTCCCACATTTTCTTATTATTCTTCAAAACAGCCCTAAGCATAGTAGACAATGTTCTATTGACTACTTCAGTTTGTCCATCAGTTTGGGGGTGACAAGTAGTACTAAAAAGCAGTTTAGTCCCCAACTTAGCCCATAAATATCTCCAAAACTGGCTAAGAAATTTAGTATCACGATCTGAAACAATAGTATTTGGCACACCATGCAAGCGAATAATTTCACGAAAGAACAAATCAGCAACATTAACAGCATCATCGCTTTCATGACATGGTATAAAGTGTCCCATTTTCGAGAACCTATCCACGACAACAAATATGCTATCCCTCCCCTTCTTTGTTCGAGGTAAACCTAAAACAAAGTCCATAGATATATCGTCCCAAGGAACATTAGGTACAGGCACAGGCATATATAAACCAGGAGGATTGAGTCGTGACTTAGCTTTTTGACATAGAGTGCAGCGAGCAACAAAACGCTCAACATCCTGTCTCATCTATGGCCAAAAGAAATGTATAGCAAGTACGTCCTCCGTCTTCTTCACGCCAAAGTGTCCCATTAATCCTCCTCCATGCGCCTCCTACAGCAACAAAAGACGAACCGAGCTAGCTGGAATGCATAGCTTGTTAGCACGGAACACAAAGCCATCATTAATAACGAACTTGTTCCATGTTCTTCCTTCTTTACCATTCTGCATTACATCTTTAAAATCAGCATCATGCACATATTGATCTTTGATGGTCTCCAAACCAAATATTTTGAAGTCAAGTTGTGAAAGCATAGTATAGCGACGAGATAATGCATCAACAATAACATTTTCTTTACCCTTCTTGTGTTTAATGACATAAGGGAAAGTCTCAATGAATTCAACCCATTTAGCATGTCTACGATTCAGTTTTGCTTGACTTTTAATGTGTTTCAAAGATTCATGATCAGAATGTATAACAAATTCTTTGCGCCATAAATAATGTTGCCATGTCTCTAAAGTCCAAACAAGAGCATATAATTCTTTATCATAAGTAGAATAATTCAGACTAGGCCCACTCAATTTTTCAGAAAAGTATGCAACAGGTTTGCCATCTTGTAATAATACACCTCCTAATCCAATTCCACTAGCATCACATTCAAGCTCAAAAGTCTTATTAAAATCAGGAAGTTGGAGGAAAGGAGCATGTGTCAACTTATCTTTCAATACCGTGAAGGCTTCTTCCCAAACAAAAGGCACATCCTTCTTTGTAAGCTCGTAGAGAGGTGCAACAATGGTGCTGAAATCTCTCACAAAACGCCTATAGAATCCAGCGAGGCCAAGAAAACTCCTCACTTGTGTGACCGTTTTGGGCTGCGGCCAACTCTCAATAGCTTCAATCTTGGCTTTATCAACTTCAATTCCCTATGGAGTAAGAACATAGCCAGGAAAAGATACTCGGTCAGTGCAAAAGGTGCACTTCCCAAGGTTACCAAACAAACGTGCATCACGTAGAGCAATAAAAACAACACGTAAATGTTCCAAATGTTCTTCCAAAGATTTGCTATAAATCAGTATATCATCAAAATAGACTACCACAAATCGTCCAATGAAAGCATGTAAAGCTTTGTTCATTAGTCTCATGAAAGTACTAGGTGCGTTAGTTAACCCAAAAGGCATGACGAACCACTCATATAATCCAAACTTAGTTTTAAATGCTGTTTTCCTTTCATCTCCCCATTTCATACGAATTTGATGGTATCCACTACGCAAATCAACTTTGCAGAATATTGTAGAGCCACTCAATTCATCAAGCATATCATCTAGCCTAGGAATAGGATGACAATAACGAGTAGTAATATTATTAATGCCTCTACAATCAACACACATACGCGACGTACCATCCTTTTTAGGCACTAGTATAATAGGAACAACACAAGGACTAAGAGATTCGCGTATATAACCTTTGTCGAGCAGCTCTTGTACTTGACGCATAATCTCCTTCGTCTCCTCTGGATTGGTACGGTATGGTGCACGGTTGGGTAATGATGCACTGGGAATTAAGTCAATTTGATGCTCAATCCCTCGACTAGGTGGTAATCCCGGTGGCACGTCTTGTGGAAAGACATTAGCGAACTCCTGCAAAATGTTAGTGACAGCAGGAGGCAAAGAGGAAGGCACGTCCTCGAATGAAAATAATGCCTCTTCGCACAGAAAAGCATAACAAACAGATTTGCTAAAATCTAGATCATCAATATCAGATTTGGTGGCAAGTAAACATGCACTTTTCAATTTAAGTTCAGAAGCAACACTAGATGGTTTATGATTAGGCTTCATTTGTTGCTCAAATTCTTTGGCCACAATCTGATTTTCACTCTTATATTGCTCCTGTTTTGCTTTATTAGCTCTATTAATATCATCTTTCAAAATGGAATCAGGAGTCATAGGAAGCAAAGTAATATTTTTGTCCTTATGAACAAGAGTATACTGATTGTTTCTACCATGGTGTACAAAACTTTTATCAAATTGCCATGGTCTACCAAGTAATAAGGAACATGCTTGCATAGGTACCACCTCACAATCAACATAATCAGCATATGTAGAGATACTAAAATGCACACGAACAGTACGTGTTACCTTAACCTTGCCGTTGTTGTTGAACCATTGGATGTAGTAAGGATGTGGATGTGGTCTTGTGGTGAGAGATAGCTTCTCCACCATCTCCCCAAGTTGTTGCAGCTCCCTCCATCTATGATGACGCGAACAGAACGTTCCTTCACAACTCCCTTTGTATGGAACAAATCATGCCTCTGATTTTGCTCAGCTTGTGTAAACTGCACACTCAAAACACGTTGAGCAACTAAACATTCATACCTGTCAGCATCTTCAGCAGCCATGTATTGCGTCTCATGATCAGAATCATCTCCACCGTGTTCTTCATGTGTAATAAGAGCCAAAGTCTCCTCATCATAGTCACTGGCGGACTCATGCCCACCATCCTCAGTAGCAATCATCAAACGCTGAGATTTGCATTCTCTCGCAAAATTCCTCTTACCTTACAACGACGACAAATAATATCACTTGTGTGCCCTATTCATGCCATGGAAGAAGAAGAGCTTTGCGCAGCCCCGGCAGGTGTGCTCTTGGCAGATAGTGGTGGTTGTGCCCGCTTTCTTGTATCATGGCTGGAGGTGGCACCTGATGGAGGTGCTGGTGCAGTGGAAGTAGAGGATGCACGTGGTGTCCATGATGAAGATCGACCTGCAGAAAAGTTAGTTCGCGCCAATGCCTGTCAATCCTGCACTTCACGTTCAGCTTTACAAGCAAGATGGAATAAACGAGTGATATTATTATACTCCTTATACTCTAGAATGGTCTGAATCTCTCTATTTAATCCGCCCATAAAACGCGCAAGCATAGCTTCATTCTCCTCAACAATACCACATCTAATCATGCCAGTTTGTAATTCCTGATAATATTCTTCTACAGAATTTTTTCCTTGTCTTAAACGCTACAATTTTTGAATTAATTCACGTTGATAATATGGTGGAACCCAACGAGTACGCATAGCAGTTTTCAAAGCAACCCAAGTAGCTGGAATAGGATATAATCTACAATGTTCAGACCACCAAACACATGCAAAGCTAGTGAAAGCACAAACAGCAGCAGGAACACGTCTCTCCTCAGGATATTGTAAACATGTAAATCGTTGTTCAGTTTCTAACTCCCAAGTAAGATATATATCAGGAACATATCTACCCTCAAATGGTGGAATAATTAATTTCAGTTTAGGAAGATGGTCATGATCTCGTACCTGAGGGAGAGCCCTACCATTGTGATTATTTGCATGTGCACGACCTGGTGGTTGTGGTGCTGGTGGTTGCACGTAGTTCTGATTTTGATCAACCTCATCCTCATAATCTCCCGCATAATTATCCTCCGCATCAGCAGCAGGAGCCACAGAAGTATCAATAGCAGCACCAACAGTTTGGCCAGGCTGAAGAAGGACAGGGCTTTCTCGGTGGAGGGCTGTTTCACGACGTGGAGGTAGTAGTAGTAGTAGTAGTAGTAGTAGTAGTAGTAGTAGTAGTAGTAGTAGTTGTTGTTGTTGTTGTTATTGTTGTTGTTGCAGAGGTGCGGCAGGTGCAGCCGGTGGTGGAAGACGTGCAAGCAGTTCATTAAATCTGTTATCGAGCTTTTTTCGAACGTCTTCTCAAGGCCAGGGATCTTCTCCATGGCCTCTTCAAAATTGTTCAGCACATCTTGCACCTGTTCAGTCATCATTTGCTGAAACTTATCATGAAGCTCCTTGTTCATTAAGGTCTCCCAATCAATCTCGTCGGCTTGTGATCTTGGCATGGTTAGCAGCAATAGAAACACACAAGAATTAGATCCTACAGACTACTAACAAGTTGATGAGGACATCAATACCATTGTTACACCCACAGCCCCTACTACTACATATACTGGACCAATTACTAGAGCTCACGCACGCCAATTAAATTATCAGGTACTTTCGTTTCTTGGTAATGATTCTAATGTTCATGAGAATATGATGCTGCCTAAATTGGATACATTTGTTTTGCTAACAAATGAATAGCCTGCCATGGATAAGAGGGATGAACATTGGAGCAAGAACAAGCATGGAGTTGATGGCATGCGCAAGGGGAACAAGAACGGAGTTACAAGTGATGATTTCAGGACTTTGAAGCCACCATAATGAGTGCATGAAGCCTTGGACGAAATATACAAGATGCCACTTCATAAACTTCGTCCAGAGGCTATACTAGGTGCTGCGTCACCTTACTATTGGGCCAGGCCCATGTAATTTCGAAATACATAAGTATAGGCTGTTTTTAGAGTCCGTATGTGTGGGGAAACAAGAGATAGGGTTGGTTTCGGACCCCCTTCCCCAAGGGCCACGAAATTCCCCCCTCTTCCTCCATATATACAGCCCTTAGGGCACCGTTTAGACTTTGGGTTTTGTTTAGATTAAAAGTTCGCCATAGCTGCAACTTCACATAGTTCGTTTGTGTTCAACGACCAGACCAAGGCGTCACAGAACCCCAACTTCATTAATAAAGCTTTCCTCTTATACTCGCAATATCCAGATTGCAATCTTAGTTTCTTGCTTGTTCTTCGTTTGCTCGCAGGAAACAGGCCCTCATGGTCAGGCTGATCGTGCTCCGGCGTGGTCAATAACCCTCGGAAGTTGGTTTAGCGATTGCTAAGGCGCGACGTCTCACATGTTCGTAGTCGGATCGTCAAGGTCGACTCCCACGAAAAACGATAGCCACCATCTCATCGAAACATCGGGACACCTTTGCCACTATCAAGTGGTATCAGATTTCCAGGTTGCTCGGTGAGATTTTATAGTTTTTCGTAGTTTAGATCGAGTCTGTTCTTCATACCTATAGTCCACGAAAAAGCCAAAAAAAATTAGGGATAGTTCATCTTATCCGAACCAATCAGAGCCTTTGCATAATCTTTTCTGTATTTGCTTTGTTGAATTTGCGGTTGCATCATCGTGTCAAGTTGCTAGTCCTAGCGTCTCGTACTTTAGAGTTTCAAGGTCTGTTCTCAAGTTGTCACGCCGCCGCTGCGCCATCGTCATCACCGCTGCCATATACCACCATTGTCATCACCGCTGCCATATACCACCATCATTATCACCGCTGCCATATACCACCATCGTAATCACCGCTGCCATATACCACCATCGTCATCGCCGCTACCATATACCACATATCCACCGCCATCACGCTAGTCCGAGTCCACCTCCATCACAAATTCGCCACCAGTCCGTGTCCCATCGCCCTGCAAATATCCGCCACCAATCCGAGTTTCCACCAGATTCATCTCCGCCACCAGTCCTAGTCTGAGTCCAGTAATTGTTGCTTTGTTCTCGATTTCCAGATCACGCGATACTCAGAGTCGTGACAGAGTAGGACTCCCCAACTTCCGAGCCATCGCAGAATAAAAATAGTTCCAGTTTAAAAAAATCTGGCTAGGCAGTTTTTAGGACATTTGTAGACTTTTTCGAAAAAAAATTGTCGCGGTGCAAAAAAAAGAGGAAAAAAAGTGCAAAAAAAAGTGAAAAAAAGAAAAAAAATCAGAGTGTGCTCCTCCCTTGTTTACGTGCAGCGTCGTGATTTTGTTAGTGTTCTAGGCTCGCATCTCTAGTACGGTCTAGCCTAGGACTAGCATAGTACCGTTGTTGAGCGTTTATTCAACTTTGCATCTCTGAATTGATTATTGCTGACCCTTTTTGCTACCATATTATAAACCTTCCCAGCTCGACATACATCTACATCGTGCGTGTGACTCTCCCTAGTTATCCAAGCTTTGAGAGTTTTGACTACATCGGTTGCCGATCACCGCCTGCTGCTGGGTAAGAACTGGTAAGAATTTGAGATTTGCTTGACGGATTTGTGACACCCACCACCACCACTTGTTAGTAGTCTATAGGATCATATTCTTGTGTGTTTCTATTGCTCCTAACCATGCCAGGATGACAAGCCGACAAGATTGACTGGGAGAACTTAACGAATAAGGAGCTTCATGATAAGTTTCAGCAAATGATGACTGAACAGGTGCAAGATGTGCTGAACAATTTTGAAGAGGCCATGGAGAAGATCACTGGCCTTGAGAAGATGTTCGAAACAAAGCTCGATAACAGATTTAATGAACTGCTTGCGCGTCTTCCACCACCGGTGCACCTGCTGCACCTCTGCAGCAACAACAACAACAACGACGACTACCTCCACGTCGGGAAACAGCCCTCCGCCGAGCGAACCGTGTACCTCTTCAGCCTGGCCAAACTGCTGGTGCTGCTGTTGATACTTCTGTGGCTCCTGCTGCTGATGTGGAGGAGGATGATTATGTGGGAGATTACGAGGATGAGGTTGATCAAAATCAGAACTACGTGCAACCACCAGCACCACAACCACCAGGTCGTCCACATGCAAATAATGGCAATGTTAGGGCTCCCCCTCAGGTACGAGATCATGACCATCTCCCTAAACTGAAATTCAATAATGGTAGGTCCATGGGGATGACCTTGGGATGCTCCGCATCAAGAAGATCACTGGCCTTGAGAAGACGTTCGAAACAAAGCTCGATAACAGATTTAATGAACTGCTTGCGCGTCTTCCACCGCCTGCTGCACCTGTCGCACCTCTACAACAACAACAACAACATCGCCTTCCAAATCATGTGGGACAAGGACAGCGTGTTCCCCTTGAGCCTGGTCAAACTTCTGGTGCTGGTGTACCTACTGTTGATGCTTCTGTAGCTCCTGCAGAGGTGGAGGACCATTACGAGCATGAGGTTGATCAAAATCAGAACTACGTGCAAACACCAGGACCACCACCACCAGGTCGTCCTCATGCATATCATCGCAACGGTAGGGCTGCACCTGAGGTACAAGCTCATGACCATCTTCCTAAACTAAAATTGAATATTCCACCATTTGAGGGTAGATATGTTCCTGATATATATCTTACTTGGGAGTTAGAAACTGAACAACGATTTACATGTTTACAATATCCTGAGGAGAGACGTGTTCCTGCTGCTGTTTGTGCTTTCACTAGCTTTGCATGTGTTTGGAGGTCTGAACATTGTAGATTATATCCTGTTCTAGCTACTTGTGCTGCTTTGAAAACTGCTATGCATACTCGTTGGGTTCCACCATATTATCAACGTGAATTACTTCAAAAATTGCAGGGCTTAAGACAAGGAAAAAATTCTATAGAAGAGTATTATCAGGAATTACAAACTGGCTTGATTAGATGTGGTATTGTTGAGGAGAATGAAGCTATGCTTGCATGTTTTATGGGTGGATTAAATAGAGAGATTCAGACCATTCTAGAGTATAAGGATTATAATAATATCACTCATTTATTCCATCTTGCTTGTAAAGCTGAACGTGAAGTGCAGGATTGACAGGCATTGGCGCGAACTAACTTTTCTGCAGGCCGACCTTCATCATGGACACCACGTGCATCATCTACTTCCACTGCACCATCACCTCCTTCAGGTGCCACCTCCAACCGTGATACAAGAAAGCAGGCACAACCACCACTATCTGCCAAGAGCACACCTACCGGGCCTGCACAGAGCTCTTCTTCTTCCATGGCGTCAACAGGGCACACGAGTGATATTATTTGTCATCGTTGTAAGGGAAGAGGACATTTTGCAAGAGAATGCAAATCTCAGCGTGTGATGATTCCTACTGAGGATGGTGGGTATGAGTCGGCTAGTGACTATGATGAGGAGACTTTGGCTCTTATTACACATGAAGAACACGCTGGAGATGATTCTGATCATGAGACGCAATACATGGCTGCTGAAGATGCTGACAGGTATGAATGTTTAGTTGCTCAACGTGTTTTGAGTGTGCAGCTTACACAAGCTGAGCAAAATAAGAAGCATAATTTGTTCCATACAAAGGGAGTTGTGAAGGAACGTTCTATTCGCGTCATCATAGATGGAGGGAGCTGCAACAACTTGGCTAGCATGGAGATGGTGGAGAAGCTATCTCTCACCACAAGACCACATCCACATCCTTACTACATCCAATGGTTCAACAACAACGGCAATGTTAAGGTAACACGTACTGTTCAGGTGCATTTTAGTATCTCTACATATGCTGATTATGTTGATTGTGATGTGGTACCTATGCAAGCATGTTCCTTATTACTTGGTAGACCATGGCAATTTGATAAAAATTCTGTACACCATGGTAGAAACAATCAGTATACTCTTGTTCATAAGGATACAAATATTTGTTTGCTTCCTATGACTCCTGATTCCATTTTGAAAGATGATATTCATAGAGCTAATAAAGAAAAACAGGAGAAAAATTATAGTGAAAATCAGATTGTGGCAAAAGAATTTGAGCAACAAATGAAGCCTAATAACAAACCATCTAGTGTTGCTTCTGAAATTAAATTGAAAAGTGCATGTTTACTTGCCACCAAATCTGATATTGATGAGCTAGTTTTTAGTAAATCTGTTTGCTATGCTTTTGTGTGCAAAGAGGCATTATTTTCATTCGAGGACATGCCTTCCTCTTTGCCCCCTGCAGTCACTAACATTTTAAAGGAGTTCGCTGACGTCTTCCCACAAGACGTGCCACCGGGATTACCACCTATTCGAGAGATTGAGCATCAAATTGACTTAATTCCCGGTGCATCGCTACCCAACCGTGCACCATACCGTACCAATCCAGAGGAGACGAAGGAGATTATGCGTCAAGTACAGGAGCTGCTCGACAAAGGTTATATACGCGAATCTCTTAGTCCTTGTGCTGTTCCTATTATACTAGTGCCTAAAAAGGATGGTACGTCGCGTATGTGTGTTGATTGTAGAGGCATTAATAATATTACTATTCGTTAACGAAGGAGATTATGCGTCAAGTACAGGAGCTGCTCGACAAAGGTTATATACGCGAATCTCTTAGTCCTTGTGTTGTTCCTATTATACTAGTGCCTAAAAAGGATGGTACGTTGCGTATGTATGTTGATTGTAGAGGCATTAATAATATTACTATTCGTTATCATCATCCTATTCCTAGGCTAGATGATATGCTTAATGAATTGAGTAGCTCTACAATATTCTCCAAAGTTGATTTGCGTAGTGGATACCATCAAATTCGTATGAAATTGGGAGATGAATGTAAAACAACATTTAAAACTACGTTTGGTTTATATGAGTGGTTAGTCATGCCTTTTGGGTTAACTAATGCACCTAGTACTTTCATGAGACTAATGAACGAAGTTTTACGTGCTTTCATTGGACGATTTGTGGTAGTCTATTTTGGTGATATACTGATTTATAGCAAATCTTTGGAAGAACATTTGGAACATTTACGTGCTGTTTTTATTGCTCTACGTGATGCACGTTTGTTTGGTAACCTTGGGAAGTGCACCTTTTGCACCGACCGAGTAACTTTTCTTGGCTATGTTGTAACTCCACAGGGAATTGAAGTTGATAAAGCCAAGATTGAAGCTATTGAGAGTTGGCTGCAGCCCAAAACGGTCACACAAGTGAGGAGTTTTCTTGGACTCGCTGATCTCTATAGGCGTTTTGTGATAGATTTTAGCACCATTGCTGCACCTCTCAATGAGCTTACAAAGAAGGATGTGCCTTTTGTTTGGTGTACCGCACAGAAAGAAGCCTTCACGGTATTGAAAGATAAGTTGACACATGCTCCTTTACTCCAACTTCCTGGTTTTAATAAGACTTCTGAGCTTGAATGTGATGCTAGTGGAATTGGATTAGGAGGTGTGTTATTAGAAGATGGCAAACCTGTTGCATACTTTTCTGAAAAATTGAGTGGGCCTAGTCTGAACTATTCTACTTATGATAAAGAATTATATGCTCTTGTTTGGACTTAAGAGACATGGCAACATTATTTATGGCCCAATGAATTTGTTATACATTCTGATCATGAATCTTTGAAACATATTAAAAGTCAAGCTAAACTAAATCGTAGACATGCTAAATGGGTTGAATTCATTGAGACTTTTCCTTATGCCATTAAACACAAGAAGGGTAAAGAAAATGTTATTGCTGATGCTTTGTCTCGTTGCTATACTATGCTTTAACAACTTGACTTCAAAATATTTGGTTTGGAGACCATCAAAGATCAATATGTGCATGATGCTGATTTTAAAGATCTAATGCAGAATTGTAAAGAAGGACGAACATGGAACAAGTTCGGTATTAATGATGGCTTTGTGTTCCGTGCTAACAAGCTATGCATTCCTGCTAGCTCTGTTCGTCTTTTGTTGTTGCAGGAGGCGCATGGAGGAGGATTAATGGGACACTTTGGCATGAAGAAGACGGAGGACGTACTTGCCACACATTTCTTTTGGCCAAAGATGAGACGGGATGTTGAGCGTTTTGTTGCTCGCTGCACTACATGTCAAAAAGCTATGTCTCGACTCAATCCTCATGGTTTATATATGCCTTTGCCTGTACCTAGTGTTCCTTGGGAGGATATATCTATGGACTTTGTTTTAGGTTTACCTCGAACAAAGAAGGGGAGGGATAGCATATTTGTTATCGTGGATAGATTCTCGAAAATGGCACACTTTATACCATGTCATAAAAGCGATGATGCTGTTAATGTTGCTGATTTGTTCTTTCGTGAAATTATTCGCTTGCATGGTGTGCCAAATACTATTGTTTCAGACCAAGATACTAAATTTCTTAGCCACTTTTGGAGATGTTTATGGGCTAAGTTGGGGAACAACAACGGAGTTACAAGTGATGATATCAGGACTTTGAAGCCACCATAATGAGTGCATGAAGCCTTGGACGAAATATACAAGATGCCACTTCATAAACTTCGTCCAGAGGCTATTCTAGGTGCTGCGTCACCTTATTATTGGGCCAGGCCCATGTAATTTCTAAATACATAAGTATAGGCTGTTTTTAGAGTCCGTATGTGTGGGGAAACAAGAGATAGGGTTGGTTTCAGACCCCCTTCCCCAAGGGCCACGAAATTCCCCCCTCTTCCTCCATATATATAGCCATTAGGGCACCGTTTAGACTTTGGGTTTTGTTTAGATTAAAACTTCTCCATAGCTGCAACTTCGCATACTTCGTTTGTGTTCAACGACCAGACCAAGGCGTCACAGAACCCCAACTTCATTAATAAAGCTTTCCTCTTATACTCGCAGTATCCAGATTGCAATCTTAGTTTCTTTCTTGTTCTTCGTTTGCTCACAGGAAACAGGCCCTCTTGGTCAGGTTGATCGTGCTCCGGCGTGGTCAATAACCCTCGGAAGTTGGTTTAGCGATTGCTTAGGCGCGACGTCTCACACGTTCATAGTCAGATTGTCAAGGTCGACTGCCACAGAAAACGATAGCCACCATCTCATCGAAATATCGGGACACCTTTGCCTCTATCACAAGTGGTGGTGGTGGGTGTCACAAATCCATCAAGCAAAACTCAAATTCTTACCAGTTCTTACCCAGCAGCAGGCGGTGATCGGCAACCGTTGTAGTCAAAACTCTCAAAGCTTGGACAGAGCGATTACCAGGGAGAAGCAAACGCACGACGTAGATGTATGTGGAGCTAGGAAGGCTTATAATATGGTAGCAAAAAGGGTCAGCAATAATCAATTCAGATATGCAAAGTTGAATAAATGCTCAACGACGGTATTGTGCTGGTCCTAGGCTAGACCGTGCTAGAGACGCGAGCCTAGAACACTAACAAAATCACGGCGCTGCACGTAAACAAGGGAATAGCACACTCTCGAATTTTTTTTGCGCTCATTTTTTTGCGCTCCTCTTTTTTTGTTGCGAAAAATCACTATAATGGCGAGTGTCTCAAAACGCTCCATGGGACCTAAAAATAGGATAGGGAAACAATATTTGGTCGCCGAAAATTTGGCCTAAAAACTGCCTGGGGGTCTCCAGACTCTTTTTTTTTCGAGACCTACTCAGGCAAGGAAACACAAAACAAAAACTAGATGGATCTCGAAAACAAACCTAATATGAAAAGAACTCGGATTGGTGGTGGACAAGCAGATGTATATGTGGACTCGGATTGGTGGTGGACAGGCGGATGTATATGTGGACTCGGATTGGTGGTGGACAGGCAGATGTATATGTGGACTCGGATTGGTGGTGGACCGGCGGATGTATATGGCAGCGGTAAGGAATATGTTGGTGGTGGTGGTATATGGTAGGAACGATGACGATGGTGCGGCGGCGGCGTGAAAACTTGTGAACAGAACTCGAAACTCTAAGGGAAACCAGATGCTAAGACCAGCAACTTGACACGATGACGCAACCGCAAATTCAACAAAGCAAATACAGAAAAGATTATGCAAAGGCTCAGATTTGTTCGGATAGGATGAACTAACCCTAAATTTTTTTGGCTTTTTTCGTGGACTATAGGTATGAAGAACGGACTCAATCTAAACTACGAAAAATTGTAGAATCTCACCGAGTAACCTGGAAATCTGATACCACTTGATAGAGGCAAAGGTGTCCCGTCTTTTGATGAGATTGTGGCTATCTCTTTGGAGGAAGTCGACTTTGACGATCCGACTACGAACATGCGAGGACGTCGCGCCTTAGCACTCGCTAAACCCACTCCGAGAGGTTATAACCACGCCGGAGCGCGATCAACCTGACCACGAAGGTCTCCTTCCTGCAGGCAGACGAAGAACAAACAAGAAACTAAGATTGCAAGCTGGATATTGCGAACATAAGAGGAAAGCTTTATTGATCAAGGTGGGGTTCTGTGACGCCTTTGTCTGGTTGTTGAACACAAACGAAGTACGCGAAGTTGCAGCTATGGCGAACTTTAATCTAAACAAAACCCAAAGTCTAAATGACGCACTAAGGGCTGTATATATGGAGGAATAGGGGGGAATTTCATGGCCCTTGTGGGAGGGGTCCGAATCCAACCCTAACTCTTGTTTCCCCACACATACGGACTCTAAAAACAGCCTATACTTAAGTATTTCGAAATTACATGGGCCTGGCCCAATAATAAGGAGACGCAGCACCTAGGATAGCCTCTGGACGAAATTTATGAAGTGGCATCTTGTATATTTTGTCCAAGGATTCATGCACTCCTTATGGTGGCTTCAATGTCCTGAAATCATCACTTGTAAGTCCGTTCTTGTTCCCCTTGCGCATGCCATCATCTCCAGGCTTGGTCTTGCTCCAGTGTTCATCTCTCTTATCCATGCCAGGCCATTAATTTGTAAGCAAAACAAATGTATCCAATTTAGGCAGCATCATATTCTCATGAACATTAGAATCATTACCAAGAAACGAAAGTACCTGGTAATTCAATTGTCGTGCGCGAGCTCTAGTAATTGGCACAGTATGTATAGCAGCAGGGGTTGTGGGTGTAACAATGCTATTGATGTCCTCATCATTAGGCTACTTAGGGACGGTTGCTTCTTCATCAACCACCACCATAACTTCCGCATAGGCTTGCCCACCATACACTTCCGCCAACCCAACCTAACCCAATTTTGTTTGTGTTGTGAGTTGTGTCTCCTAAGGTGTTTTGGCTACTTAGGGACCATGCTTCCAACTCCGACACCGTGCATAGTTCACCACCTAACCCTCCACTTCCGCATTGCGTACTCCAAAACCCATCATTGTATTCCCGCAATCCCATTGAGCTTCCGTAAAACCACCACCGCTTTCCGCTACCACCATTTGACATTTGACATTTGAGATTTTGAGTTCGCGGTTTTTCCGTTTCCTAAGGTGTTTCGGCTACTTAGGGACGAGTCTCCATCATCTTGGTATCTACATCAAGAACACCGCCACTCATCATCGCCAAGGATGGTAACCTCCATATCATCTTGGTATTGTGGTATCCATCCATTGTATATTCCCATGCAATTGCATTGATAACCCCTAGCCTATTTTGCGTCACTTGCCTATCGAGACTAGCCATTTGAGTATTGCCGACAACGTAACTTGTGCACATTAGTGATCTACAACATACATTGCATACATACCATATCATATTGGTATCATATAATCTCGTGTGCCTCAAGTTTGTTGCCGCATATACACAATTGCTATCTTGGTTTGTGCATTTCGCATTGTGGCCATACAAAAAAAGAATAAGCTTTTAAGCAAAGAAAAAGAGTGAACAAAGAGCTTGTAAGCAAGTGCCATAGCATCATACCACATTGCACATAAGATTGTCATATCCGATCATCTTGAGAGAAACACCAGAAACAATACATACATAGCATACTTGGGATAGAAAGTTTATCCATTTCGCATCTTATAGGTTGTGCACAAGTGTCGTATCCGCCTATAGAGCAATCGTGGTAGCATCTCTCTTGAGTTGTGCAACACGAGCGTTTTTCGTGGATTCCACATTTTGTGCTCACTCCTTGGTTGCACGACCCCATTTATCTATCTGTGTGTGTGTTTCCGTGTGCCATTCATTGCTATTGGTCTACTTGTTTCACTTGCGAATTTGTGAATCTCTTTCAACATTATTGACTCTTGCTAGCATTTTGAATTAAATTTTTGTGCCACTATCCTCACCGAGCTACTCCATAAGCTTTAGTTTGTAGGTGTGAGTGAACAAGTTCGGTACCAATTCCACTATTCTTTCATCTCACGTTAAGTGAAACGGGATACATCCTCAACTTTGGAAAAAGGTAACTTGGTATTGTTTATCTCATTCCCTACTCACCTCTACTAGAGTCTTGTGATGGATAGGCAAGGCATTTCACCTTCGGTCTACAACAACAACGATGAGTTCGATGCCACAAATAACTCTCCCGACGCCAAGATGCAAGCTCAAATGGATGAGATCAAAGCCCCAAGTCCTACAACCGATCTTCCTCATCTTCGAGAAGACACTCAAGTACACATGCTTCCAAGCTACCATCTCCGGCAAGGTCACATCGGCATCGACACCATCACCACCACGAACGTGAAGGTCAAGAGCTCAACACCAACAACCGCTCAACGACTTCACCATCTCCCTTGGAATCTTCGCCAAGCGACTTCAAGGCATCTTCGCCTTCGGATATACAGCATCTTCGCCAACAAGCACCCCAAGACTACGCTCAAGAGAAGCTCCCCAAGCTCAAGTCCGCGACTTCCACGAGCTACTACGACCTCGACACTGACCACGAGATTCCTTTCTATGGGACTCAAGAACCCGAGGAGTATCTCGAGTGGGAGCACCTAATGGATGACTACCTCAAGCTACATCATGTTCCTCCCGAAGATCAAGTGAAGTGCGCCACAATGATCTTCCATGACTATGCGTCCACATGGTGGCTTCACACACCTTCGGAGAGCTACGACATGAGTTGGCCCAAGACGAAGAGAGCTTTGCGGCGAGAGTTTGTGCCTCCAACCTACACGGAACAACTTCTACGCCAATTGGAGAACACCACCCAAGGATCCAAGTCCATCGACAAGTACTTCAAGGAGATGAAGCATATCTTGCGACGAGCCGGCGTGGAGAACCCCATGTCAATGAAGTTCCACTTCATGATGGGATTGAACAACGACATCTCCAAGACTATCTTCTTCGATAACTACAAGTCCCTCGTCAACAACTACATTGGTGCTCTCAAGGCGGAACAAGAACTCATGAAGGCCAAGGCTTCTCCACCCCAAGCATACTTCTCGAAGACCAAGCTCAAAGACGACGAGCATGAGGCTAGTACCACCAAGAATGTCCAAGCCCGATTAGCTCCAAGACGATGCTCCCAAGTTCGACTTCACCGCCATCCCTCTTTATGGCATTGATGATGCCAAGTCCTCCACGACTCTTTTTCAAGATGGTGCGGCGACGAGGACGACTACGGAGACCTTCAAGGACCAAGCTTTGGAGGCGAGCGACTTGGTGACGACCAAGGATGATGCTTCCATCTTAGGAGGCGAGAGTGATGATGTGCCATCTTCGGCCTTCATCCACGGCGACGGTGACGAGATGATCGAGCATGGGATTTCCCCTTCGGTCATGGAGGAGAGTGATGATGTGCCATCTTCGGCCTTCATCCATGGTGACGGCGATGAGATGGTTGAGTATTTCTCCTCGACCATGGCGACGTATGATAACTTGAGTGACTTTAGCCACCATATTGAGAGTGAGAGTGACTTCACCACTAGCCCCATATATGATGTGTTGCCCCAATTCCCATGTGAGGAGAGCCACAACCCCCACCACTTGAGTGAGATGAGTGACTCCACCATATGTGACTTTGAGTGCACCTATTTTGAGGAAGTGAGTGAACCACCACATAGAGAGAGTGAGATAGTTGATAGGTCTCATGAGGCCATTTGCATTTCTAACAACTTGACCTCTACCTCTATTGTGTCTTCTCATTTGGTGCTAGGTCCCATATATGATGACGCGCCGATTCGCGATGACTACGTCCTTCCTTTGGACAAGACGATGGCCATGGTGGAATATGATACACCCCCCACATGGTTACATCAAGTTGATGATGATGACCACTATTTGGTCTTTCCCACCTCACCCACACCACTTGAGTGGAATGAACAAGGTAACATAGGTGAAGGTGATGCTGTAGTCCGTCTAGTGGACATTATTGACATTAATTGCTTACATGATGTTGATCCACCTATTTCCATGATTCATGCTAGTGCGACTTCCTCATGTGATTTCTTGCCCATTTACGATGAGTATGACGATTCTCATGTGGAGTCTATTAGTCGTGATGCCATGTTACATAGGATTTCTTGTGACAATTCTTTAGGTCACATCATGTTTGTCAATCCGCTTGACTTGTCATATGTTATGCATGAGATCAACCATATGTCATATTTGCAATCTCATCGTAGTGACTATGCATATGCCATAAAAATAAACCCAATTTCCACATATGGCATAGATGACAAGCCAATGGTTATTGGCATTTGTTTCTCTTGTGATGATATTGATATGCTGCCTTTGCATCATTTATCTCATATGCCATGCCATGACCACCTAGCTTCGGATATGCATTGTTTTGGATGTTGCCCATTTTCTCCATATGATGTTTCCCATATTGCTCATGACGAGACCCCCATAGTTTCCTCATACATGTTAGGAGATTTTGATTCGTCCCATTCATTGCATGATCCCAATACTTGTGTGCACAATATGCTCCCCATGAATAAAAATGCTATTGTTGTGCCACACACTTGCTATACTTGTATGCTCAATTTGCGTCCCCATCGTGTTATACATAACAACTATTCTTTCATGATGGATGACATGTTTTTATACCATGCTTCAAATTTCTTTGAGCGATGCTTATCTTGTGCTAACTCACATGTGCACATACACATCATGATGGATGATGTGTACATTTACCACGCACGCAATTTCTTTGGTTTGTGTCTCGTTTGTGTAGGTACGCATGCATACTTGTCAACCTCGCAATCCCACGAGTTGAAAAAATGAGATCTAGAGAGCAATGATGACTTGGGATCCCATGGATTGCCTTTACCAATTCTCTCTTCGCGCAAAGACTTCGTGCATTTCTTCTACATGGCCCTCACTTGGCTATGGGTTATTGTCCATTACATATTATATGCCCATCTTGTCATGTTCACTTTGCACGACATGCTTATTCATATGCCTTTACCATGCATTTGTGACCCATGCTTTGCATTACACATGTTGGTTGATTCTAGTACTTGTATGTGTATTTGCAAGCTTGGTGGAGATATTGCTTGTTATTTCCATGTTTGCTTTGTGCCCCATGCCTATGATACACTATGCTCTTGCTTTGTATTCGTGCTTGCGATATGTCATGTGCATTGCCTATGCCTATTATTAGCTCACATGACATGATTGCCATGATTTCCTCTAGTATGTTGCATCTTCGCACTACTAGCTTGCACAACTTGATTGACATGCTTGCTTATGTTGCATCACCAATGATTCATACATGCTCCTTTCATGCGGTTGATGACAACCATTTACATGCTTTGCACATGATTATTATTGCTTCTTGTCATATATCTCCATGTGTAGACTCTCTCATGCTAGATGATTTGCCATGTATTGAGTGCAATTATGCCTTTCGTCTTGATAATGAGTTTGCCCCCATAGCATTCTCACAAATATTTGGAGATTTTGACATATTCCTTGTGAAGCATGCTTGTCTTACCTCTTTGCACCATATACCTAGTGCCATGAATATAGCCATTCTTGCATCATATTATTCATGCACTTGTGCTTCTAATGGTTATGTGCAAAAGAAGAGAACCATCATGATGGATGATGTGTTTATCTACCATGCGCATACGTTCTTTGCCTTGTTTTGTGCATGTGTAGGATACTTGAACTTTGTGTCGACTTCCGCTTCACGTGAGTTAACCATTCGAGCTCTTGAGAGCGAGCCTCATACATTCTACCACGACTCGCTTCTACACCACATTTGCTTGCGCCTCGGCACTGTGAAGAATGCACAAGGACACGCCTTCAAGATGACATCTTTCCTGAGCATGGATATTATGGATCATACTACCTGTGTTGCTTGCACCTTGAGACTTATTGGTCATCTTGGACCATTTGATTGCACACATGTTAGAGATCTTGCTTTGACTTGTCATTTTGTCCCTTCCATGCATCATGATATATATGCCTTGTGTGTTGCATCCGACTTGTGGATTACTTGCTCCTCTAATATGGTTGGTTGCAACAATATCATTTCTTCACATATGCCATGTCCCATTGATTGCTACATGCTTGTGTTTATTGCCTCACACATGATGAACATTTGCTATTTCCATTGTGTTGAGTGCCGCACTATCTTCACTACACCCCATGCACATTATGCTTGGATTGTCTTGCACTTGACCCATGTGTTTAGACACTTCATTTTATTTGGTGTTGTGAATGATTCTTATGCCTACCATAGACCTTTCATTGAGAAATTTGTGAATGCTTGCTATGACTTTGAGGTAGATACTTATTCTCTTGTCACACACATTTTCATCACTACCTCACATTTACATGCTTGTCCCTATGATATCTTTGCTTGTGCTCGATTTATATGCATCAATGCCATGTATAATACGGGGCTAACCCGGTGTAGGCCGATCTTTCACGATTGGAGTGGGATCCCTCAAAGAACACGAAGAACACGGGGAATAATGGAGAGAAATCACAAGGGGAAACACTCAAGAACAAGTCCAATCACACATCCACTAGACAATCAAACACACAAGATCCACAAGGTACATGAACAACAAAGGGAAAGATACGAGGTAAAGTTCATCTCCGTGAGGAGGTCTTGAATCCACGAGGGGATCTTCCCATGAAGGGGTCTTGAATCCAAGGTGGATCTTCTCCGTAGAGGCCGCGGTCTCTCTCGTGGAGTAGATCTGATATGGATGAGCAAAGCTCTATCTCAAATGAGCTAATCCTTTGCTAACCCTAACTAGAGGAAGGGGAAGGAGTATACATAGGCTAGTCCACGAAGGGGTAAGTGAGATGGGGATACATGGGCCTCTGGCCCGGCTATGCACGCGCAGGTGCCAGATGTCCGGGCTGGGGGCCGGATGTCCGAGGCTTCAGGAGGAACTGGACGTCCGGGGCTCGGGCCGGATGTCCGGGCTGAAGTGGCCAAACTTCGGGTGCGTTCTGTCATCGATGTCGGAGTTCCGGGGGAGAGGCCGGATGTCCGGGAGTTGGGGAGGCGCCGGATGTCGGGGGTCGCGCCGGATATCCGGCCGCTGAAGCTTGTCCGGTCGTCCATTGGTGCAGCTATTGGGCGGCTGCACAGGCGCCAGATGTCCGGCCTCTGGCCCGGATGTCCGGCCGCTGGCCCGGATGTCCGGCCGTTGTAGCTTCAGCAGCTCCGTCTTCTTCCGTCGTCTCTTCCAGGCTGCCCTCGCGGATGGTGTAGTTGTTCCTTGGCGCTTGCACTCCTCCTCGTCGTCCGTAGTGTTCCGACAATACCTATGCATGCATACGAGTGGAGTGTTAAGTAGTATACCATCCTCGAAGGTGTCAACTGAGCACGTGTAAAGGAGATGATTCACCTTTGTGTATGTGAGGTAGATGTCGCACGTGTCACTCGCCAAATGGACTCTTGACATGGTGATGTCCATAGGATGCTCCGCATCATCTCCCCTCCCTTGGGAAAGATCCGACCTAGGATCGAACACCAAATCACCATGGGAAAGAGATGGCTTTGCCGTGTAGATGTGGACGTTCACCAAGTACTCATCATTGTAGGTATGTATGTCCTCGGAAAAGATCCACGCCTCGACCCTTTTTGTGTTGGGGCAATGAGATATCCATGAACCAGCATAGAGTGAAGATACTTATAAGGATTGTTAGCAAAAAGATATGGATGATGGCAATTAATCTGTTTGTTTATGCTCTATCCAACACAATAGTGAGCTCTAAGATGGTAACTAAGAGCTCGGTAGCCTTCTCTTTTTCCTGCCCATAATGAGTTGTTAAACAATAATGTTTGAATCTTTTTCATTTGTAGTGATTCGCAAAGCAGATTACTCAAGATTACCTTGCAATGTACGTGATTGGTGGGCATGCAATGAGGGTTAAAGTATTTCGTTGAGACTACAATGAGCACCGAAAAGTCCTAATGAAGACATTGAAGGATGGGTGGGCGGCCATCACAAGGGGTTGGCCTAGAGTCATGCGTGCATTAGGCATGGTGGAGGGCACAATATGGGCATTCTACTTCATCTTCTCCAGCAACCAGAATGACTTCAGCCTCTGTCTTTACCGTCTTTAATACAATTGTGGTTCATCATTCTTTACTTGGTGCTTCAGTAGTTCTTTGGTATATGTACCTATGAATCGAATTATGCATTCTTTCTTGAACCTATATTTGTAATAACCATGATTCGATATGAAATAAGTTTCAACTTCAAAATCTATTTCAAATTCAAATTTTGTGAATTTTAAATGCAGGGATTAAATGAGTGTTAAGTTATGCTCTGCAAGCATTACACTGCACACAGTTTGCGAGAGCAAAACCTCTGTGATAAATGTCAAGAACAGACACATTTCTCATATCACTACGTGCGCGAGAATCTCTACTGTATAGACGATCAACCAAGAAAAAACGTGTGAGATTAACAACTGCAACGCACACAGTTCCTTCTTATTAAATGTTTGTGATAGTCTCCTTATCACACATGCTTTGCAATCTTGAACTATTTACGATGTCGTGCGCATCGTAAACATTGGTCAAAGAAGAACGCATGAGATAGTACTTCATCCGCAAGGGTACTATGGATGAATCGTTTGGGACATTTTATATATCACAAACGTTTATCGACATAGCAACATGTGCGATTGTTCAAGCTTTGCATACAGTTTTATAGCGAATGATAGTCTCCTTGTCATACACGCTTTACAATTGTGAATTGTTTGTGACGGGGAGCACATCGTAAACGTTGCGCCATAGAATAGCGCGGTAATGCCATCCCACACGAGTAGCAAGGATGGAGCATTTGAGAAATTTGATATATCGCAAACAGTTGTGTGACGATTCACATTTGGAATAGATGCGGGAGTTGCATACGCTTATTTATGCCAAACGTATGCATTCTTACTCCCTATCACCGATGATTTCTGGGTCATGTGGGATGGATCCCCCCTATCGCACACACAGGCAAGGCGACGGTTTCAAACTATATCATGAAAAGGGGTTAAAAACCATTTGTATAGGACATCACTGCAGCAGTGACACTAATTGGACTACACACATCAATATGCAATTTTCCAATTATTTTGTTGCCCATCCTTTATGGCTTGTGAGCGATATTTTAGTTTAATTCACCATTTGGAAAAAAGATGCAAGTGTCAGATAATTCATAATTAGACGACTTCAAGATCTATCACTATGGAATTTCTCCATGCAGGTTTCTCCATTGTGACTAAAACCAGGCCACGCATATGTGGTATTCTTTTAATCTTGAGACATTTAGCGTAAGCGTTATGGATGTTTAATTTTATCTTCAATATCATAACATACATCATGTTCATAATAGGAGTATGGTCTTTAGTCATTCATAAAAATGAACAAATAATTATTCTCTTATGAGCAACCCTTTTGTAATAAGCATTATGATGTAGACTATAGTATACAAAACTCTAAGATGAATTATGAAAATTTACATAGAGGTAATCCATTGATGGGAAGTACTATAACTTTTATAAAGTTCCCATTAGTTATTTTAACCTCATTATTTGTTGGTCATTTAGGTTGTAGTAGTTCTTGCATCGACTCACAACAACATACAATCAAGTCGGTATCCTTGTGATCAAATTTTAACCACAATCCCGAAGAATTAGTGATCAATAATTTAATTACAATTACCAAGAATTACATTTACTTGACGAACTTTCTCTACATCATATAACTTGTATGACATTCGTAACTAAGCTCGGCATTCGAGTCTTGTTTTCTTTCTGTCTTTTTAACTCTTATGTATTACTTCCAATATTTCTCCTACTCATAGAAGAAGCATCCAACTTTAATAGTGGCGTGAGCCCTGAACTTCCCTAGGCATGTAAGTCTCATTACATCCTTCGGTTTTGTTTTCTCTCTTTAAGTTCTCAGCATCAAGTCATGACTGGCGTTCTTCTGGATTCTATGAATTGCAGTCTTAAACATAGTTGAACATTTCACCAGAAGTTGCAAGCAAACACTTCTTTAGATATATCACATACTCCCTCCCTTCCTTTATATAAGGTGTATTTTTTTAATAAAATTCCACAATGTAAGGTGCACTTCTTCGTAATTCCGCTTTGCCCTCTAGAAAAAAAGGAAAGCATCTCTCTCCCGATTGCATGTATCTCTTCTTGTAGAAAAATAAGGAAAGTATCTCTCTCGGTTGCATGTATCTCTTACTTTTCTGGACTCATTGATTTACATGCCGCTAACCAACAAATTTGCCAAGGGTAATTTTGTCCTAACATCTCTGTAATTATGTGCCTTGGTCACCATGCCCAAAATAATACACCTTATATTAAGGAATGGATGGAGTATCTTTTAGCCTTTGTTTGTTTTTGAAAAAAAAATTCAGGTCCAAGAATATCACATGACTATCCCAAACATTTTGAAGTTTGAGTTTCTTGGAAGAAAGTAGACCGTAATAGGATTCTAGCCATTTGGATCGAAGGACATGAGTCTCATCATCCAGGCATCTAAGGGAGAATATTGTAAGCATGCAATAGGACAAAAATCCTTCAAGGCACTCTAGAGGGTGATCCTCTCATTACCTTTACCTATCGTAAAGATCCAACCAGATAATAAAAATAGCTAATCAATTTCAACAAGAATGGTGGATCCGTGAACCATTACAACTACAATGCAAACTAGACATAAACAATGTTCATAATTAATTGCCCTAGTGATTAAACTTAATTAATACATATTGTGCTCCCACTCAAACCAATATATATATATATATATATATATCATAATTGACTTTAAGTGATTCAAGACCCATATCTTATTCACTATCATTGATGTGGACATCACTGATGACGTGAACTTAAATGGTAGGCCATCTTGCCGATCATATCTCCATGTGACTCTTGTTCATCTTTCGATGCTTTGTGCTCCAAGATTAGGACGATCCTGCTAGAACTTCAAGACAACTGAGTGTTCCTGCCGTGAGGTCTGCCCTTCACCTGCCTTACACTTCACGATTCGTTTGTACACAAGTGGACATGATGCACCCCAAAAAGCTATATGTTATAGACGGTTGCTACACTAGGAAGAACACTAACAACTTGATATTTTATGTGAGAGATCACTCTAATAAAAATGACTACCGCGCAATCAAAAGGGTGCAATCAAAAAGGGATGACCATATTAGGTAATTCATAATAGCATTATATGGTATAGCCCTGGGCGTCGAGGATATATTCATGGTCTTCATGAATCTTCAACCGAAATCGTTGTCGTGGCAATGAAAAAGTCGTTGTCATGGCAGCAGTTTCAAAAACGTTGTCATGGCAGCAGTTTCAAAAACGTTGTCATGGCAGCAATTTCAAAAACACTGCCGTGGGACCAAAATTTTCCTTCTCCTCCCCGGCTTGATGAAGCCCCCTTGCACCGGGGTCCTCCGTAGCAAGTCCGTCACTCCCATTAAGTAATAAAATAAAATAATGAGTTTGACACACAGGTCATTAAAGTGAAAATCCTTTGGCTCCAACATCATATTGTACTGTGACGCGCAGGTCACTTATCGTTACATCATATAACCATCTCATACATAAACTCATTATCATGACGAAGGCTATACCACATCACATGCATCCTACAAACCAAGTTAGATGTCCTCTAATCGGTTTAGCAAATTTTAATTTATGTGGCTTCTAGGGTTTCAGAGAACCCTAGCTACCTATGTCCACCATCAAGTCTAATTATTCTTGTTGCTAGAAACTTCGTGGGGTATGTGAGGGAAGAGACTTAATTAAAAATCACTAGCCCCACACTAAATTTCATCAATACGCGTGACCCTCGTGAAGATCAAACATCTTCATGCCCTCTCGTGTTTGTGACAGTTCACTATTCTTGACTATAATGCAGCCGGAAGAACTGTTAGCAGATTGCTGACGGCCAGAGCCAATCAATTGTCAGAACTTTGTAGAAAGCTATATCACACCGCCAATGAACTTAAACAAGCAATACTCGTGGGAAGCAAACAAGAACATCAAGTAAAAGATCTTATATTCTACTCGCACAATTTTCTTAATGCTAGAACTCATCTAGTTCTTAATTATTATTATCAATAGATTAGAATCATTACTAAAAAACTTTGTGCAATACCCTCACAGTCACATGTGATCTAGATTGTAACCTGCATCTACTCATAGAACTGCTCTGCTACCACTTTTGGGAAACATGGTAGAAAACAAAAAAAATCACCCTACAATCAAGGTCGCGAATCACTATGAAGATGCATACAACGTTAGATTGGACCGTTAGCAACTTTGAGATGCAGCGGAAGAAGGGTTGGTGTAGATCATTCTTGAAGTCCCTCAAACCGTCCACGACGATCCCTCAAACAAAAGACAAAAAGCACGTCCTCTCTACAGATTGCGAGCGTACATGCTTCACGATCCGGCAGCGCTTCGCCATCCAAAGCTAATCATCGCTAGAGAATTAGAGGGAGCAGAGAACCTCACATGGCTTCTCTATTATGAGGAACTAGCGAAGAAGAGAAGGGTGCACGAGACAACGGGAAACTTTTGTCTCTAGGGGCGAGGCCCCTCTCATGTATATATAGGTGGAGGGGAGAGGTGGCAGCCAACTTGGGGAGGAATCCTCCCTTAATGCAACCCCAAGGGGAGAGGGAGTCCCTCTCCCCCTAGGGTTCAGCCCCCAAGCTTGTCCAACAAGCTAAGGGGGCGCCATATCCCTATTGGGCCCAATAGGCCCATTAACTATCCCCAATGAGGCCTTTAGCAACTTCTATTATCCCATAGCATATAAATAAAACCTAGGAGCCTCCTAATCATTATTAGATCCCTTTATTTCTTATATTATGACTCTAGAAACTTTTTCGCCTATATATCTATTCTCGGTATTCCCCAAAACACTTCTAGTAACCATAAAATGCTTCTGGTTTCTCTCGAAACTATTTCTTATGTTTCTCATAACTCTCATTCCACTAACACTCAACATATCATGATTCCCTTAAGCTTGCGACCCTGTAATTCAGTAAAACATAGACATGAATGATGCCCCCTTTCATTCAGTGACTAATAGTGGAACCGTTTACATCCATATTGATCCATGTGAATACACGAATGGTATTTGAGTGAACCTTTGGTTATCATGTGCTACTCCCTTTGCCTCGCGATACTTTACAAAAGCCGAGGTGAGATATATCGGTCTCCTTTTGAGTCCTTCTCATGCTTATTATACCGTTCTCCTCGTTACTGGTTTTTTTCTTCTTTCTCGTTGACATGTTTCGGCATCCCTGTGACCTTGTCACCTGTGTGTGGCCAGACGATGATGGATGCCATCACACCAAGAGGGCCCTAAGAATATCTCTCCATCATCAGAGGAGCAAATCCCACTCTTGAGTTATCTAGCCCCTTGTCAAACTTTTCGATGAACTTGTAAGTTGTTGTTATGATCATCGTGTTATAGATGACGTTTGAGCAACCCCCAAAGTCCATCGTATGTTAAGTGACTATGATACTCTCATGGTGTAAGGAACTAAAGCATACGTCAACTCTCTGTGTTTTTTCGATTGACTTGTAACGATAGTATCTCAAAGTATAACAAACAAGTTGGGAAAATTCAATATGATCGTTCTTCTAATGTCATACTCTCAAAGTTCTTTTTGGACTATCATTACACTTAACGATATCCCAAGATCTGGAAAACATAATCACAAACAACACTTGAGCTAGTCTTAGAGGCGAGACTTGGAATCATGTTTTACTGTTTATCATTCCACATGTGCTCATGAGTTTTCCACTGAATCGTGATCATAGAAGTTATAGCATATAATATAAACTCTTAATTATAAATGTGAAAATAAATGATACAATAATATTGCCTCTAGGGCATATTACCAACACACATAGCATATCACAGGGCTCGAGCACACTCGCTACTCTCCCATAGTGCGACCTCCATCTCCTCCAGCCATTAGGACCATCGGCATCCCGCTCCGGCGGTAGAGAGCAATCAGGGGATTGCACTACCTCGTGAGAAGCCTGGGGCCCCGAAGAAAACCAAACTATTGAGCCCATACTCACAGCCTAGTCAATAGCTGCGTTATTGGAGCCTATGGTTGCCAGCACAGTCGTGCTCTCCCTTTAAGTGCATCTAGTGGCCCTTAGTGATTTTGGTGTATTGAAGACTTATAGGTTAAGGGACTAATGTGTTTGTGAGAGTACACAGGTTCTACAAGTCTATGCGGAGTTTGATATTTATGATGAAAGTCGACCCTAAAAATGAATGTCTTCATTTGAAGACTTTGAAAATGAGGAAATTGGTGTGACCTTGAAGACTTTGATATTTGATGAGGACATCACTAACAAAGTTACACCCACAGCCCGTCCTGGTACATATACAGGACCAATTACTAGAGCTCGCGCATGCCAATTAAATTACGAGGTACTTTCGTTTCTTGGTAATGATTCTAATGTTCATGAGAATATGTTGCTGCCTAAATTGGATACATTTGTCTTGCTTACAAATGAAGGGCCTAGCTTGGACAGGAAGGATGATTATTGGAGCAAGATCAAGCATGGAGATGATGGCATGCGCAAGGGGAACAACAACGGAGTTACAAGTGATGATTTCAGGACTTTAAAGCCACCATAATGAGTGTGTGAAGTCTTGGACGAAATATACAAGATGCCACTTCATAAATTTCGTTCAGAGGCTATTATAGGTGCTGTGTCACCTTATTATTGGGCCAGGCCCATATAATTTCGAAATATTTGAGTATAGGCTGTTTTTAGAGTCCGTATGTGTGGGGAAACAAGAGTTAGGGTTGGTTTCGGACCCCTCCTCCAAGGGCCACAAAATTCCCCCCTCTTCCTCCATATATACAGCCCTTAGGGCGTCGTTTAGACTTTGGGTTTTGTTTAGACTAAAAGTTCGCCATAGCTGCAACTTCGCGTACTTCGTTTGTGTTCAACGACCAGACAAAGGCGTCACAGAACCCCACCTTCATTAATAAAGCTTTCCTATTATATTCGCAATATCCAGATTGCAAACTCAGTTTCTTGCTTGCTCTTCGTTTGCTCGTAGGAAACAGACCCTCGTGGTCAGGTTGACCGTGCTCCAGCGTGGTCAATAACCCCTTGGAAGTTGGTTTAGCGATTGCTAAGGCGCGACGTCTCGCACGTTCGTAGTCAGATTGTCAAGGTCGACTACCACAGAAAACGATAGTCACCATCTCATCGAAACATCGGGACACCTTCGCCTCTATCAAGTGGTATCAGATTTCCCGGTTGCTCGGTGAGATTTTACAGTTTTTCGTAGTTTAGATAGAGTGTGTTCTTCATACCTATAGTCCACGAAAAATCCAAAAAAATTTAGGGTTAGTTCATCCTATCCGAACCAATCTGAGCCTTTGCATAATCTTTTCTGTATTTGCTTTGTTGAATTTGCGGTTGCATCGTCGTGTCAAGTTGCTGGTCTTAGCGTCTAGTCCTTTAGAGTTTCGAGTTCTGTTCACAGGTTGTCGCGTCGCCGCTGCCATATATCACCACCGCATCATCATCATCGCTGCTGCCATATACCACCACCGCATCAACTTCATCGCCGCTGCCATATACCACCACCATATATTCACCGCCAATCTGAGTCCATATACGCCACCACATTTCTGCCGCCATCACGCCAATCCGAGTCCACCTGCAACATATATCCGCCACCAATCCGAGTTCCACCAGATTCATCTCCGCCACCAGTCCGAGTTCCACCAGATTCATCTCCGCCACCAGTCCGAGTTGCACCAGATTCATCTCCGCCACCAGTCCTAGTCCAAGTTCAGTATTTTGTTACTCTGTTTTGGATTTCCAGATCACGCCATACTCCGAGTCATGACAGAGAAGGACTCCCGAACTTTCATGCTACCCGCAGAAGAAAAATAGTTCCAGTTTCAAAAAAAAACTAAGTCTGGAAAATTCTGGCTAGGCAGATTTTAGACCATTTGTAGACTTTTTCGAAAAAAATTGTTGCGGAGGAAAAAAAGAGAAAAAAAAGAAAAAAAAGAAAAAATTCAGAGTGTGCTCCTCCTTCGTTTACGTGTAGCGCTGTGATTTTGTTAGTGTTCTAGGCTCGCGTCTCTAGAACGGTCTAGCCTAGGACCAGCACAGTACCGTCGGTGAGCGTTTATTCAACTTTGCATCTCTGAATTGATTATTGCTGACCCTTTTTGCTACCATATTATAAGCCTTCCTAGCTCCACATACATCTACATCTTGCGTTTGACTCTCCCTGGTAATCGCTCTATCCAAGCTTTGAGAATTTTGACTGCAACGGTTGCCGATCACCGCCTGCTGCTGGGTAAGAACTGGTAATAATTTGAGATTTGCTTGACGGATTTGTGACACCCACCACCACCACTTGTTAGTAGTCTGTAGGATCATATTCTTGTGTGCTTCTGTTGCTGCTAACCATGCCAGGATCACAAGGCGTGATAGAGGCGAAGGTGTCCCGATGTTTCGATGAGATGATGACTATCGTTTTTTGTGGGAGTCGACCTTGACGATCCGACTACAAACGTGCGAGACGTCGCGCCTTAGCAATCCCTAAACCAAATTCCGAGGGGTTATTGACCATGCCGGAGCACGATCAACCTGACCACAAGGGTCTGTTTCCTGCGAGCAAACAAAGAACAAGCAAGAAACCGAGATTGCAATCTGGATATTGCGAACATAAGAGGAAAGCTCTATTAATGAAGGTGGGGTTCTGTGACGCCTTTGTCTGGTCGTTGAACACAAACGAAGTACGCGAAGTTGCAACTATGGCGAACTTTTAGTCTAAACAAAACCCAAAGTCTAACCGATGCCCTAAGGGCTGTATATATGGAGGAAGATGGGGGGAATTTCGTGGCCCTTGGGGAAGGGGTCCGAAACCAACCCTATCTCTTGTTTCCCCACACATATGGACTCTAAAAACAGCCTATACTTATGTATTTCGAAATTACATGGGCCTGGCCCAATAATAAGGTGACGCAGCACCTAGAATAGCCTCTGGACGAAATTTATGAAGTGGCATCTTGTATATTTCGTCCAAGGCTTCATGGACTCCTTATGGTGGCTTCAAAGTCCTGAAATTATCACTTGTAACTCCGTTCTTGTTCCCCTTGTATATTGAAGTATTTCGAAATTACATGGGCCTGGCCCAAAATAAGGTGACGCATCACCTAGAATAGCCTTTGGACGAAAACTATGAAGTCACATCTTGTATATTTTGTCCAAGGCTTCATGCACTTATTATGGTGGCTACAAAGTCCTGAAATCATCACTTGAAACTCTGTTCTTGTCTCCCTTGCGCACGCCATCATCTCCATGCTTGTTCTTGCTCCAATGTTCATCCTTCTCCAAGCTAGGCCCTTCATTTGTAAGCAAAACAAATGTATCCAATTTAGGCAGCATCATATTCTCATGAACATTAGAATCATTACCGAGAAATGAAAGTACCTGATAATTTAATTGGCGTGCGCGAGCTCTAGTAATTGGTCCAGTATGTATAGCAGCAGGGGCTGTCGGTGTAACAATGGTATTGATGTCCTCATCATCCTCCCCTTCTTAAAATGAAGTCGTCCCCGACGGAAGCTCATCTTCCTCACCCAAATAAGGCTTCAAATCTACAATGTTAAAACTGGGACTAACCCCAAAATCTGCAGGTAGCTCAAGTTTATATGCATTATCATTTATTTTCTCTAACACCTTAAAAGGACCAGCAGCACGTTGCATTAGCTTTGATTTGCGCAAATTGGGAAATCTATCCTTACGCAAATGTAACCAAACAAGATCTCCAGGCGCAAACACAACATGTTTTCTACCCTTATCTCCGGCAAGTTTATATCAAGCATTCATACGCTCAATGTTTTCCTTAGTTAACTCATGCATTTTTAAAATTAATTCAGCACGTTGTTTAGCATCAAAATTAACCTTCTCCGAAGATGGAAGAGGCAAAAAATCAATAGGTGCATGAGGTAGGAAACCATACACAATTTCAAAAGGGCACATCTTAGTAGTAGAGTGCAACGAACGATTATAAGCAAATTCAATATGAGGCAAGCATTCTTCCCACATGTTCTTATTATTCTTCAAAACAGCCCTAAGCATAGTAGACAAAGTTATATTGACTACTTCAGTTTGTCCATCAGTTTGGGGGTGACATGTAGTACTAAAAAGCAGTTCAGTCCCCAACTTAGCCCATAAACATCTCCAAACGTTCCCCAATTTAGTATCACGATCTGAAACGATAGTATTTGGCACACCATGCAAGCGAATAATTTCACAAAAGAACAAATCAGCAACATTAACATCATCATCGCTTTTTTGACATGGTATAAAGTGTGCCATTTTCGAGAACCTATCGACGACAACAAATATGTTATCCCTCCCCTTCTTTGTTCGAGGTAAACCTAAAACAAAGTCCATAGATATATCATCCCAAGGAACACTAGGTACAGGCAAAGGCATATATAAACCATGAGGATTGAGTCGTGACTTAGCTTTTTGACATGTAGTGCAGCGAGCAACAAAATGCTCAACATCCCGTCTCATCTATGGCCAAAAGAAATTTGTAGCAAGTATATCCTCCGTCTTCTTCACGCCAAAGTGATGCGGAGCATCCTACGATCATCCCCATGGACCTACCATCGTCTCATCAAGAGCCAAGAGGACCTATGACACGAGCACGAGCTAGAGCTCTTGAGAACGAGGTGACTTCCTTCCTTAGTGATATCACATATGATCCACTCGAGACATGGCTACTACCTAAGTCCGATATGCTATGCATGATTAGGTGTCAAGAGGAACCTCCCGAGGATGCACGTGAAGACGGACAAGCCGCCAAGTTCACGGATGAAGAGAAATGCCGGAAGGAGAAGAAGACAGCTCCAGGGCCCGGACATCCGGCCCCAGCCCCGGACATCCGGCCGGTGGAGACATCTACTACAGCCGCATCCCAGCCGCCCAACATCTACAGGCCCCGGACATCCGGCCCCAGCCCGGACATCCGGCCAGAAGCCCGGAAATCCGGCGCCACGCTCCAGAACCTATAGAAGCTTTCGTCGTCAGCCCGGACATCCGGCCCCTCCAGAAGCCCCGGACATCTGGCCCGACGCCCGGACATCTGGCTCCGCCTGTCTGCGCATAGTAAAGGGCCGAAGCCCATGTACCTCTTCGCCCCCCTAGACTATATATACTCCATCCCCTTCCTCTTTCTAGGGTTAGCATTGGTTTAGCTCATAGTTGAGATAGATCTTTGCTCATCCATTACGGATCTCCTCCTCGAGAGAGACTGCAGCCCCTCTTCAGAGAAGATCACCTTGGATTCAAGACCCCCTCTTGGGTGGCCCCCGTCAAGACCTCCTCACAGAGAAGAACCGGTTACCGTTTGTATCGTCCGTTGTTGACTTTGGATCTTGTATCTCACCTTTGTGTTCATCAATCTAGCGCATGTGTGATCTATTCTTGTTGGTTGAGTGATTCTGTCGTGTTTTCCCTCGTGTTTCCCCTCGTGTTCTTCATGTTCTTCTTTGGGATCCACTCCTTTCGTGAAAGATCGGCTGTATAGGGTTCCACCCTACATCATCTTGGTATCATGAGCCACGTTGATCATGATTTCGGAGCCCCCTCTCTTTGTTTTTAGCTTGATTTTGTTGTTTTTCGTCCTAATCCGAAAATTGCCCCACAAAAATAGCGCCAATTTTTTTTTGTGATTTTTTGGTGTGATGAAGTTTTGTTGGATTTGATCCGTGGATTTCGTGTGTTGCAGGTAGATCTAGCTTTCCCCCAAATTTTCCCCAATTTCCATCCACAAAATCTTCCGAATTTTGCCCCGGATTTGACCTCTCCACGCGGTGTTCTTCGAGTTCGTCCACGGATCCCGAGCCCGGACATCCGGCCTGACAGCCCGGAGATCCGGCCCGACCCGGACATCCGGGCAGCAGCCCGGAGATCCAGCCCCTGACAGCATCACTTCCATCCTCCTCTTTGTTTTCCGCCTAACTCTCACCAAATTTTGTCCCGGTGCCCACATACACTTCCGCATACCACCACCACTTCCGCATAGCACCACCATAGCCTTTCCCGCTACCAACTCCGACAATTTTGACCTGTTTTGCTGTGAGAATTTGAGTTGTGGTTTCCGTGTCCTATTGTGTTCGGCTATCTAGGTACGGTTCGACATCAACTTCACCACCGCTCATCTTCGCCAAGGACTACTACGAACGGCTACATCACAATTGTGGTATCAACCTCACCTTGGTAACATTTCGGTATCGTGATATCATCATACTCTCTTGCATTTGCATTGATAACCCCATAGCCTTACTTTTGCGTAGCTTACCCATCGAGACTAGCCTTTGAGTATTGCCTGCAATGTGACTTGTGCACATTAGTGATCATACTTCCCATAGCATACATACCATCATCGTGTTGCATATCTTGGTATCATCTCTTGTGTCACAAAGTTTTCATCGCATACACAATTGCTATCTTGGTTCGTTGAAGCATTGCATGAGAAAAGAGCTCAAACAACAAAGAGCCAAACAAGCTTTCAAGCAAAAGAGGAAAGATTTATATGCAAGAAGCATAGCATCGTAGAACATTAAGATTGTCATACGCGATCATCTTGGATCAAAGCATCGGAACATCATACATATAGCATACTTGTGATAGAAGTCATTGCATTTTTGCTTAGTAGGTTGTGCACAAGTTCGTATCCGCCTATTGTGCAATCGTGCTACCGTCTCTCTAGTGTTGTGCAACAAGAGCATCTTGGTGGATTCCACATTTTGGCTCATCCTTGGCTGCCCAACCCCACATTATCTATTTGCGTGTGTGTTTCTGTGTACCACATCTTGCTATTGGTCTACTTGTTGCATTTGCAAATTTGTGAATCTTTTCCAACATTATTGAGTCTCTCTTACAATTGCATCAAATTTTGTGCCACCATCCTAACCAAGCTCCACCATAAGCTTTTACTTGTGTAGGTGTGAGAAACCGACAAGAATTGGTACAATTGTGCTATTTCCTTTCTACACATTGGAGTGATCTTTGATCCATTTTCAACATCGGTCAAGGTACATTTGGTATAGGTTTTTCTTTTTCTCCCACTCACATATCTTTGTTTGGAATGATGGATAGGCCAAGTACTTCTACCAACCCACTCTTCTTGGAGCAAGACGACGACATGTCATCCTACGTCACCAACACTCAACTATTTGGTGCACATCGGGCTTTGCATCAAGAACAACTAGCTTTGGGCGACCGCATCGACAATCTCGCCAACAGATAGAGGCGGAGGTGTCTCGATCTTTCGATGAGATGATAACTATCGATTTGGTGGAGACGACTTTGACGATCCGACTACAAACGTGCACGACGTTGCGCCTTAGCAATCGCTAAACCAATCTCCTGAGGTTACTGACAATGCCGGAAGCACGGTCAGCCTGACCACGAAGGTCTATTCCTGCAAGAAATTGAAGAACGGGCAAGAATATGATAAAGCAATCTGAATATTGCGAATATATATGAAGTATTGATAATGGTGGGGATCCGTAAGCGGTCTTGGTCTGGTCGTTGGACACAAACGAAGTACACGAAGTTGCAATCGCTAACTTTTAACTAAACAAATCCTCAGGAAAAAGCTACTAGATGGATCTACTTATATAGGAGCAAGGAGTGGTTGCCAAGGAGGTGGGAGGACGTCCCAAGGCAGCCTAAAACGAACCCTAGGTCGTACAAGGCTCATGGGCCCAAGTGGAGGTGATGCAACACCTTTGGACTTGTTGTTTGACTCGGATTCTGCTGCAGCGTCAGATTGTTTCATCCATATCTCGATGCTCCGGAAGAATTTGAAGGTGAATCCAATTGTGTTGGAAAGAGGACGAAATCAGCTTTCCAACAAAAAACGAATCACCCAATTCGGAGTCCGTATGAAAAAGTTGTTGGCGTTTTGAGTCAGGTATGTCCGTGCAGTCCGAATCTGAATCCAGAACGTGAGAGACTTGGACTCTATCTTCTCTTGGCCAAAAGTGACGTGAGAGGACTTTTTGAACAGAACCTAAACTTCTCATTTTGCCTTATCTTCATATGTGGATAGTACAAATGTCCATACACCTGCAATTAGACAAAACACAAAAGTGTGTGAAGTATTTTTGTTCTGGATAACATAAATAGATTATTGAATAGTTTGCACTAGAAATCACCTCACAAATATGCATGTATGCAATATTTTTGGCCATATCCAAGGTAGTCATGTCCTCATCATCCTCCCCTTTTGAAAACAAAGCCGTCCTCGGCATTGCTTAATCTGAAATCTGGCTAACAAAAGAGACAAGGTGTACACGTTGTATATGTATATGTCATCCGTTTTTACTGATCTCATTTGGTGCACATGTGACAGGATTGTACAAGAGCACCCTTGAAAAGTCGTGAAATGTAAATCCAATATATTATCACAAGAAGTCAAAGGCATGAAAATATTGCAACTCAGTTTGCACATATAAGTGAAGCTCTTATTCATATCAAAAGAATGACAATGCTTATCATTAAACCATCCAAACATTGATGAACCATCACCAAGATTAGAGGTCATATCAAAATGACTAAACATTGGCATAATTATTTTCAAACATATTTGATCCAAATCTGATTTATTCCCTGATTCACTTGATTCTTTTGCATCGATAGTTAGTTCAATGGGTTCACTCAAAATTGTTTGATCACATGGCAAAGTCAAATCATCAACGTAGTCCTCTAATGTAGCTGGTGTGATCAAAGTAGTGGGTAGCTCACCGCATGGTGCACTTAAATTGACAGGACATTCATCATACTGATGTGGAGGTGGAAGATTAGTACCTTTGTCATTACCTCTCATGATCAACTCAGATGATGTAGGCACTCTCGGTGATGATGTGTCACATGGTGGAGGTGATGTAGTCCTCACAACAACGGATGTGGTTGTCATAGTATGCCTAGTAGTTGAAGGGACAACCGTATCAACTCTTGGAATGTGCATCTCGCGCTTGTTCTCCTTGTGGGCAACACGTCGTTTTATTTCCTGTTCAGCTTTGCAAGCAAGATGAAACAAATGGTCCATGGGATAACACTCTTCATGAATTAGTATCTCCTGAATGTCACGATTTAATCCTGCCCAAAATATATCCATAAAATCTTCTTCACTTTCTTCTAAAGAGGAATGCAGTAAGGTAGTTTGTAAAGTATCATAATATTTCGTTACGGTGTCACTACCTTGTTTTAAATGTTGCAACTTTGTAATCATGTCATGAGTATAATAAGTGGGAACGAATGTATGTCGCATGGCAAGTTTCAAATCATCCCCAGTAGTAGGTATGTCATTAGGGTTTAACCAACAATATTCACTCCACCAAACTACAGCATAACCAGTGAAAGAACCAACCGCGACCTTAACATTTTTACGTACATCAAAATTATTGGAAGCAAATATATTATTTATGTCAAACTCCCATTCAATATATAAAGCAGGTCTAAACGGCCATTAAATGGTGGTATAGAAACATTAACCTGATAATGTGCATTTGGATGTTTCTGCACCTCTCGTGACTGTTGTGGTATTTGCATAGGTGATGGCACGTCTCCCACGATCGACAAACCCCATTAATTGACTCTAGATCCTGTCATGATTAGTAGAAACAAGAAACAAAATTCAAGAATAATGTTCCTATGAACTACTAGGATGTGGTGGTAAAGCGCTCACAGTAAAGCAAATATCAATATCTTACAAGTTCTTACCAAGCAGCAGGTGGTGACAGGGAACCAGCAGTGTCAAATAACTCTGAAGATTGTGTAAAGCGATTGCCAGGGGAACGTACGTATACACGGTGCAGAAATATCTGGAGCTGGGTTGGCTATATATGGTAGCAAAATATTAGCAATAATCAATTCAGAGATGCAATGTTGAATAAACGTTCAACGACGGTATTGTGCTGGTCCTAGGCTAGACCGGACTAGAGACGCAAGCCTAGAACACAAATGAGGTCACGGCGTAGCACAACTAGCTTCAATGAAGGATACTAAGTAGCTCTGGACAGCAAGATATAAGTGAAGATCACAGCGGCAGTAAAGATATTGATGAAAAACAACTGCCAAGCAGGATATACAACAACTCTCTCTCCAACTTTCCTCTTGAAAAATTTGAGCCAATTCTCTAATAACTTTTTTCAAAGAATGCTACTAACTCAAGCTTTGCAATGCAAAAAGAATCACTAAATTCTGAATTGATATGAGGAGTCAAAGAATTCTAAAATTGGCCTGAAAAACTGGAATAAGCTGTGTCCGCGAACTTTCGGAGGGCAAAAAGACCTATTTAGAAGCCGATTTTGAGGTGTCAAATAGTGAACTTGCCTTTGTAACTATTTAGATGCGGCTCATCGCTAGCTTTCATTTCAGTATTTGTGGAGCCAAAACTGACTTCGTATGAGGAAGTTATGCCTGTTTTACTGAGGAGTGCACAAAACAGATTCCAATCTGAATTCAACTATGAGATTGAGTCTAGATGTAGCGACCAGACCTCAAACAGTCTGTGCTGCTGTGCACCAGTGTCATCCCTGGATCAGTAATGCTGACACGCACAGTACAAATGGAGGATTTATAACAGAGTAGCAATCACACACTTATTACAATGAATATCTCAAAAGAGAATAAGTATGATAAATATGGCTTAAGGCCATCTAAACACGATAACAACGGAAGGCTTCAAAGATAAGTGAGTCCATCAACTCCAACGGCATCACTGAGTATAAGACCACGACCTAAGGCACCTTACTCGTCGTCTGAAAAGTCTGCAACATGAAACGTTGCAGCCCAAAAATGGGTCAGCACATGGAATATGCTAGCAATATAACACATAGAGAATAATGAACATAATAATGCTATACTACATGCATATATGGCTGGTGGAAAGCTCTATGGTTACAGTTTTGCGAAAAGCCAATTTTTCCCTACTACAAAGGAATAAGTTATGTTTAACTATCATGGTGGTTGTTAAACATTGAGAAGGTACCTCCAACTCAATCCCAATTAAGTGTCATCATTAACCCAACAAAATTAATTAAAGTAACATGGTGATGAGATTCACATGATAATCCAGATACTAGATACTCAAGTTGTCCATAACCGGGGACACGGCTAACCATGATTAGTTTGTACACTCTGCAGAGGTTTGTGCACTTTTCCCCACAAGACTCGATCGCCTCCGCTTGATTCTCGCACTGCATGATGTTTGAGAAACGGATGACCGAGACACAGTCTTTCAGAAGCGTTAACTCTCTACTCCGGGTAGACCGTACCACCTACATCCCCTACATCTGCTAGTCTACCTCTTCAAGAGCTCACACAACTTAATCAACTATGCTAGAGCCCATAATAGCTTGTGGCTGCACACGGAAGTTTCTAGCATGAAAAATCTCATGATCCCTTTTAGCCTGGGTGGCGGTCCATAGGATGATCACACGGGTACCCCGGGATATCAAAAAAAACAGGCAGCACTGGGTTCCCCAGGTGCCTCAATCCACCCAGATGTGAGTTTTAGTTGCCACCTTAAGTAAACCATTATTAACAATCTCACATCTGTCATGAATATCTCTCAAACCCAATCCACGTCTACGAGCATAGCATAGCAATATAAGCAACGTAGAAGTAACTTCCAAGGGTTTGATAAATAAAACAGGTAATAGGTACTACCTCAACTACTTCCTAATACCCACAATTTAATTAGATCCTAACCATGCAATGTTTGAGGATTGATCTAACGCAATAAAAACTGGGTATGGAAAAGTATGATCAAAGTGTTACTTGCCTTGCTGATGATCCGCGAAACCTAGAGATTCGAAGTAACAAGCGGCGCATTCCGGGTACTCTATCGCAAACAAACAAGCAAACAATAAGTACTCATCTAATGCACAGGTAAAACTCGAATAAAAGATACAACCAGAAAGTTCAACTTAAGAACCCCGGTTTGCAAAAAGAATCAAATCGAACGAAGCAACGAAAGTCAAACGGCGAAAGAAACAAGCTTCATTTACTAATCTGGATCTAGGTCAACTTTTACAGTAGCAAAAACTTGTTTGAGTAGGTTAAACGGAAAGAGAATTTCGAGATGAAACTCTAGGCGCTTGAATCGCCTGATTCCGATAAACGAGCGAAAAGTTAAACGAAAACGAATATCCGATCAGGAATCGGGATCTGAAAAAATCGCGGAAAAAATCCGACAAAAAGAAAACTGTCGAACGGTTAAACAAACGAACGTTCGTTAACAGCGAAAATCCGACGAACACGTTCGTTAAAACGAACGGGTCGGTGAACGTTCACTAAATAATAAAACCAAAAAAAATAGACCGATCTAGGGTTTAAAAAAAACGAACGGTTTTTTTTAGAAAACAGGCAAGGCCGGCGGCGGCTCGGTACCTCGTTGGGACGGGCTCCGGCGGGGCGGCTTGAGGCTCCGGCGGGGGTCGGCGAGGGTGGCGGTGCTCGGGCGGCGGCGAGGGGTGGCGTCGGCGGCGGCGTTGCGGCGAGCGGGCGGCGAGCTGCGGGCGGCGGCGCTGCGGGCTCAGGCGGGGCGGCTTGGGGCGGGGCTCGGGGTGAGGGAGGGGGCGGCGGCGGCGGGTATATAAGAGAGGGGGCCTGCTTGGAGGAGGGGGCAAGGCGGCGGCGATGGCGTGCTCGCCTCGGACTCGGCGCCGGCGCAGGCGTGCGCGCGAGGGAGACGGCGCGGGATGGGCCGGCCGGCTCGGCTGGGCCTCGGCCCGGTCGGGCGCGGTCGGTTTTTTTAAATATTCCGCCGAAATAAAAAAAATCGCAGAAAAATAAATAAAAATGATAAAATGATAAAACAAATTTTCCCCGTCTAATTAAAATAATTAGAACAAGGTGATCATTTGTTTGACACAAAAATGCAGTTTTGAAAACGTGCAATTTTTTTAATGCAATTAAAATTGCAAATAAAATCCAATATGCGATTTTAATATTTTTCCTCCAATATTTCAATTGTTTTGGAGAAGTCATATTTTCTCCTCTCATTTATTTTAATGTGAAATATTTTTCCGGAGAGAAAATAATTAAAACCAAAATCCTCGTTTTATTATTTGATGAAAATTCAAATATGAAAAATCGGGAAAATCCCCAACTCTCTCCGAGGGTCCTTGAGTTGCTTAGGATTTATCGAGGATTTGCCAAATGCAATAAAATATGCTATGCAATGATGATCTAATGTATAACATTCCAAATTGAGAATTTGGGATGTTACAAACCTACCCCCCTTAAGATGAATCTCGCCCTCGAGATTCGGGTTGGCTAGAAAACAGGTGAGAGTGGTCCTTCCGTAGATCTTCCTCTCGCTCCCAGGTGGCTTCATCTTCCGTATGGTGGCTCCACTGGACTTTGCAAAACTTGATAACCTTACTGCGGGTAACTCGGCTGGCATATTCAAGAATCTTAACTGGTTTCTCCTCATAGGTCAAATCACTTTCCAGCTGAATCCCTTCCAGTGGCACTGTATCTCTCAGTGGTATCTCAGCCATCTCTGCGTGGCACTTCTTCAACTGGGAAACGTGAAATACATCATGAACTCCTGACAATCCTTCAGGCAATTCCAGCTTGTAGGCAACTTCTCCCATACGTTCCAAAACCCTGTATGGTCCAATAAAACGGGGCGCTAGCTTTCCCTTAACTCCAAAGCGCTTCACTCCTCGAAGTGGCGATACTCGCAGATAAAAGGTCGAGGAAGGTGTCGGCAAAGAGGATCAGAGGCCATCGACGGGGGCGTCGGTGGGGCGGCTCCGGGGGGGGTGTGGACGAAGCGTCTCCGGTGGGGAGTATGAATGAGCTGCTGCAGATGCGCTGCGGTTGACGAGAGTACCGGCGAAGCAGATCCGGCGCCGTGGACAAGGCCGGCACTGAATGGGCTATGGTACAGTGGTGGATGAGCAGTCTACTTGTTTCTAGGGGAGGTTGGAGGGGTAGATGCGGTCGTAGAAGCAGATCCGGCGAGGTGGACGCCGCTGGCAGTGAATGGGCTCTGGTATGCCGGTGGATGAGCAGTCTAGGGTTTCGAGAGGGGAGGGAAGAAAGGCCGATGAAGTACGGACGGCATGATGTGAGATGCTCTGGTGCTGTGGAGTTAGTCGTTTTTGCGGGACGGGGAGAGGAAATGGGGGTGCCGTGTAGTGGGGGGAACCGGAAGTTACCAAAGCAGCCCCGACCTATTATGTAGATGAGGGCGGTATTGTAACTGTAGGTCTCCGTGCACCAAGGACAAAAGGGGAATTTCACATGCTTAAGACTAAGGTGGCGGAAATTTTAGAAGGAGGCGGGAGATTTTGCCGCCCGCAGGATCGTTCGTATCTAGTTTCAACTAATTTTGGACCGTGCTAGCGGGAAGGTCATGCGAGACTATGTACACGGGGCACGCGTCAGCAGTTAATAACTGGTGTGAAGTCCACCCCAGAAAAAAAGACAATAACTCGGGATGATGCGCCGATAACTTGGACGTTCACACGGGCGCGGCCAATCGTATGCGTGTAGTGGCGTGTTCACAAAAAAGGGATCAAACGCTCAGCCTATGTATTTCTCGTGTAAATAGATAATTTAGTGCAATTGGTTATTTACTTTAAACATAATGCATTGACGTGTTAGTGTAGAGGCGCACAAAAAGAAATGGATATTGTAGTCCGCTACTTAAAAGTGTTACCTCATATGATTACATAGCCTCCATTTCATAAATTGTGTACCCATTGAATTCATATATGAATATTACATATATTACTTCATAATAGAACCTTAAATCATCCAAGACTAATGATTTTGAATGCAAGAGTAACAATGGTGCATGTACATGATACCTACATTGGTTGTTTGAAGAAACATCACTGTAACTTTGGCATGCACAACTGAAAAGGTTTATTTAAATAGAAAAAATGTGATATGTGAGTGTCCAATCTTTATAGCGTTGAATCGATATTGTACCTTTGGCCACGATACGAAGTAGATATTGATTTATGTTCAAGCGATGCACGTCCACGATCGCTAGATAGTGATACATGAATGAATTGTGCAATCTCTCTCACACGCATACATATCTCATTTCCCTGTGGGCATCGGAATCACACACGCGCACTTCGTGTATTTCTCTCCCTCCGTCAAGGTTAGAATTCGTCTTTCTACCCGGTCTGTAACATCCCAAATTTTCAATTTGGAATGTTATACATAGATCATTCATGCATATCATATTTCATTTGCATATTTGCTTTGCGATCCTAGAAATTCTAAGCAACTCAAGGACCCATGGAGAGAGTTGGGGATTTCATCGTTTTCATATTTGAATTTTATCAAATATTGAAACAAGGGTCATTTGTTTTAATTATTTTTCTCTCCGAAAATATTTCATATCAAAATATATGAGAGGGGATAATATGACTTCTCCAAAATAATGAAATATTGGTGGAAAAATATTAAAAACAAATAAACATTTTTATTTGGATTGTATTGCTATTTTATTTGAATTAGGAAAAATACGCGTTTCTCAAAATTGCATTAGAGTCCTAAATAAATGTCCACCTTGTCCGGTAGATTTTTAGAGGACGGCGAAAATTTATTTCAGGATTTTTGAAGTCTGTTTAGTATTTCTTTTCTTCGTTTTTTTGCGCGTCGGAATATTTTTTTTAAGTGCAACCGCCTTACCGGGCCGTGTCCGACCTGGACACCAACCCGGCCGGCCTCTTTATAAGTCGGGGGCCCGAGACCCTGCAGCCCACCAGTCGCCGCGCCTCCCGAACCCTAGCCGCCAACCGGCGCCGCCGCCTCGATCCGCGAGCCGCCGCTGCCGTGCGCCGTCGTGGCCCGCACCGCCGCGCCGCCACTCGCCGCCGTCGCCCGCGCCGCCACTCGCGGCCCGCCCCGCCGGATCCCGCCGTCGAGGTAGCCGCCGCCGCTGCCGGTTTTCGCGAGTTGACCGTCGTTTTTTTAGTTAGTTCGGTTTCTTCAGAAACCCTAGATCTTCGAAAAATAGATCAGTTCGGTTTTTCTCGGTTCGGTTAAATTGCGGATGTTCCTCCGTATGTTCGAATTTAACGAACGCCGTTCACCCGTTAGTTACAGACAGCGAACGTTCGTTCGTTAGCCTGTTCGTTAGTTTTTCTTTTTCCAGGGTTTTTCGCGATTATTTTCGATCGCGATTTCTGACCCAATTTTCGTTTTAGTTTATCTTTTCGCTCGTTTATCGGAATCAGGCGATTCAAGTGCCTAGATCTTAGTCTCGAAGCCCTCTTTCTATATAACCAACTTGAACAAGATTTTGGTACTGTAAAATTTGACTTTATTCCAGATTAGTAAACGGATTTTGTTTCTTTCGTAGTTTGAGTTTCGTTGCTCCATTTGATTTGATTCTTTTTGCAAATCGAATCTCTTCAGTTGCGTTCTCAGATTTGATCTTCTTATTTGAGTTTACCCGTGCATCTATGATTGATTGCTTATGCGTGCTATTGTTTGTTTGCGATAGAATTCCCGGAGTGCGAAGCGTACTACTACGAGTCTCTAGGTTTTGCAGATCATCAGCAAGGCAAGTAACACATTGATCATACTCTTTTCATACCCAGTTTTTATGCATTAGTTCCAATCCTCACACACTGCATGATTAGGATGTGATTAACTTGTGGGTATTGGGAAGTAGATGATGAGGTAGAATCTATTGCCCTGTTTATTATCAAACCTTGGGAGTTACTTCTACGTTATGCTATTATTGCTATGCTATGCTCGTAGACGAGGTTTGGGTGAGTGAATCAATGATAGATGTGAGATTGTTATTTAATGGTTCAACTTAAGGTGGCAACTTTAATACACATCTGGGTGGATTACTTGTTTTGGGCACCTGGGGAATCCATTGTTGTCCTAGGAGATCCCGGGGATATACCGTGTGATCCTCCTACGGTCCGCCACCCAGGCTCAAAGGGATCGTGAGATATTTCATACTAGAAACTTCCGTGTGCAGCCACAAGCCATTATGGGCTCTGGCATAGTTGAGTATGCTACATGACCTCTTGAAGAGGTGGACTAGCAGATGTAGGGGAAGTAGGTGTACCGGTCCACCCAGAGTAAAGAGTTAATGTTTCTGAAAGACTGTGTCTCGGTCATCCGTTTCTCAAAAACCATGTAGTGCGAGAAATCCAACGGAGGAGATCGAGTCTTGTGGGGAAAAGTGCGCAAACCTCTGCAGAGTGTACAATCTAATCATGGTTAGCCGTATCCCCGGTTATGGACGTCTTGAGTATCTAGTACTTGGACTATCCTATTGTATTTCATGACTCTAAAATTAAACTGTTGGGTTGATGATTATTTTCCTTAATTGGGATTGAGATGGGGGGAACCATTCTCAGTGTTGTTCAACCACCATGATAGTTAAATAAAATTTATTCCTTTGTTGTAGGGAAAAATTGGCTTTTCGGAAAACATATTAACCATTACAGCCTCCACCAGCCATATATGCATGTAGTGATCGCAGTTATTCTGTTCATTGCTTTACTGTGTTACTCTGCCAGCATATTCCATGTGTTGACCCGTTTTCGGGCTGCAACGTATTATGTTGCAGACTTTTCAGACGATGAGTAAGGAAGCGGTTAGGTCGTTGTCGTGCACTCAGCTATGCAGTTGGAGTTGATGGACTCACTTTATCTTCCAAGCCTTCCGTTGTTATCTTATTTAGATGGTCTTAAGCCATATTTATTGTAATAAGTTCTCTTTTGAGACATTCGATGTAATAAGTGTGTGATTGCACTCTGTTATAAATCCTTCGAGTACTGTGTGTGTCAGCATTACCGATCCAGGGATGACACTTATGCACAGAGATTTGACCGTCCGAAGTCAGATCGCCACAAGATGGTATCAGAGCACACGCTGACTGTAGGACACGACCACTAAGACAAGCCATAGGTCACTCTTCTCTACTCATTTCTGACCTCTCTCCTTTTTTTCACTCTTTAGGATGGCGGATTCAAGGAACAAGTTTGCACAACCAGATGAAGACACACCCTTTGGACGACACTTGAAGGAGGTCACTAGGTACCTGAACATCAGAATACCAAGCTTTACTGGGACCTACACTGCCACTTTACCACAAGAGGAGCGTTGGAGTGTTCGAGTTCATATTCCAGGAAGGACATTCACGCCAGTCACTGAGCCCATAGAGTTTTCCTTCGATGCACCCACCCGGAGACTAGGCAAGAGCATGGCAGCCCACATTGCTATGGGATGTATTGGAGAAGTCTACAAACAGGAGCTGAAGGATACTATCTACCAGATGTGTGGGCCCCGAGATGAGCAATAGGAGATGATCAGCACCAGGAAGGACAGGTCCATTGCAGCTTTCATCCAGGAGTTAAACCAGCACATTCGACGCCAGGAGAACCAGATGTGCGCAGGCATGATGGATCTGAGGAAGGCAATGACCAGGATCACGGAGCTAGAAGAGGAACTCAAGTCTACGCGCGACGGATATGAGGAGGAAATCGCAATACTATTTGAGAAGAATGATGACCTGATAAAGAAATCGGAGTATTCATGGGAGATACCGCGCCAGGAGGAGAAGACGATGAACCCAAGGAGATTCATTTCGAAGACTACATCATCATCGACGACACCGACTCCAACCCCGAAAGGTGATGATGATTATGAAGACGAAGCTGGAGCAGATATCATGGAGTCTTTCACCGATCAAAATTTCTAGATGACCCCCATATGACTAGTAGTATTCCCCCATGTATATAGTAGTAGTCTGAGCACTGTAACGATAGTTAGACCATTTGTATGCCCTTGCTTGATTGATTGAGTGATATGATATGATTGTGTTTGTCTCATGTGCATATGGGTAGTGCTTTCTCACTAGACCTCAGTCTATTCTAAATCTCTTCCCTCTAAACCCATCAGATGCCTCCGAGACGTGATACCGGATTTGCCTTCCCACCGGAGCTCACTCAGTTGATCCAGCAGTAGAATGCCTTGATGCAATTGTTAGTTCAGAACCAAGGCAACAACAACAACAACAACAACCCACCGCCACCACCTCCAGTTGACAACTTAGCCCATTTTCTGAGGTTGCAGCCGCCGGTGTTTTCCGGTAGCACCGAGCCGATAGTTGCAGATGATTGGCTACGCCGTATTGGAAGGGAGTTGACCACCGCAGGTTGCACAGATGCTGAGAAGGTGTGCTTTGCCACACATCAATTGGATGGACCAGCAGCATCATGGTGGGAGAATTACACAACCACTTTCCCTATAGCCAATGTCACTTGGGATCAGTTTCAGCAAGCGTTCCGCACAGCACACGTCTCAACTGGAGCTATGAGCATGAAGAAGCGTGAGTTTCGCAACTTACGCCAGGGAAACCGTACTGTAGCTCAGTACATGGATGAGTTTAACAAGTTATCTCGCTATGCCCCTGATGATGTGGCCACAGATGCCACGAAGCAGGAGAAGTTTATGGAAGGGATGAATGATGAGATGAGCATGCAGTTGATGGTGGCGACATTTAACAACTACCAGGAGTTGGTAGACAAGGCTCTCATGTCTGAAGGGAAACAACAGCAGATTGATAGCCGCAAGAGGAAGTATGGACAAGGGAAGTACAATTCAGGAGCTCAGTAGAAGCCTCACTTTACTCCGAACTCGGGAGGATTTACCCATAACCATGGAGGCCACAATCACAATGGAGGAAGTTCTCATAACCACAATGGCCACAAGAATGGGAATGGGAATGGAGCAAGCAACAATCAGAACCGCTCTAACCTAGCCACACCCGCCAAGAAGGACCAGAGTCACATTGCTTGTTTCAAGTGTGGGAAGACTAGACACTACGCCAATGATTGCCCTGAGTTGAAGAATGGCAATGGAAATGGAAGCTCTGGGAAGAAGTCTAACCCATTCAACCGAGGACAAGTGAACCACGTTAACGTGGAGGAGGTTGAAGAGCAGCCAGACGCCGTTATCGGTAAGTTTTTGGTTAAGTCATTTATTGCACTCGTTCTTTTTTATACTGGTGCATCGCATTCATACATATCAAGGGGATTCGTGGATAAGTATAAGTTGCCCACTAAAGTTCTTAAGACACCTATGCTAGTAACCTCACCCGGAGCTGAGTATATGGCAAGTAGAGGATGTTTTAAGATGCCATTAACCATAGGTAGTCATACTTTCCCCTCAGACCTTATAATTATGGAGTCACAAGGGTTGGATGTGATATTGGGCATGGATTGGCTGTCAATGTATGGAGGGAACATCGATTGCGCCAGTAAGTCGATTTATCTCACCACCCCGGAGGGAAAAAGGATCAAGTATGTATCCAGGCATACGTCAAGGAGAACCCAAGTAAATTCCCTCTCAGGATTTGTTCAGGAGGAAGTACCTGTTGTGAAGGATTACCCGGATGTGTTTCTAGAGGAATTACCAGGCATGCCACCGGATCGAGACATTGAGTTCTTAATAGAACTATTGCGAGGCACCGGGCCTATATCGAAGAGACCATACCGGATGCCCGCAAATGATCTGGAGGAGATTAAGAAGCAGATTAAGGAGTTATTGGAAAAAGATTACATCCGACGAAGTTCATCACCGTGGGGAGCCCATTGCTCTTGGTTGAGAAGAAAGATGGATCGTTGAGGATGGTTGTTGATTATCGGGCATTGAATGAAGTGGCGATCAAGAACAAGTACCCACTATCGATGATCAATGATTTGTTTGACCAGCTGCAAGGAGCTAAAGTGTTTTCAAAGATCGACCCACGATCAGGATACCACCAGTTGAAGATTCGGGAGAAGGATATAGCTAAGACAGCTTTCACCACAAGGTACGGGCTGTATGAGTATATGGTTATGTCATTTGGATTGACTAATGCCCCTGCCTATTTCATGAGTATGATGAACAAAGTGTTCATGGAGTTCTTGGATAAGTTTGTTGTGGTGTTCATAGATGATATCTTTGTATACTCGAAGAATGAAGAGGAGCACAAGGAGCATTTGCGTTTAGTTCTCGAGAAACTCAGACAACATCAGTTGTATGCCAAGGTTAGCAAGTGTGAGTTTTGGTTGAAGGAAGTTGGATTCCTTGGACATGTTATATCAGGAGAAGGTATAGCAGTAGACCCCACCAAGGTTCAGTCAGTCACTGAGTGGTTGGCACCCACTTCAGTTAGCGACATCCACAGTTTTCTTGGACTCATGGGATATTACCGGAGATTCATTGAGAATTTTTCCAAGATTGCGAAGCCCATGACGGAGTTGTTGAAGAAAGACACCAAGTTCAAATGGACAGAAGAATGTGAGGCCAGTTTTCAGGAGTTGAAGAAATGTTTGACTACAACCCTAGTGCTAATTCTGCCAGATATACGTAAGGACTTCCAGGTGTATTGCGATGCTTCACGCTTAGGACTTGGAAGTGTACTTATGCAAGACGGAAGAGTTGTCTCGTATGCCTCACGACAGCTTCGGTCGCATGAGTTGAATTATGCCACGCATGATTTGGAGTTAGTAGCCGTTGACGGTTTTCTAGACTAGGGGGTACTCACCACATCGTCTCCCGACCAGCTGGATCGGGCCGAGGACCCCCATGGCGGTTCACTATTGGGCCAGTTCGGACAGCCCATGCCGCATACAAGGAGGATTCTACAAGACTTGGCGCCCAAGACAAGTACTCCTCTAAACCCTAGGCCTACGGTGCATATATAAACCGAGGCCAGGCTAGTCAATAGACAATATCATATTCATTACTACAATCTCGTGGTAGATACATATACTCTGTACTACACCCATACGAATACAATCAAAAGCAGCATGTAGGGTATTATCTCATCAAGAGAGCCCGAAGCTGGGTAAAACCCCGTGTCCATGCTACCATCACTCCCAGACGCCTAGCTTAGGACCCCTACTACGAGATACGCTAGATATTGAACTGACATTGTTGCTTTCATTGAGAGCCTGCTGGCGGTCGCCACGGGGCGATGGGAATTCGGATCGTCTCCGGCGCAATCTATGCATCGGAGCCGAGATTTATGGTCGATGTCGGCATCTTTTGTCGCCGGCTCGACTGGCCACCTTGGCTTAACCAAGGACTGTGCCCTACCTCCGATCATCATGTTCAGACGAGGGCCTTCATCAACATCAACTCTGATCTCTATCATGATCATGGAAGAATCATCCATGGAGCTCGGGGGCTCAACGTCAACATTGCCCACGGGCTACCGTGCTGTTTTTTCGAACAACAAACTTGTATCCGCTGCCACCACCTCCTCGAGCATCGCTTTGACGATTCCTTCAGTGGAATTGCGCGGAATTAAGTGTACAACAACCATGCCAAATTTCGCCGAGTTCCGATGGAGGAATCTCTGGCAATCTATGATATACCAGAGCTTTGTCAAACCTAGACGGGAATCTGGACGAGTTTAGGGCGTGGTCTCCAGAGCCCAGCTCGGAGGTCCTTTGGAAGATCCAACCGTTTATCTGCTGCGGAATTCCCATATCTACTACCCCCCCCCCCCCAAATTTCAGCTCGATCCGACGGTTCAAACTCCGGGAACCTTCTGATGAGTGGACCAATTTTCGGATCTGTTTTCTGCGTGAATACGAATCCGGCCCGAGTTCATGTTTCTTCATGAACGGAATATTGGACAACCCTTTTGAAGGAATTTTTTTTCTAGGGTATTGTGCGTTGTTTTTAAACACGTAGCCATAAAACTTTAAGCCTTCTCCGAGGTAATCTTCACCATCACGCTGGTGTCAAACCAGTCCGGCAATATTGCTCCACGGCTGCCGACCTGCGCTAGACACGTCGCCGCTTTGTTGAGCCAAGCTCAACTTCTTCGATCATCATCTCGGCAAGCCGGACAAGAGTTCGGCATCGCGAAGGATAAATCATCACCAACATCGCTGCCCCACGGATTACACGGAGCGGGCACACCGGCATCGCCGCATGGTCACTTCATCAAGCCGACATTGACCGCGTCACAAGTCACGACCTGCGTCGGCATGGCCTCACTGTTGCTTCTTCAAGCCGATGTCCATCACGCCGACCTACTTCAACACCTCGGCTGACATGGCAGCTGCAACGTCTCCTCACTGACCTGCTCCGTCACCTCGGCTGGATGGGGGACTTGGCTATTTCTTCATCAACATACTTCAGTGACTTCGACGTCACCAGCCGACCAGCTTCGTCACGTTAGCTGGACCGAGGGCTTTGTCTCGGCAAGCCAACCTTTGCCAGCATCGCCATGCCGTCGCTTTATCGCCCATCAGGCAATGGGTGTGCGCATCGAGTCCCAATTTTGGGAGTCACCTTTCTTCGGATTGCTACAACAAATAAACCAGGTGCTATTTATCCTAGTAATTTTTGCTTGTTTGGGTTTATTTTTACCAAGGAATTATTACTCTGGTTTGTTCCATCATCTGTACGCAGGTCTATCAAATGGTGGCCGCATTAACGACGGTCTCATGGTGGTTCGGTAATGGACTTCGACTACGTCACGTGGTCTCTTCGGCAAGCCGACGCCGTCGTCCCAATCGGCGTAAATCGGCTCGCGTGATCACCTTGTTGGTCGTGTTGCCATACCGACGTGTTCGGTTGCCTAGGGGACTTCGGCATCGTTGAGAGAGCTCTACCTCATTGAGTGGTCGGCACACAGGCCATATGTCTTTTATTACTCAATTTGCATAAATTATTAATTATGCAACATTTTTTAAATTTATTATTATTATCTCCGACTTGCACTATTTTCTGTGCACAGATAAAGGATCCGGATCGGGCAGCGTAGTCACCTCTGCGTACCGACGTACCACGTCACCTCGGCTGGACCGAGGGCTTCGTCATCACTTCATTAACCCACGACGGGGACTTCGGCGTCACACTGCGGGCCTGCATTGGCCGTGCTATGTCGCCTCTTCGGAGTGCCGAACTCTTTGCTCCGCCACCTCAGGACCGGCTTGGGGGCTGGGAACTTGTCGCGCCGTAAGCTCGGGCCGCGCATCGACACCAAGCACATTAACCAGCTAAGTCGCTTTCATGCTCAAAAACTTTCAGTTTTAAATTTCGTTCGGTTCAACCAAGCATTATACCTTTTTGTTAAAAAGTTGTATGTGAAAAACTTTCTTGTCAAAACTTTGTTTGTGACACACAAATTCAAATACCCCGTTTACTTGGGGGCTTCCTTTATGAGGCCTTTCCTCTTGCATATGATTATACTTGTACGACTTCATTCCTTGTTCGTGTATTACGCCACAATATGCACCATATTGACTTAAGTGTTCCGCAAGCTGGGTTGCCTTGCTCCTGTGTTTACCCCTATGTTCCCGATTGTTCGGCTAGGGATTAAAGGGAGCACCTCTGCGATTGTCACGATCAGGTCATCCGAGCTCGGACCTCAGACTGGTGAAGCCGAAAGCTAGCGCTCTTATTGTTTTCAATTATGGTCGGCGCACAACGGAACTCATGAGTACAAAAAATCTATTGCACAAGTCTCATAGTAACAATGAGCAACCGAAGAAAGGTATCGGTGGAGGTACTATTTTCTTCGAAGATGCTTCTTATACTTCGTCAGTAATATAGCATAAGTTCCCAGAGCGCGCTTTGTCTGTTACAGCCTTATGGCCTGATTGCCTGGTTATCGGAAACACCGTCGATATTCTCGACAGGTGGAGTACATAACACTTTTCGGTCCTTGATCGAAGAGGGAGAAGCCGACGGTCAGTTAAGACGCGTTTAAAGTTCAGGTGAACACAGATATGATATAAGTACTTCCGTACATACAATCATTATACATAAAATTCTTTTTCCCAAGTCACTCCGGGGCTCTTAAATTAGTATGAGCCGTTTTATAATAAATGTTTTCTTCTTGGTCATTGCAAAATCTTTTTCTATCACTCCTTTTTTCGACGCGAGTGTGTGGTCAATAGCCGGGGAGCCTAGTGTCTCTCTCAAAGCTGTTCGAGTTTAGTTTGCTAAACTTGCCTAACGAGCAGTACTCCGCCTTCAGGATAGGAGGTTACAGCCGTGGGATGACCCGCTTGAGGTCTTGAGATCGGATGTGTCATATTAATGCACGACAGAAGCACCCCTTTTTTGACCAATTTTCGGATTGGCACCGAACACTTGATCTAATTCGGACGTCAAGTTTTTACTAAATTGTTGGGTTTTCCAAGCCTATGGCACTTTTAAACTATTTGTGTGTTTCCCGCATAAGTCTCGCAGTGCAACGCCGGACACCTTTAGATATTCGGCGAAAAAATTCTCGGATATTGCTATATATGCATCGGTTTCGAATTGTGTCTTCAGTCAATAGTTGGGTTGCCCAGCTCCTGTGCTTGCGTCCTATGTTCCGCTTTGTTCGGCTAGGTGTGCAAAGGGAGAACCATTGCGATTGTGCTTCCAGCTCGCATGGTCAAGCACCTCAGTGGAGAAAGCCGAAAACTGACCGTCACAATAAGCGTAAACTGGTCAGCGATCCGATGACTATGTTAAATGACAGGCCATTCATAACATTGGCCGAAGTGTTTACGGCTTGACCTCGGCTGTCGCCGAACACTAACCGGGGGATCGTAGCTAGCTTCCCCAATTTAAAGCTCCTATGACTAAGTGAAAGTTATAAAGCCCGCATATCTGATTGCCTCGTTTCCGCTAACACAACCGCCTTCGGGCATCGAGACGTCGGCTAAGGGTTGTTTTGTTATTGTGAACACCCTGTGTAGCATCTACAATGGGGCGGAAGCCGACGATGGGCCACTTTCAAGTGATAAACGGTCGCAACGGACACAAAATAAACATATCATCGGCGTTTGTATTTAATATATAAAGGCTGCCTTCTGTAATCATCATTATAAAAGCCATACATATGCATCAATTTGACTTAAGATTTTGGCCAAGCTGGGTTGCCTGGCTCATGTGCTTACCCCTACATTCCCGATTGTTCGGCTAGGCGGTAAAGGGAGCACCTCTGTGATTGTTACTACCGGGTCATCCGAGTTAGTGCCTTAGACTGGGTGAAGCCGAAAGCTGGCAATCTTAAAGGATCACATTGGTCGCAACGACGGAAGTAATATTTTTTGGTTCATTAATACCATAGAGTTCGGGAACTTTTGCCGAACTAAATCCTCAATATTTTCCTCCCACATTAATCGGAGGTGAGTTTTCATGATCATGATAAGCATGACGACCCAAAGAAAGGAACCGATAGCGGGACTATTTTCTTTGGAAGATGTTTCTTACGTTAAAACGTAATATAACATATCTCTCCGTGTACCTTTGTTTATTAAACCGTATGACCAGGTTGCCTTGTTTGCCGTAAAACTTTGCCCTTATAATGGCTTTATAAAGTACGAAAAACACTCCCCAGCTACTGGCCGAGGAGGTTGAAGCCGATGGTCGGTCAACAAAGTTTTGTACAATGCGGATTTGAGCATTAATGATGAAAAGTACTTGGTGTTGGAAATATGCCCTAGAGGCAATAATAAAATGGTTATTATTATATTTCCTTGTTCATGATAATTGTCTATTGTTCATGCTATAATTGTGTTATCCGGAAATCGTAATACATGTGTGAATACATAGACCACAACATGTCCCTAGTGAGCCTCTAGTTGACTAGCTCGTTGATCAACAGATAGTCATGGTTTCCTGACTATGGACATTGGATGTCATTGATAACGGGATCACATCATTAGGAGAATGATGTGATGGACAAGACCCAATCCTAAGCATAGCACAAGATCGTGTAGTTCGTTTGCTAGAGCTTTTCCAAATGTCAAGTATCATTTCCTTAGACCATGAGATTGTGCAACTCCCGGATACCATAGGAGTGCTTTGGGTGTGCCAAACATCACAACGTAACTGGGTGGCTATAAAGGTGCACTACGGGTATCTCCGAAAGTGTCTGTTGGGTTGGCACGAATCGAGACTGGGATTTGTCACTCCGTATGACGGAGAGGTATCTCTGGGCCCACTCGGTAATGCATCATCATAATGAGCTCAATGTGACCAAGTGTTTGGTCACGGGATCATGCATTACGGTACGAGTAAAGTGACTTGCCGGTAACGAGATTGAACAAGGTATTGGGATACCGACGATCGAATCTCGGGCAAGTAACGTACCGATTGACAAAGGGAATTGTATACGGGATTGATTAAATCCTCGACATCGTGGTTCATCCGATGAGATCATCGTGGAACATGTGGGAGCCAACATGGGTATCCAGATCCCGCTGTTGGTTATTGACCGGAGAGTCGTCTCGGTCATGTCTGCATGTCTCCCGAACCCGTAGGGTCTACACACTTAAGGTTCGGTGACGCTAGAGTTGTAGAGATATTAGTATGCGGTTAACCGAAAGTTGTTCGGAGTCCTGGATGAGATCCCGGACGTCACGAGGAGTTTCGGAATGGTCCGGAGGTAAAGATTTATATATGGGAAGTCCTATTTTGGCCACCGGAAAATGTTCGGGATTTTTCGATATTGTACCGGGAAGGTTCTAGAAGGTTCCGAACTGGGGCCCACCTGCATGGGGGGACCCACATGAACGTGGGTAGTGGGGGCAAGGCCCCACACCCCTGGTCAAGGCGTACCAAGATCCCACCTTAGAAGGAATAAGATCAAGATCCCTAAAAAGGGGGGATAACAATCGGTGGGGAAGGGAAATAATGGGATTTCTTTCCCCCACCTTTGCCAATGCCCCAATGGACTTGGAGGGCAAGAAACTAGCCCCCTCCACCCCTATATATAGTGGGGAGGCGCATGGGAGCAGCACCCCAAGCCCCTGGCGCCTCCCTCTCCCTCCCATGACACCTCTCCCTCTCGCTGAGCTTGGCAAAGCCCTGCCGAGATCCCCGTTGCTTCCACCACCACGCCGTCGTGCTGCTGGATCTCCATCAACCTCTCCCTCCCCTTGCTGGATCAAGAAGGAGGAGACGGCTTCCCCAACCATACGTGTGTTGAACGCAGAGGTGCCGTCCGTTCGGCGCTCGGTCATCTGTGATTTGGATCACGACGAGAACGACTCCATCAACCCCGTTCACTTGAACGCTTCCGCTCGCGATCTACAAGGGTATGTAGATGCAGTCTTTTCCCTCTCGTTGCTAGAAGACTCCATAGATTGTTCTAGGTGATGCGTAGATTTTTTTTTAATTTCTGCAACTATCTGCAACACTTGGATACATAGAATCATTACACATAAAAATTGCTAGTAAAATCCATTTACTACAATCCATCTTTTAAACCCCTTGGGGCCTACCTTGACGAGCTCGGATTTCGACCAGCTCTAAACTCTTTTAAGAGATCTTTATTCTCTTTCCGAGAAGTTTGTGTTAAACATAACCAAATTTTCTATCAAAAGGATTCGATCCTTAATTCGGCCACCCGTGCCCACATTAAGGCTCGGGGATACTAGGCTTTGCACTCATTATTTACAAATATTAAAGGGGCACATTGATCCCCTAATCTGGTGTTGCCACCCGACCAGTGTCTCGGGGGCTACTGCATTGCCTATTCAATGCAGAAAATTCAAAGTGCTCAGTGTTCGGCATAACCGAACTATGGACAAGCGCGTCTTCGGATGACAATAAGTACCATATGGGACTTATCCGGCATCAAGCTGATATATCACGGCGACTTCTCACGACCCTCTCTCAGGGGCCCGTCCGCCGATCACCATTACCTCTAATATATCCTCAAGCCGATTTCACGACCTGGGTCTCAGGGGCTACCAGGATCAGCAGTTTTATGTTTTCCTTCAGGTGCATCTCGGATTTTAGGCCGATAGACACCTTGAGGGCTACTGGCAATACATCTCGTGAGCAAATAAATTTATACGCATCGAAAATAAAGTCCGCAAACAATCAGCCCAGGACCAAGGTGCTGAGCCACGTCGGAAGCAGTTCGGCATATAGCTCGGATGCAAGTGGCTGGCCCTTAGAGGGCATTTCCGGCATTAAGCTCGGCTAACACTTTTTGGAACCAAGGTGATCTATGACACCTCGGACATAGTCCAGCATTGGAGCTTGGACATAGTCCGACGTTGGAGCTCGGATACAGTTCGGCATTGGAGCTCGGATACATTCCAGCTTTGGAGCTCGGAACCGGTCCGGCGTTGGTGCTCGGCTGCAAAAGATACCTCGAATGCAGTCCGGCGTTGGAGCTCGGATGCAAGAGGACACTGCCGCCCGGGAACAACTTCAAACCCGTGGTGTGGCGTAAAAATAACAGGGCATTGATAAAGGCCGAAAACTTAACGGGACTCCTCGGATACCTGACGTGTAAACTCTTCGGATGCACTTCGACGATCTTCAAGATCGAAGATGAGAAGATTTGTTGAACCAGTTTTCAAGACCGACGACCGAAGATGAAGAACAATTCGGAAGAATCGAGGAGCGTCCCCAACTTGAAGACCGGTTCAGGGGGCTACTGACGGTGTCCTGGACTAGGGGGTACTCACCACGTCGTTTCCCGACCAGCTGGATCGGGCCAAGGACCCCCATGGCGGTTCACTATTGGGCCAGTTCGGACAGCCCATGCCGCATACAAGGAGGATTCTACAAGACTTGGTGCCCAAGACAAGGACTCCTCTAAACCCTAGGCCTACGGTGCATATATAAACTGAGGCCAGGCTAGTCAATAGACAATCTCATATTCATTACTACAATCTCATGGTAGATACATATACTCTGTACTACACCCATATGAATACAATCAAAAGCAGCATGTAGGGTATTATCTCATCAAGAGAGCCCGAAGCTGGGTAAAACCCCGTGTCCATGCTACCATCACTCCCAGACGCCTAGCTTAGGACCCCTACTACGAGATACGCCGTGGTGCATGCACTCAAGACTTGGGGACACTTTCTGATTGGAAACCGTTGTGATGTGTACACGGATCACAAGAGTTTGAAGTACATTTTCACACAGAAGGAGATGAACCTCAGGCAGAGGAGATGGTTAGAACCCATAAAGGATTATGACATGAAGCTGCATTATCATCCAGGAAAGGTCAATGTCGTAGCAGACGCCTTGAGCCGTAAGAGTTATGTTAACACCCTCGTAAGCGGAGGGATGCCAAAGGAGTTAGCCGAGGATCTCAGGGAACATCGTTTGGAGATTGTTCCTAGAGGTTTTGTTGCAGCTATGGAAGTTCAGTCTACATTGTTGGGAAAGATTCGTGAAGCTCAGAAGGATGATAAGGAGATTGCCAAGATAAAGGAGAGAATGGGCGAAGGAAAAGCCAAAGGTTTTCGTGAGGATGAGCACGACACCTTATGGTTTGAGGACCGCGTTTATGTGCCCAATAATGCAGAGATCAGGAAGTTGATACTTCAGGAGGCTCATGACTCACCATACTCAATTCACCCCGGAAACACCAAGATGTATTTGGATTTGAAGGAGCATTTCTGGTGGACTGGTATGAAGAAGGATATTGCCGAGTATGTAGCCGTATGTGATGTATGTCAGAGAGTGAAGGCAGAACATCAGAAGCCAGCAGGATTACTGCAGCCTATGTCGATACCCGAATGGAAGTGGGATAAGCTTGGCATGGATTTCATCACCGGATTGCCCAGGACCTGATCGAGATATGATTCTATCTGGGTAGTAGTTGATCGCTTGACTAAAGTGGCTCACTTTATCCCAGTGAAGACCACCTATACAAGTGTGAAGTTGGCCAAGATATATATGACCAGGATCGTATGTCTGCATGGAGTTCCGAGGACCATCGTATCAGATAGAGGAACGCGGTTTACTTCAAAGTTTTGGCATCAGTTGCACCAGACTTTGGGTATGAGGCTAGAGTTCAGTACAGCCTTTCATCCGCACACAGATGGACAGACAGAGAGAGTCAATCAGATTCTGGAGGATATGTTGAGAGCTTGTGCGCTGGATTATGGATCTAGTTGGGATGACAATTTGCCCTACGTTGAGTTCTCGTACAACAATAGCTACCAGGCCAGTTTGAAGATGGCACCGTTCGAGGCCCTGTATGGACGAAGGTGCAGAACACCGTTGATGTGGGATGAAGTTGGAGACCGACAGTTGTTTGGACCAGATTTGATCAAGGAGTCTGAAGAGAAGGTTAAGTTGATTCGAGACAGACTGAAGGTAGCTCAGTCAAGGCAGAAGAGTTATGCGAACTCAAAACGCAAGGAGGTAGTCTATGAAATCGGAGACAGAGCATATCTGCGAGTGTCGCCTCTGTGAGGAGTTAAACATTTTGGAGTTAAAGGAAAGTTAGCCCCGAGATTTGTAGGACCATACCGAGTTTTGGAACGTATGGGAGAGGTAGCCTACAAATCGGAGTTACCTGAAGGATTGTCAGGAGTTCATGATGTGTTTCACGTTTCTCAGTTGAAGAAGTGTCATGCTGAGATGGCCGATATACCCCTGAGAGATACAGTGCCCCTGGAAGCGATTCAGTTGGACAGTGATCTGACCTATGAGGAGAAACCAGTCAAGATTCTCGAGTTTGCCAGCCGAGTCACACGGAGTAAAGTTATCAAGTTTTGCAAAGTCCAGTGGAGCCACCATACCGAGGATGAAGCCACCTGGGAACGAGAGGATGATTTTCTCAAAGACCACCCACACCTATTTTCTAGCCAATCCGAATCTCGAGGGCGAGATTCATCTTAAGGGGGGTAGGTTTGTAACATCCCAAATTTTCAATTTGGAATGTTATACATAGATCATTCATGGATATCATATTTCATTTCCATATTTGCTTTGCGATCCTAGAAATTCTAAGCAACTCAAGGACCCATGGAGAGAGTTGGGGATTTCATCGTTTTCATATTTGAATTTTATCAAATATTGAAACAAGGGTCATTTGTTTTAATTATTTTTCTCTCCGAAAACATTTCATATCAAAATATATGAGAGGGGATAATATGACTTCCCCAAAATAATTAAATATTGGAGGAAAAATATTAAAAACAAATAAACATTTTTATTTGGATTTTATTGCTATTTTATTTGAATTAGGAAAAATACGTGTTTTTCAAAATTGTATTAGAGTCCTAAATAAATGTCCACCTTATCCGGTAGATTTTTAGAGGACGGGGAAAATTTATTTTAGGATGTTTGGGGTCTGCTTAGTATTTCTTTTCTTTGTTTTTCTGCGCGTCGGAATATTTAAAAAAAAGTGCAACCTCCTCACCGGGCCATGTCCGACCTGGACACCAACCCGGCCGGCCTCTTTATAAGCCGGGGGCCCGAGACCCCGCAGCCCACCAGCCACCACGCCGCGCCTCCCGAACCCTAGTCGCCAGCCCGCGCTACCGCCTCAATCCGTGAGCCGCCGCCACTCGCCGCTGCCGCGCGCCGCCACTCGCCGCTGCCGCTGCCGCGCGCTGCCACTCGCCGCCCCACCCCGTCGGATCCCGCCACCGAGGTAGCCACCGCCGCCGCCGGTTTCTGTGAGTTGACCGTCGTTTTTCTGGTTAGTTCGGTTTTTTTAGAAACCCTAGATCAGTTTTCTTGAAAAAATTGATCGGTTCGGTTTTTCTCGGTTCGGTTAAATTGCGGATGTTCGTCCGTATGTTCGAATTTAACGAACGCCATTCACCCGTTAGTTACAGACAGCGAACGTTCGTTCGTTAGCCTATTCGTCATTTTTTCTTTTTCAAGGGTTTTTCGCGATTATTTTCGATCGCGATTTCTGACCCAATTTTCGTTTTAGTTTATCTTTTCACTCGTTTATCGGAATCAGGCGATTCAAGCGCCTAGATCTTCGTCTCGAAGCCCTCTCTGTTTAACCAAATTGATCAAGATTTTGGTACTGTAAAATTTGACTTTAGTCCTGATTAGTAAATGGATCTTGTTTCTTTCGTAGTTTTAGTTTCGTTGCTCCGTTTGATTTGATTCTTTTTGCAAATCGAATCTCTTCAGTTGCGTTTTCAGATTCGATCTTCTTATTTGAGTTTACCCATGCATCTATGATTGATTGCTTATGTATTCTATTGTTTATTTGCAATAGAATTCCCGGAGTGCGAAGCGTGCTACTACGAGTCTCTAGGTTTTGCAGATCGTCAGCAAGGCAAGTAACACATTGAGCATACTCTTTTCATACCCAGTTTTTATGCATTAGTTCCAATCCTCAAACACTGCATGATTAGGATGTGATTAACTTGTGGGTATTGGGAAGTAGATGATGACATAGAACCTATTGCCCTGTTTATTACCAAACCTTGGGAGTTACTTCTACGTTATGCGATTATTGCTATGTTATGCTCGTAGACGAGGTTTGGGTGAGTGAATCCATGACAGATGTGAGATTGTTATTTAATGGTTCAACTTAAGGTGGCAACTTTAATACACATCTAGGTGGATTGCTTGTCTTGGGCACCTGGGGAATCCAGTGTTGTCCTAGGAGATCCCGGGGATATACCGTGTGATCCTCCTACGGTCCGCCACCCAGGCTCAAAGGGATCGTGAGATATTTCATACTAGAAACTTCCGTGTGCAGCCACAAGCCATTATGGGCTCTGGCATAGTTGAGTATGCTACATGACCTCTTGAAGAGGTGGACTAGCAGATGTAGGGGAAAGTCGGTGTACCGGTCCATTCGGAGTAAAGAGTTAATGTTTCTGAAAGACTGTGTCTTGATCATCCGTTTCTCAAACACCATGTAGTGCGAGAAATCCAACGGAGGAGATCGAGTCTTCTGGGGAAAAGTGCACAAACCTCTGCAGAGTGTACAATCTAATCATGGTTAGCCGTGTCCCCGGTTATGGACATCTTGAGTATCTAGTACTTGGACTATCCTATTGTATCTCATCACTCTAAAATTAAACTATTGGGTTGATGATTATTTTCCTTAATTGGGATTGAGATGGGGGTACCATTCTCAGTGTTGTTCAACCACCATGATAGTTAAATAAAATTTATTCCTTTGTTGTAGGGAAAAATTGGCTTTTCGCCAAACATATTAACCATTACAACCTCCACCAGCCATATATGCATGTAGTGATAGCAGTTATTTTGTTCATTGCTTTACTGTGTTACTTTGCCAGCATATTCCATGTGCTGACCCGTTTTCGGGCTGCAACGTATTATGTTGCAGACTTCTCAGACGATGAGTAAGGAACCGGTTAGGTCGTTGTCGTGCACTCAGCTATGCCGTTGGAGTTGATGGACTCACTTTATCTTCCAAGCCTTCCGTTGTTATCTTATTTAGATGGCCTTAAGCCATATTTATTGTAATAAGTTCTCTTTTGAGACATTCGATGTAATAAGTGTGTAATTGCACTCCGTTATAAATCCTTCGAGTACTGTGTGTGTCAGCATTACCGATCCAGGGATGACACTTATGCATAGAGATTTGACCGTCCGAGGTCGGATCGCTACACCGTCCTACAAGTCTCTCACACAGAAACACACACGCTCTCTCTGTCGAACACACCCACCCCTTTAATTCCGCCCACCCACTGCCACTCATGTTTCAAAGTATAATAATGTCTCTCACACATATGCCTAAGGTTAACTCGAGTTCCGGAACCATATGAATGCATACAATAGGATTCTAGCAGAGCGCCTTTTGTTTTGAGATTTCGCTCTCTCTCACTCTCTCTCCCTCTCTATCTCTCTCACACACACACGCGCGCGCGCACACACACATTGTTTCTCGCTTCATTTTTTCCGGCACTTGCATGCACACAATTTTGTTTATCTTCGTGATGCTTTAAGTATGCCTCGCACAAATGCTATCTACCTATCCCTTAATATAGCTAGATATGTGTCACACAAACTCCTTCTCCCTACTAGCAAGAAGCCCATGCGTTGCACCGAACATCAAGATGCATTTGTATGAGTAGTTTATCTTGTGGGAGAAAAGGATGAACGAGGGAATGCCTTATTTGCAAATGCGAAGAGGGGTGTGGGTATCTTTTTGCAAAATTGCCACAGTTTCCTTCCTATCCGTCGGATATAAATCGTATGGCCTAGATTGCAGGATGGCAGGAACATCATCATCACCAACTCCGTTTTTTATAAGAGTAGGGATATGTAAGTGTCACTGCCCCCCCGACACACACACACCCACACAACCACACACACACACTTCCCAACACTGAAGGAGTAGGGTGACACCTCGATCTTGATACTAATCTATCGACTGGCTTCTCTCTCAAACACACACACACACACATACTACCCGACACCGAAGGAGTAGGGCGGCACCTCGATCTTGATAGTAATCTATCTACTCCTCTTTCAAACACACACACACATACACACACACACACTCGCTAGTTGTGCCTCTATGCCTACCGCGCACACTCTCGATACGTCTTTCTCTCCCTCCCCCTCCCCCCACCCCAACAATGACAGCAGAAGGGTGACAACTCAATCTGATTGTAATCTGTCAATTGGTTTCTCTCTCGAACATTGTGTCTCTGTGCCTCGTTGAGTAGCCCCCTCGATATGTAGACTTCTCGCGTGCACACAGCTGTAGTGACGATGACGCTGAACCCAGTGTGCCTCGTTTTTACTGACCTCATGTGATAATTTTCACCCTGTTTTCTGTTAATTAACAAGGCAACCTTTTCTTTGTTACTACTCGTGAATCTGAAATCATTCGGGGCAGACATAAAATATATCACTTCAACCCAATTATCGCAGTAACTATTTTAAAAGAAACTAGCTAGATGCCCGTGCATTGCACGGAACATCAAGATGCATTTGTATGAGTAGTTTATCTTGTGAGAGAAAAGGATGAACGAGGGAAGGCCATATTTGCGAATGTGGAGAGGGGTGTGGGTATATTTTTGCAAAATTGCCATAGTTTCTTCCTATCCGTTAGATATAAATCCGACGGCCTATATTGCAGGATGGCATGCACACCATCATCACCAACTCTGTTTTCTACTCCCTCCGTTCCTAAATATTTGTCTTTTTAGAGATTTCAACAAGTGACTACATATGGAGCAAAATGAGTGAATCTGCACACTAAAATATGTCTACATACACATCCGTATGTGGTAGTCCATTTGAAATCTGAAAAAGACAAATATTTAGGAACGGATGGAGTATAAGAGTAGACATGGAGATATATCTCCAGCATGGTCTACAACAAAAATATGCTGCACTGGTTAGCATTGGATGCTCGCAACGCGATGACTTGAGTTCGAATTCTGTCTTTAACTTTAGATTTTTATATTATATATTACTTATTTAATATATACTTCTTTCGCTACTGTACTGACAGTGGAACCCACAGAGTACTTAGAATACAAGATTAAGGATGGACTTGTTTCTTTTTAACTTTCTGTACGAAGCTGTAGCCACCCTGCAAGTCACGTGTACACTGTACATGCAATTAACTTTTTATAGAGGGACAATCATACACGCAATTAACTCAAATGGATTGGATGTCACTCTATTATTTCCAGCATAAGAGCATCTCCAACGGCAGCCGGCAAATTTCCTCCCGCTTCCTTCCGCGGAGGACGACATCAAACGCCAGCGGCATACATTTTCACAACTCTAACCAACCAGATGAAATTCGTGCAAACACGGACTGATTTCATATAAGCATGAAGGATTTCGTATAAAAAAGCCGGATCTTCATATAAACATGATGGATTTCATTACATTTACATGAACTAAGCGGTGCCAATCCGGCTCTCTTGGTATAATTAATACTCCCTCCGTCCGGAAATACTTGTCCTAGAAATGGATGTATCGAGACTTATTTTAGTTATAGATACATACAATTTATCCATTCTTAGAACAAAAATTTCCCGCCATCTGGAGAGGGAGTACATAATCTAAATGGCCGCCCGCGGATCCCTTTGTCTTCCTCATGTCCGGCAGACACTTTGCGGGGTCGACGAAGGTCCTCGGAAGAGACGAAGAAGCAAAGAAACCACCTGAATGCTCAGTCGTCGTCTCGGCAGTGGCCTTCATGGGACCCAAGTGGCGGCGGCCTCCCATGTTCTACTTCTCCTCGATGATGGCGGCGGACACGGAGAAGCTGGCCACCGACTCGTCGCTCTCCACGCACCCGGCTTCTGTCTCTGCCTGCATGGCGCTGCCGTAGGCACGGGAGGCGCGCCCACAGACACGGGAGGCACGGCACCGCAGACACTGGTGGTGTGGTACGACGCGGCAATGACGACGCCCGTACCGGTGTGCTCGCCGCCGTGCCGGCGTGGAGCAACTCGCCACTCCTCATCGAGCTGAACTGGAGCGGCGAGTTGCTGAACAACGCGCCTGCTTGGGGCGGCAACTGGCTCCGTCGGGCCAAGCGAGGTTGGTGAAGCACCGAGCGGCCTCGCCCGTATCCGGAGGGCTCGGCGGGCCACCCAGCCGGGTAATATGCCGGAGAACGGCTCCTCGGAAGCCATCGGAAGAGTGGAGAAAATTGTGAAGGAGGAGATGGGGGAGCGGCGGAGGGGTGCGATTCTTGCCCGCTGTCTGTCTGGCCTCGTGTAAATAGAGGGCGGACGGTAGGAGCTTGGCCGGCGTCTGGCCTCGTTTAAACTGAGGGCGGACGGAGGAGCTCGGCCGGTGTTGCGTTTAATTCCGGCCCGCTCATGAACGGACGTGTGGCCGGAGTAGGTTTCTCGGTTTGCATGCGGGTTTAACGGAGGGGTTTGATGGAGGCGAGGAGGCGTGTTCAGCCGGGCGTGCAGCGGGCGGCGCAGTACTATTCGATTTGACAGCGGGCGGCGCAGTTCCCGATACGGCTTTAATGCAGACGAGGGAGGGAGTAGCGGTTCCCGAAATGTTGAACGGCCAATGCATCCTCCTTCAATTAATGCATGAGGGAAGTAATGGGAGGAGGACCGGGAAAAGAGGCTGCACGATGTGAATGCAACGCAGTTTGCCCTCATATAAAGGCGCCCCTCCATTCCAATGCATCTACCACATCGTACGCACCTAAGCATTTGCCTAAGCACCTACACTAAGCGCAAAAGAGCTCACTCCAGACCCATGGCGGCGATGCGCGCGAGCGGCCAGCGGCTGTGCCAGATGGTCCACGACGTCGGCCTGCGGCATGGCGCCGAGGATCGTCTCCAGACGGTGTTGGAGACCGGCTGGTGGATGGCCGCCGTCGACGCCAACTACGACTCTCAGTTGGACCAGATGATCGTTGCCACCACCAACAAGTTCACCGTCCTCAAGAAGCTCGCCGCGCGCCCGGGCTCCTCATTGCCTGCCACCCTAATCGGCCTCCATGGCCGGAACCTCTTTCAAGCACTGGTGGCCCTGCGACTGCCCGCCGACGCCACGAAGAATGTCCACCTGGAGGTCGCGCTCGCCGCGAGGCGCCTCGCCCTGCAAGAATTCGTCGACCTACACATCCACGTGTACGAGCAAATCGTGTACATAGGTATCTACAAGGCCAGTGAGGACGCTACGACGTTGGCCTTCCTCAACCGGCTGGAAGCCTTGGATGCCTTTGCTGAGAAGCACCTCGACCTCGCCACAAAAGCCGCCGCTCCTTAGCCGCCGGTCGGTGGCCCGGCGCACTAAGTTGAGGAGGAGGAGGTCGTACGTTGATGGATGCATCTTTCTTCTTGCCTTCTGTAACCACCACTGCGATCGCATCATCATCGTGGCCTTAATTCTTATTGTGTTGTTGCATTCTCGTTCCAGTCAATACCGACATGTGCGATCCCTTTGCTTAATTATATGCATCACTGTAACTAGTACTCCATCCGTCAATTTATAAGTTGTGCTTACCTTTTCCATCAACTTCGTGCAACGCGCGGGCATCTTGCTAGAAACACTAGAACATGTCGGACCGCGTGTGACCAAACCGACGATGCGCCAACCTAGCTACTACGTACCCTGCTTATCTGGCGGAAATAGCCCCGCCCTAGCGTTTCCAATCGTTATTTCTATCTATCGATCGTGCCAAGGAGCAGAACCAAAATGTTACAATTTATACATGTTTCTCTACTCCTACTCCTATAAAAGACTCAGTTGGTGATGGTGGTGTGTCTGCCATCCGTCGTTTCTGACCATTAGATCTGCATCTAACGGCTGTGAGGTAAGTTGTGGCATTTTTGCAACAATAGCCCACTTCTCTTCTCCAATTTGCAGAAAACTCCTTATTATCTTGAAAGCAACCACATCCCTCCCTCACCTCATCAAAACAGCCTGAGAAATATATTTTGAGTGAAAAGTACTCCCTCCGTTCCTAAATATTTGTCTTTCTAGAGATTTCAATAAGTGACTACATACGGAGCAAAATGAGTGAATCTACACTTCAAAATATGTCTATATAATCCGTATGTGATAGTCCATTTGAAATCTCTAAAAAGACAAATATTTAGGAACGGAGGGAGTAATATATTAGGAGTATATCAAAACAAGAGTGATTTCTTTCAAGTTTGTGAACAAGTACTACTATTCTACTACTTTGGATCCGTCGCAACGCACGGGCACATTGCTAGTAAAAGGAAAAGGCCTGCCGCGTTCGCGTCGCACTCCCCCCCCCCACACGCCCGGGAATCGGGAGTACTCCACGGCCCGTCCGGCACGACACATAGCTTAGGGAAGGCGTGTTGCCTAGCATTTTCACTTTCATGTGGGACCGCCGTTGAGCAAACCGACTATTGGCAAACCGCACCCCGCCCGCCGCCGGGTTGGAAAACAGAAACGAGGGGAAGATCTAGCTGTAGCACGGAAGCCAAGAAATTTGGTGTCAGATGGGGCTCGTTGATAGAGTAGGAGCATTCCGTACTACTCTACTCCTACTAGTACCAAGTTTGTACTATACAACTAGTACTACCACTATACAACTAGTAGGTACGTGCACGACACAGCATCGTAGGAACAAAAAACGGGAAGATCTTGTTTTGGGTGATTTATCTTTTTTTCAGTCAACGTAGTATGAATAATATGATGTGGGGGGCACCCATGAAGCTTATGTGGCTTGGTTGCATGGCTACGAAAGGTTAGAGAAAAATAAATAGATAATGTGTTTAGAGTGCACTCCACTAAACAGATATACTTTGGATCCATTGCAACGGGCCGGCACATCTATATCTATACCCCCTATATAGTGTGTGAATAACTTTGAAAGTTGGTCGTTGGATGAAGCCAATCCGACGGTACAAAGATGGCAAATCCGAGCACTACTGGCCGTTGGATATCATCTACATTCCACCAGATTCTGCCACATGTAGAATCTAGAAGACTCCATGGTTGAACTTCATTCATGACTAACTTTGCCACAACTAAGCTTAGGCAAAGTGTGTCTGCCACAAAAAATGTGGCTAACAAAATGGCCACCACAAGTGTGGCAAGATTTGGCAAGAAGTTGAGTCTATGACATGTGGACCATGTAGCTAGAAAAGTGTGGCAAGCCACAAGTGTAGCAATGAACCAAACACATGCCTGGTGTGTTTGGTAGGGTGTATGAAGGGTGCATGATCCCAAGAGTTCCCTTCTCGACCCACTTTTGGGTGTTTGGTAGAGTGTATGGAGGGTGCATGAGTCCACACTAGATTAGCACAAATACACTAGAAGCATGCATGAAGAGAGCATACATGAAGAGGGGTGTTGAGTTGAGCATGCATGAAGAGGGAACAACTATGCTGAGACGAGAACGCAACCAAACACACTTGTGGCACGCCTAAGCTTAGGCGTGGCAACCTTAGGCTGCAAACCAAACCATAACTTTGAAAGTTGGTCGTTGGATGAAGCCAATCCGACGGTACAAAGATGGCAAATCCGAGCACTACTGGCCGTTGGATATCATCTACATTCCACCAGATTTTGCCACATGTAGAATCTAGAAGACTCCACATGTAGAAGCATAATGCACAAACCACCAGAATCTCATGCGTGCAATGCACGTGTACCTTACTAGTAGTTGGTAGTAGTAAGAAACAAATTCCGGGTTTGGCACGAGCTCGTACTGCGGGAGCACCACAAGGCCTGCCGCAGGAGTTACATTTCCCTCTCGGGGCCCACGGGACCGAACTTCAGTGGCTTAGTGCCCGGCCTATGAGTCAATGACATGCGGACCTTAAATGCGGCTGGCCCACATGTCATTCTCATGGTGGTGGTGTGGTTCGCGACTCACTCGTTCGAGATGAACCGGCCGGTGGTGGCGTGGCCGTGGCGAGGGTGCCACAGCTGGGCGTCGGGGCGTTACGAGGCGTAGATGGCCACACCGGCGGGTACTACCTGTAGTACAGAAGTACTCCAGCTGAGGATTGATGCCCGGGACGAAATGTGTCACAGCCGCTGGATGAAAATTCGATGGTGCGGGAGTACGGATCGGAGCACAGCAGCGGAGCAGGCAAACCGCGTCCAATCGGGTGTGGCTGTGGTAGAAAGTTGATGGTCGCCGCAGTTCAGCTGGCCCGCATGTCATGCACACAAAGGCAGAGGAGCGGTGGGGCCGAGAGGGATGAGGCGCACGTCGGGGGGATGAGGATCCCCTGACGTGAACAATCCTACCATTCTATCACTGACATGTGGGACCCGCAAGTGTGGGTCCCACCAGTCAGCGAAGGAAAGGCAGGGTAAGGCAGTGATAGCCACGTCAGAGGATCCATGTCCACGTCGGGGGACGTCGTGCTTACAGGTAGGGTTGGAGCGGCGTCGTGGGAATCGCGTGTGGGTGTGGCAGTGGTAGAAACAAGAAACGTGATGGTCGCCGTGGTTCAACTTCCATGGACAAGCTGTCATGTCTGCTGACACATGTATATCAAAACTAGAGTGTTTATATTTCAAGCACGTGAACAAGTATTATTCTACTACTTCGGATCCATTGCAACGCACGGGCCATCACATTGGTAGTAGTAGTGTCTATCTCTATCTCTAGAGGCCTTCCCTCGTTCATCCTTTTCTCTCACAAGATAAACTACTCATACAAATGCATCTTGATGTTCCGTGGAACGCACGAGGATGTTTCCTTGGGGGTCTCTCCAGCGCGGCGTGGCCGTAGTTGCAAGTTGACGCCCCTTGAGATGCCGACGTTGAGGGGCACTCGGATTTCCTCCGATGAGCAGGTAAGATGAGTTTGATCACGTAGTAAATGCATTCTAAAGACTACTTCCGTGTCCATTTCCTAATTCTCCCCCTGCCCACTGTTTCACAGGTTAGGCTCGGTGCGAGTGGAGATTGGCTTGCATATGTACAGGAGGGTACCAACATCAATTTGCACAACATTTACAACGGTGACACCGTTCCCGTAGAACCTTTGTCCAACATTGGGATCAGCCATGCAACGGGCCACCGCATGAATTGGTACGATAGAACCACGGTGAGATTGAATAAGATAGCACGAACCTTGCACATGGCGGTCAAAGGTGGACCATGCTGTCTGCGGCCGATTTGTTGCCGTACGAGTACGAAGACGCTGTGCTCCTTTCTAACCGCATCTTCGCGGTGACAAACCAGGGGACTTGTTTCGTATGGGACACATCCTACGATATACTCCCTCTCTCCCAGTTTATTTGTTTTGAATCTTTTCGTTTTATAAGTTTGAAATTCAAATTTAGAGGGGCAGTGGGGCCGAGAGGGGTGAGCCGCAGGTCGGGGGACGTGTGGTGTCATGGGTTCGTGCGGCGTCGTGGGAATCGCGTGTGGCTGTGGTAGAAACTTGATGCTCGCCGCATTTAAGGTGGCCCACATGTCATGCACACAAAGGCAGAGGGGCGGTGCGGCCGAGAGGGGTGAGGCGCACGTCGGGGGACGTGGTGCCGTGGGTTGGAGCGGCGTCGTGGGAATCGCGAGTGGCAGTGGATGAAACGTGATGGTCGTCGTAGTTGAAATTCCATGGACAAGCTGTCATGTCTACGGACACATGCATTGCATACCGATCACTGGAAGGAGTAGTAGAGAAAGCTAGGCGGATAAATAGTTCCTCATAGTCAAGCGGACCCACGCTACTACTTGTTCCAAAGACATGCACACCATCGAAATAGTCCATCTATATCAATATACATAGAGAGGGAATATTTTTTTTACAAGAGAGGAAATAGTTCATCCATCCATAATGCCCTGCTGGTGGTGCAGCATCTTCTTCTTCTTCTTCTTGTTCTCATTTTCTGTGGGAGACGGCTTCGCAATAAGCTCTCTGGACCTTGCAGCTATCTCGAAACTCACACAGGCTTCGAGGGCAGCATATTTTATCCGCTCGTACGTCAAGGGATAATTCTCCCATCCAGACGACCTTAATGCCAGCGTCTCGTCACCCTTCTGAAGATTTGTTCCTAGCACAAAATTTGCTACGTCGAATAGGGATGGTGTCGGTTTATCACAATCTTCTACAGGAATTTTTATTTTGGTTGTAGGTCAGCGATGCTTTTCAAATCAAGGTTGTACGGCTACAACTTCTGTTTGTCCCCTGAGATGGCTGCCCCACAGAAGTATATGTCCTCCCGAGACAAGAAATCGTGAAGCTCACCTGGTATGGAGGGCGCGTGTATGATGTGGTACACCAAAACATCATCTTCGAGGCACAGCTGAAGGACAACGGCGCGTTGGATCTTCCCAGTGGCACGCTCCGTGTACTCTGCGTCGAGACCGATGACATTCATCTCCACCTTTTGGAGGGAGTTGGATACATTGTTGATCCACTTCCGAACAACCCTTGGGTGGTCGGTGACTGTGGCAACTATGCTCAACGAGCCATCGACGAGGACATGTTGGACGCTAAAAACCTGCATCTCGATCTCTTTCGCCATTTGGAACCGCTGGACCGGAGGGCTATGGTTTGGAGAATTAGGATTAGATGGCTAGTCTAACTGAAGAAGATGATTATTTATAGGGGCTTCGTAATTACTCCAGGAGGATGAGAAGAGGTTAAAACAATGTGAATGTAGTGTGGTTTGGATGCAAATGAAGATCAAGGAGTAGTGAAAAAGCCGAGGAAAATCGGTTCCCGATGGAGAAGTAAATGGGAGAAGTTATGCGCATGCATGAGGAGAGCTGCGGTGGTTTGACTGCTGCATGCAATGGATTGGACGGGCTCTTCGGTTGCCTTTTCTCTCTCCCATGCGCACATAATGGCCCACTTGCATGCTGCAGTTTATTGGCTGGAGTCTGGCTGCAGCTGCTCATGCGTATGCTAATTAATGCTGTGAATGCGGGGCATGGAGGGAAATGGGCGCATGCAAAAGGGTATATACGCAGACTAATTAGAGAAATACTGAAAAAAGTTATGCGCAGACAAAAGAGGACCGGAAGCAGTACTACTCATGTTCCTACTACGGTTAGAGAATATGCGGTTATCCTAAAAAAAGTCCTTCTTCGCGCTTCCGCATGCACGAGAATTTGGTTCTGCTCGCAATATGGATGATAGCTGGAGGATGAAGTGAACCCAGAGGCGTGCTAGCACGAGAGTGTACTCATGTTCCTACTACTCCTACTACTAGTAGTAGTACAACTGTGGTACACTTGATCGTCAAAATACTATTATTCATCCGGTCCTCACAGTGAAGTGACAAGACCCTGCGACCGAGGTGACACAAGTCCAGGCGGCGTGTTCGGGTTACCAAAGTCAGCCTCACCTTGTGCATTGTGCAGTCACTGTCACCGCCGCTGTATAGCATGCCTCGCCTCGTCTCCCTCTCCCCTAGGACCACTCCATCTCCATCTCCGTCTCGCCGGAGATCCTGAGGTCACTCTTCATTATCTCACTGTGCCCCCGTATACCCTCTCCTCGCTCGCCTCCCCCAGTACCACTATTCCCTCGCTAGCCGCTCCAGCACCGACAGTCTTCTCCCCCGTAAATCAAGCCCCCCAAAACCCCACCTTCCTAACTCCACCATGGCCGAACGCGAACCGCGCAGGATCCATATGAGCCGCGATTGGAGCAATCTCCCAAGTGACGTCCTCGACCTCTGTTGTTCGTGTACGGATATGTTGAGCGCCCTGCGGCTGACTGCATGCTCGAGGGGCATGCACACGGCCATCATCGAAGTGAGGCCAAAGCTTTTCAAGACACCCTGCTTGCTGCTATCTGGTCTTGCGAGATTGGATCACCATGATACGGAGGCGTACATGATGCCCCTCGACTTCAATCTGATCTCCATTAGCTGAAACTTCTTTGCAGGTATGTAGTGGGACGCCGTACATCATTTCCCTCGACTTCGATCTAATCACCATCGCCTGAAACTTCTTGGCAGGTATGTACTATATCAGCATGAACTCCCACTGGATGGCTGCCTTCAGAGAAGACGGTAAAAAGTTGGTGCTCGTGAACTTCCAGACCTCCCATGAGATTATCCTTCCTCCGTTGGATTATATCGAGTTTTACCATCGCGGTCCTAGTCATCTAGATTACCACGTCAGTTGGACGAACCTTGTTTTGCAGAAGATTGTAATCTGCCAAGTGCCCACACGACAAGCGAATTACGCAGACTTCAAGCTAATTGCCTTGTTCGACCGCGGAATCGCATATCTTTACGCCGGTGCCTTCTTTAGCTGGAGACAACTCAGCTCGCAGTGGATCATCGTCAAAGCTGATACACACTTCTGTGATGCTATTGAACACAATGGCATCATCTACACGACCGACAAAGTAGATGGCACCACGTATTGCTGGGACGACGCGTGTAAGTTGTTTCCGTCTCATGTTAATGACGACGCCATGACACTGCTTGAACTTCTTGTGATGATTGGCATATCCCTGTTTGAGCAGAATTTGAGTAGAACTATGGCAATGTATTAGAGACGCCGTAAATCAGCTATATTTGGAATGAGTTAATTCATGCAATTGTGATCATGTCATTACAGCCAATTTGTACCCCTGAATAATCAAACGGTTAGGAATATATGGATATTCTCCTTATTTTACAGTAATCTATATGCTACTACTAAATATGAGTGTGTATCAATGGCCATGTTAGTTTCCTCATTTTCATGATGTAGAAATATGCACCACATTGTTGGTTTCATCTAACCATACATTAGGGAAGTAAATGTGCATATAGAGAACTCTATATTTGGAACTAGTGAAATCCTGTAATGCTTACATGTGTACATACCTATATTCTCCCTTCAGCAATCAATGGCTAGAATAATATCCTCACAAAAATTTTGCCCACAGAACACGAGTATATAACAATGCATGGTCTGTTAGTTACCTTGAAGAATTTGTTTGTGAGGACATAACATGCATGACATGGTAGTTTCCTGTGAAGAATCGATTGCGAGATAACATGAGTATAACCATGCATGGCACTTCTATATTTTCGAACCCAGTATACATTTCCCTGTATTTTCCTCCCAGTTCCAATAGGGACATATCACTAATGTTTCTTGCATTATCCTACTCATACTCTGAATAATGCTGATCTTACATTAACAATGCATGTCCTTTTTGATATGATGCAGTGTCCCTACTGCCCTTTGTAATCACACCACCTTTGCCAAAAACAGGGAAGCACAACTGGTTCCTCGTTCGATCAGACGACGGCAAAAGACTGATGATGATTCGGACACATGAGCCGGAAAAGTTATATTGCAAAAACCCCACTGTATACAAGCACCGTGAAATACGTGAGTATCCGAACAGTGGTTGTTACGTCTATGAGCAGGATACCAGCTTGTTGGGCCTTAAGGAATTTTTAGTTGGAGGCGGGTAAACAGCCTTGGTTCACACTCTCTGTTTCTCGGACTCAATTATCCGATTAACCAGGAGATCACCGTTGGCAAGGACCTTCATGGCAGAGAGGCTCTGTTTGCTACGGAAAACTGTGTCTACACAGCGAGCCCTAGGAGTTCGGGAGCAAACTCCCCTGATTGTCAATGATACAGCCTGCAGCCAAAATAAGGTGAGAATGACAAAGGCATCCGGATCATTGGTCGCTGAAGCAAGGCTGCAAATTATGATGGTGTTGGATCATCTCTTCGAATGACTTTGTTGTCTTTGCTGCTTGTTCTGGATGGGTAGTTCTTTCTTTTATTATGCATATTCCTTGTCATTTGGTCATCCTCGTCTATGTCACTCTTACTATGTAATAGTTGCCTCTGTTTAGAATGTCATTCTCGTCTCGATCACGAGAGTCTGAGCGCTGCAGATGGGTGCGTTTTGGTGGTGTAGCAAGACTTCTTATGAACTATCATGTCTTGCTGTTTATGTCAGTAGTAGTCACTAGTCAGTGTTTGAATGTTGTATATATCATTGTTTCGAACTGTTTATTGTCTCAAACTACTGGTGGGCTAAATGAGGGCATCACCATTCTCCAGTGTTCAGAGTATATCTCCTTTTTTCAAGTTATATAATTTGAGCTCGGTGTCTTTTCGATGATGTACACTTGTTTGGGCCAGTGAGGTGTCGTTGAATATGGGCCGAGTAGTAACGCAATGCCAAACAGGTCAATTATGACTCTCAGGCCGGGTTCTCAAAAGGTCCTCAAAAAAAGGTCGGGCTCTCCAAAAAAGAAAGAATAAGGACTCTTAGGCCGACATGTGGGCGCCACCGGTGTTTTCGTGCGCTTGCGCGCCGAGAGCATATTGGCGCGTGTTCGAAATTCAAGCTACCTTTTCATCCCCAATCTCCCGCCCCTCCCACACCTCTGGAATCTAGATTCCTACTCCAGTTCCCCCAAATCCCCTTCCTGTACTCCCTGTACTCAAGCTCACTATCATGTCGCTGGTCAATGTGGATCTTTGAGCCGGAGATCCTGAGGTCCGTCCTGCCTTCGGTCGCTGCATGCTATCGCTCAACAGTGGCATGGCGGCGCTTGACGACCAGTTTGCCAGCAAAGCGCTGATGGTAACCATCAACGGCGACCGGCCTCCCGTCTCACCGGACGACCTTGTCAAAGCTCTTGGCATTGCGCACGCCATCCAAATAAGTGACTTGCTCGTCGAAGTCTGTCCGCCACCGGCTGATTTCTTCGTCAGGTTCCGGAAAACTTTCGACTGCAACCGTGTGTTCAAATCTTCCCGGCGTCTGTTCTGCGATGGCGCGCTGGTGATCTTTGATCGGTGGCACCCAGGATGGGGCTGGGTGCCCTCTGAGCTTGAGTTTTTAACAAAGCTTACCTTCCACGGCATGCCTCGACGTGGTTGGAACAGCGAGTCCATGAATGAGCTTATCAACGACCTTGGAGGTGAGCTCGTAAGTATGTTTGTTCCTCCAGACAGCTGGGCTCTGACTGTTATGGCATGGATGAAGAAGCCGTCCACCATACCGAAGGTGATTGGTGTTGAGATACCAGTGTAGGAATGAGGGTTGTACTATTCGTCGCCACCAAGGCCGCCGCGGACCACGTTAGGGATGTACCTATATCGAGTGTTCGTGCATGTCGAAGAAGTGGTCAATCCATCAATCGAAGTCCTGCCGCCGCCGCTGGTGCCAGGGTCCGTCGACGACGTCCATTACAGGAGTCAACGTCAGACTTTCCCTGTGTTGCACAGAACGATGGATGGCACAGGGCCTACTCCATCGCGCGGCGGAGGCCACTGCTCCTTTGGGAGAAGAGGCAGGGCTGGCTGCATGGATGTGCTCTAATTTGAGGTAACAACTGAATCTTGTCAGATACTAGTTAAATCCGAGCTATGGGTGTGAAGCACTGATGTGCCAGTACATTTGATTGTGACATGTTCTAATTTTGTACCTGAACTTTTTTTAGAAAGGGTTGTACGTCAACTTAATGTGCTAGCAGAACTTATTGTGTTGTCTGTCTATTTTCTTTGCGCAACATTCAAGATATTTCCCTGTCATTGATAAAGACGATGAACCGTTATGTACGAGTTCGTTGGTTTCAACATAGCCATACCCGTAGCGATCCACTGCTTCCATCCTGATTGTGTCGCCTGCGTGAAACTTTTGGATGCAAGTTCAGTGTGCTATGATGTTCTATATGATTGTGTCAACTATATAAGTTTTTACTGAGCATCAGCAATGCATATGGCTGAAAGATGTATTTACGAGCATCGACCGATGGGTCTCTCTCTCTCTCTCACACACACACACGCACGCACACACGCACAAGTGGGACCTGTTGAATTATTTCTTTGCTCGTGACAGCTTTTAATTAGGTTCCACTCTAATCTAACTATTTTCTTAAGTTATTAATTGAGCTCATTGACTTCAAAAAGTTGTACAGAAGCCTTGTTTGGGCCTTTCCGGCGTCACTGAATGTGGGATGAGTAGCCATGTTAGGTTGTACTATACTACACAGGCCTTTTTTATCAACATCAGCAATGCAACTAGGCCGACAGTTGTACACAATATCCGGGTCAACTTGTTATTCTCCGCCCCGCTGGGTTGCAAACTTTCCTAGGAGGTATGCATTTGGCTTAACAAGAAAATGGACTTTAAGAAATAATAAATGGGATGTAATTATAATAACTGGGCATTAACTATAAAAAATGCACCAAATGCGTAATTAGGTTAAAAAATATATTATTTTTGGAATTTGAAAATTTTAATTTCATTACTTGTTGCGCGCACAATATTTCGTTGGATTTTAACGTAATACAACTTTATTTTGAAATTACATTTAATCTGACTAGAAATTTCGAATAAAAATATTTTGGATCCCATAAAAATGTGGGAATTTTTTTAATTTTGTTTTGAGCGGTTGGTTGAAATTGTTAATCGTTGTCCTAGCTAGAAAATGGGCTGTACTTTTAAGAAACTGTAAATGGGTTGTAGTAAATTCCATTAGAATTAAAAAATGGGATGTACATTCTTACAAATCGCAAATGGGCTATATTTTCTCTGCCACACACTTGTGGGCCTTCTAAGTTGACGCGTGCCCTAAAAAAACTATGTTGACGCGTATGCAAGGCTTTGTCAACAACACACGGTTCTGGCAGCTGTGGCCGTTGGATGTCCATCCAACGAATGTCGTGTGTCTTCTTCAATCTCGGATATTCTTGCTTCAGCCGCCCGAAAAATGATTCCTCCGCCTGACATCTGGGGCGCCCCGTTTCAGAGGCTGACCTATGGGCCTACTAAGTTGACGCGTACCAAGGGCTTTGTCAACTTAGTCAATATAAACGATTCTTGCTGCAGTGGCCGTACGATGTCCATCCAACGGCCGTAGTGCTTCTTCAACCTCTGGTCTTCTTGCTCCAGCCGCCCAAAGCAGCGCCGGTCGTGCCGCATGCTCCTGCCTCCTGTGGCCGGCTGTGATGCCGCGGAGGCCCAATCGCCCCCTACTACTCCCACCGCTGGCCAGGCCATCCCTCTAATCACCCACACCCCCTGTTATTCTGCGGCGACGGCAGCCTCACACCGCAGCCGAACCAGTGAACCCTCGTACTCCTCTCAGCGTGGGCTTCCACTGCCGCGTCTTCCCCGGCTCCGCGTCGTCCCCTTCCTAGGCCTCGCCGTCGTCCACCGCCCTGGTGCTCTCGGCGCGGCGTGGTCAACGTGGTCAAGGAACGGCTTCCATCGGACGTGGAATGTACGTGGAGAGGCTGACAGCTGGGTCCACGATGGCAGCAAGGAAGTGCCTCCTTATTACACGGAAAATAATGATTCCTCCACCTCACAGTAGGGACCCACCGGACGGGCCACCGTATTTCGCGAAAAAAATGTTTCCCCCCTGACTGCTGGGAACCACCGTATTGCGCGAAAAAAACGTTCCCCCCGCTGTCAACTCGGACCCACCCGAAGTGCCTCCTTATTACGCAGAAAAAAATGAATACTCCCTATGCTGGTTGGGACCCACCTTGGTGGGAGGCAGACTTGTGGGCCTACTAAGTTGACGGGGACGGAGTGCTTTGTCAACTTAGTCAATATGGACTATTCTAGCTCTAGTGACCATACGATGTCCATCCAACGGCCGTAGTGTTTCTTCAACCTCTGGTCTTCTTGCTCCAGCCGCCCAAAGCAGCGCCGGTCCTGCCGCATGCTCCTGCCTCCCGTGGCCGGCTGTGCTGCCGCGAAGGCCTCACCGCCCCCTACTATTCCCACAGCTGGCCAGGCCATTTCTCTACTCACCCACACCTCCTGTTATTCTGCGGTGACGGCAGCCTCACACCGCAGCGAACCAGTGAACCCTCGTACTCATCTACGCGTGGGCATCCACTGCCGTGTCTTCCCCGGCTCCGCGTCGTCCCCTTCCTAGGCCTCGCCGTCATCCACCGCCCTGGTGCTCTCGGCGTGGCGTGGTCAACATGGTCAAGGAACGGCTTCCATCGGACGTGGACTGTATATGGAGAGGCTGACAGCTGGGTCCACGGCTGCAGCAAGGAAGTGCCTCCTTATTACGCGCAAAATAATTATTCCTCATCAAAACTTGGGAGGAGAATATCATCTTCATCAAACATAGCTTCCCCAAGCTTGTGGCTTTGCATATCATTAGCATCATGGATATTCAAGGAATTCATACTAACAACATTGCAATCATGCTCATCATTCAAATATTTAGTGCCAAACATTCTAATGCATTCTTCTTCTAGCACTTGAGCACAATTTTCCTTTCCATCATTTTCACGAAAGACATTAAAAAGATGAAGCATATGAGGCACCCTTAATTCCACTTTTTTGTGGTTTTCTTTTATAAATTAAACTAGTGATAAAACAACAAACTAAAATATTCGATTGCAAGATCTAAAGATATATCTTCAAGCACTCACCTCCCCGGCAACGGTGTCGGAGTAAATGGCCACGGGTAGCCTAACCGACTGCCCCTGGCTCTTCAAAAAATTATCAGGCCATTTGGGCCTTCAAGCATTTCAAGCATTGGGCCGCCTTCCCGGCCGGCTACCTCTGAAGCCGACTCTCAGAAGGCGACCCAGCCTCAGCAACCTCCCCCCAAGATAACCACGGGATGGCCGACTCCAGGAAGCCGGCCATAGAGGATGCCGACTCCCCAGAGCCGGCCATGAAGAACGCCGACTCCCCAGAGCCGGGCACGAAGAGCGCCGACTCCAAGAAGCCGGCCAATACCGCACCCACCAAAACTACACCCACATAACGGTGACAAGACGGGGTGTGGCCATAGTGTGGCCCACTACCCCCGAAGCCCGAGGCAGGCATGGCCACAGGACGCCGTACGGGACGGCCATCTCCCGTCCGGCTCAGCACTGTAGCCATGCTGGCCTCAACGTCACCCACGACAGACGCCAGTACGGCCCACGGGCGGCGGTCCCCTTTAGCCAGAGAGAGGCGCGAAGGCGGCCCGGCCTCCCCCAGTCGGCCAAGGGCGTAGCCGGCCCCAGAAGCCGGCTACCCCCTCCCTCGAAGCATGTGCCACATTAAGGAGACAAGACGAGGTAAGGCTACAATGAGAGCCCTCGAGGCAGCACACTGTAGCCACGCTTACCTCGACGAAGCCCTCGTCATAGGGGACGAGGCTATAGTAAGCAGCCGCCGACAAGACCCTAGGCAGTGGGGCCGGCCTGTCGACCAAGAGGCCGGCAGCCGGCTGGACCCACCAGTCGGCGGGCCCCAACGGCCGGCGGAGAAGTCGGCGAGCGCAGACACTAACGACTGGGACCCGCGCCCAGTCGGATTACAATTGTACCCTTGGGGGGTAGGCCTATATAAACCCCCCGGGGCACCCATGCAAAGGGTTGGCTTCTTTGAGTTACACACACACCATAGAGAGAGGGAAGCAAGAGCTAGCCTTGTTCTTCTCCCTTGAACCCAACAGCTCTAGGAGCATTTGTAGCTACTCTTTCTGATCTAGTGATCATGCGGAGACCCCGTAGAGCAGGACTAGGGATGTTATCTCCACGGAGAGCCCCGAACCTGGGTAAGATTCGCCGGCGTGCATGTCTTCGCCTCATCCCGTTTCCGGGCACCGGCGACGTCTTACTGGCACCCACCATGATAAGCCACCCGTTGGCATATGTCGCACCTACCACCCGACATTTGGCGCCCACCATGGGGCCAGGTGCACCGTCGTTCGGAGACCTGTTCTGGACGGGAACCCTCTTCCTCCCCCGCGAGCGCAGCCAGCCTGCTGCGCCCGATGGCGTTTGCCTCGACGCGCTGCAAGGCGTCGACGAGCTGCATCGCCGATCTTCTCGGCGAGACTCGCATCTTCGACGAGCCCGCGTCCGACGCGGGCACGGACTACCCCGAGAGCCGCCTCGTCAGCCTCCTCGACCAGCTTCACGTCTCTAGCGAGCCTGCTGTAGATGTGGAGTCAGTCGGCTCCACCGACCCGATGCTCGTCGACTCCGACACGGCATCGCTCGACGCCTACCCCTCCGACGCGGTGGTCTTCGACAATCCTCTCCCTCGAGCTGACAGTGGCAGCAGCGCTATCACCGAAGTGCTGGTCATCAGCCACATCGACAACTCGGGCGAGAACGCCCACGACGCCCTGCAAGCGGCAATGCACGACCTCTCCGTCCCCATCCCGGCCGACGCCGACGCCGAGACCCCGGAGGCACGTCGCCTCGCCCTCGTCGCGGAAGGCTAGAAGATAGCCTCCATGAGACGCCTCACCGAGGCCCACCAGCGCGAAGTCGACCGCGCCGCCTTCGGTACACCGCCGCCTAGCGGGCCGAGCCGAGCCGGCTTCATCCAGAAACGCGGCGCGGCCATCGCCAGCATGCTGGGGGCAGATCGCCCCGTCTACGCCACCCCGCTCGAGAATCTGCGAGCCGCTCAGGCGGCTGCCGAAGAGCTAAATGGGTTGGGAGCCGACGAGCTCCCCTACATGACAAGACGGATCCAGCAGCTGATCGACGCGGCTGCAGAACGGCATGAAGCCGGCGCCCGCGCCGATAGTCATCCCCCGTGCCGAGAGCACGCCGCGACGTCCCGCTCACCGACTGCGAGCGGCGCCCGCCAGAGGAAAGACAAGGAGCCGGCTGCTAGCCGCAGCCGGACTCGTATCACCATCGAGCGCGATGCGGAAGGCCGCCCTCGAGCGGTGGAGTGCCAAGGAAATCTGCCTCCTCCCTCGCCTCGAAGAGAAAGACGTCTCACCCCGCCGCCCATCACGCACCCGACTCTTGGTGACCGACTAGGCCGCCGAGAAGGAGTTGGCGAGAACGACGCCCGCCACCAGATCGATCGCCTTGCTCGATCCCTGGCGTTAGAAGAAGAAGACGATGTCGGCCTGCCATGCTTTGGGCCCCGCATCCGCGACGAGCCCTTCCCCAAAGGGTTCTCGCTCCCCAGAGACACGCCCAACGGCTTAGTGAAGCCGGAAGATTGGCTCATCGACTACTCCACAGCTGTCAGCATAGCCAATGGCAATCGGCGCCGTGGCCGTGAAGTACGCCCCCCTCATGCTGCAAGGCACGGAGTGCACCTGGCTCAACAGCCTCAAGCCCTACAGCATCAATAGCTGGCTGGACTTCACGGAAGTCTTCGTCCGCAACTTCACTAGCACGTACAAGCGGCCGAGAAGTGATCTGGTTCGAGCTAGTGGATCTGGAGAGCCCCTATCATGCTTTGCTTGGCCGACCTGCTCTGGCCAAGTTCATGGCTGTGCCCCACTACGCCTACCTGAAGATGAAGATGCCGAGCTCGAAGGGGATCATCACGGTAGCCGGCGATTACAAGAAGTCCATCGAGTGTGCCATGGCCAGTAGCCGGCTGGCTGAGTCCCTCGTAGTGGTAGAAGAGAAGAAGATGCTGGAGCGGGTTGTGGCCATGGCCGGCAAGCAGCCGGCCCTGTCCCCCAATCCCAAAGACTGTGATGCACAAGGCTCCTTCCAGCCGGCCAAAGAGACAAAGAAGATACCTCTGGACCCGAAGAATCTGGAGAGGTTTGTCGTCATTGGGGCAAACTTGGATAGTAAATAGGAAGGCGAGCTCGTCGACTTCCTCCGTGGGAATCGAGACATTTTTGCATGGTCCCAAAAGGACATGCCGGGTGTCCCGAAGGATTTCGCCGAGCACAAATTACATGTCCGAGCCGACGCGAAGCCGGTCAAGCAGCCCCTCCACCGATTGTCAGAAGAGAAGCGAAGAATCGTAGGAGAAGAGATAGCCCGGCTCCTTGCCGCTGGCTTTATTATGGAAGTGTTTTTTCCAGAGTGGCTTGCCAACCCAGTTCTGGTATTGAAGAAGAACAACAAGTGGCGTATGTGTATAGACTACACCAGCCTGAACAAGGCCTGCCCCAAGGATCCGTTTGCTTTGCCACGGATTGACCAAGTGATAGACTCCACAGCCGGATGCGAGCTGTTGAGTTTTTTGGATGCCTACTTAGGGTACCATCAGATCAAGTTGGACCCAGCAGACTGCCTGAAGACTGCTTTCATCACACCATTTGGAGCTTTCTGTTACCTGACTATGACATTCGGCTTGAGGAATGCCGGTGCCACTTTTCAGCGTTGCATGCAGAAATGCCTCCTGAAGCAACTTGGCAGAAATGCCCACGTCTATGTAGACGACATTGTGGTGAAGACAGAGAAGCGCGGCACCCTGCTGGAAGATCTCAAAGAAACATTCGCCAACTTGCACCGATTCCAAATCAAGCTCAACCCCGAGAAATGCGTGTTCGGAGTACCAGCCGGCCAGCTGTTAGACTTCCTAGTCTCCGAACGCGGCATCGAGTGCAACCCTGTGAAGATCAAGGCCATCGAGAGGATGGAGATTCCCACCAAATTGCGAGATGTGCAGAAGTTCACCGGGTGCTTGGCCTCCCTGAATCGCTTTATCAGCCGACTAGTAGAGAAGTCTCTCCCCCTGTACCGACTCATGAAGAAGTCCACTCACTTCGAGTGGAATGACCAAGCCGACCAAGCCTTCCATGAGTTGAAGAAGATGCTGACCACTCCGCCTGTCCTGGCAGCGCCGACTGAGAAGGAGCCCATGCTCCTCTACATTGCCGCGACTAGCCGAGTAGTCAGCACTATTGTTGTGGTCCAGCACCCGGAAGAAGGCCGAGGCCAGCTAGTCCAGAGGCCGGTGTATTACCTCAGCGAAGTGCTATCCAGCTCAAAGCAGAACTACCAGCATTACCAGAAGATGTGCTATGGGGTGTACTTCGCCGCCAAGAAACTGAAGCCCTACTTCCAAGAGCATCCCATCACGGTCGTGTGCACCGCCCCGCTGGCCGAGATCATAGGCAGCCGGGATGCATCCGGCCGGGTGGCTAAATGGGCCATTGCGTTGGCACCATACACGATCTTCTACCAACCCTGCACCGCCATCAAGTCCCAAGCATTGGCCGACTTCCTCGTCGACTGGGCCGAGACCAAGTACCTACCGCCGGCTCCCGACTCTACCCATTGGCGGATGCACTTCGACGGGTTCAAAATGCGCACCAGCTTGGGAGCCGGCATCGTCCTCACCTCTCCCAAAGGCGACAAGCTCAGATACACGCTGCAGATCCACTTCGCCGCCTCCAACAACGTGGCCGAGTACGAGGCGCTCGTACATGGGCTCCGGCTAGCCAAAGAGCTCGGCATACGCCGGATCCTGTGTTACGGCGACTCAGACTTGGTGGTCCAGCAGTCGTTTGGCGACTGGGACGCCAAGGACGCGAACATGGCGAGCTATCGATTCCTCGTCCAGCAGATCAGCGGGTACTTTGAAGGGTGCGAGTTCCTTCACGTGCCAAGGGCCGACAATGACCAAGCAGATGCCCTAGCACGGATCGGCTCCACCCGACAAGCCATACCGACTGGCGTCTCCCTCCAGCGCCTCCTCAAGCCGTCCATCAAGCCGTCTCCAGAGTCGGACTCCATCTTCGTACCGCCTGTGCCAGATGCAGCCGGATCCGACTGGAGGAACCCCGCAAGCGGCACGGGGACTTAGACAACTGGCCCGGGGACTGCCGTAGTCGCACCCGGCCCGGGGACTGCAGCAGTCGGCCCGGGGACTGCAACGACACAAGAAGCGGTGGCCAACTCCAACTCCACGCCACCCAACCTACCCACCCGAGTCATGGTGGCTACACTAACAGAAGAAGAAGTCACAGCTCCATCTTGGGCCCAGCCCATCCTCAGATTCCTAGTCAGCAGAGAGCTGCCGGCTGATGAGATCTCAGCAAGACTATTGCAACGACGAGCCGGAGCATATGCAATAATCAACAGAGAGCTTGTGAAGCGCAGCGTCACTGGAGTCTTCCAGCGTTGTGTCGAGCCAGAAAAAGGAGTGGCAATCCTCAAGGATATCCACCAAGGCGAATGCGGCCACCACGCAGCCTCAAGATCACTTGTGGCCAAGGTTTTCCGCCATGGTTTCTTTTGGCCGACTGCCTTGGAAGATGCCAAAGAGATAGTCAAGAGCTGCAGAGGATGCCAAGTTTTCAGTTCCAAGCAACACCTGCCGGCTTCTGCACTCAAGACCATTCCCCTCACCTGGCCCTTTGCCGTCTGGGGACTGGACATGGTGGGCCCTTTCAAGACAGCCCGCGGCGGCTTGACACATCTGCTCGTCGCTGTGGACAAGTTCACAAAGTGGATCGAAGCGAAGCCAATCAAGAAGCTGAACGAGCCGACTGCCGTAACATTCATCACCGACATCACTACTCGGTACGGCGTACCGCACAGCATCATCACCGACAACGGCACAAACTTTGCCAAAGGAGCACTGGCACGTTTCTGCGCGACGCAGGGCATCCGACTGGACTTAGCGTCCGTTGCCCACCCGCAGTCAAACGGCCAGGTCGAGCGAGCAAATGGACTCATCCTCTCCGGCATCAAGCCCCGACTGGTTGTACCACTGGAGCGATCGGCCGGCTGCTGGCTCGATGAGCTGCCGGCTGTCCTCTGGAGTCTGCGCACTACACCCAACAAGTCAACCGGCTTCACTCCGTTCTTCCTTGTATATGGTGCCGAGGCTGTCATCCCAACCGACATCGAGTTCGACTCGCCTCGGGTCACCATGTACACGGAGGCGGAGGCCAAGGAAGCAAGAGAAGACGGCGTCGACCTACTAGAAGAAGGCCGGCTGTTAGCACTCAGCCGGTCCGCCATCTACCAGCAAGGGCTGCGCCGCTACCACAACCGCAAGGTCAAGCCAAGATCCTTCCAAGAGGGCGACCTTGTGCTTCGGCTGATCCAGCGAACAGCCGGCCAGCACAAGCTCTCGGCCCCTTGGGAAGGCCCCTTCGTCATCAGCAAGGCACTAGGCAACGACTCCTACTACTTGATCGACGCGCAAAAACCAAGAGCACGCAAGAGAGATGACTCCGGCAAGGAGTCGGAGCGACCATGGAACGCGAACCTCCTGAGAAGATTTTACAGTTGAAAGCAGTATGTATCATGCTACCCTTTTGTATTAAGTACGAACCAACAGGCCCCCCGAACAGTACTCGGGGACTGCCTTCATTTATCTATGAATGACGAGTGTCATATCCATGAATGTATTATTACATTTGATTTCTTGTCTGGCACCGGGTTCGACTAGTCGGCCCGGGGACTGGCCGCCTTGAGCTATATTAAAAGTTCTACCTGAAGTCAGACAAGTAGTGTGCCGGCTCCCGAGTCCTCTCTTGTTGAAAGTCGCAGCTCGAAGAATTGACTGTCCGACTAGCAAGAGCCAAGGCAGAAAGGATGCCCACACGAAAAACGGCTAAGGACTAACGAACTTATATAGCAAAAAGACGGCCTCCAACCACGCTTGCCGGCTGTCAGAACAGCCGGCTGGCCGGCTTCCTAAACACTTAGCTCTAATCCAACAAAGCTAGAGTACTTGCCCTCCCAATTGGCCAAGCACTCTTCCAGCCACAGATTGCAGAGCAACTGTCTGACTGGGGAGGCGGCAACCAAGGGAGGGCGGCAACGGAAACAGCAGAAGGATGAAAAGCAAAGAACGAGGAAAAGCCAAACACCTGCATAAGTCATATATACATATAAAGCCCCCAACAGGCCGGCAATCGACATAAGTTCGAATACACCCCCAGTGGGTGTAATTGTGCAGACTTAACAGAATATTGTTCCAAAAGTGACAAGACAGGAAAACAAAAGATAGCAGACTAGACTAAGGCGCGGTGCGGGAGCCAGGCTGGTCGGTGGAGATGGCGTCGCCGGCTGAAGGAGTGGCCGGCTGGCGGGTCTCGGCTTGGTCACCACCGGTGGCAGGCGACGCACCCGCGCGTGACGTGGTGCTGGAGGCGCGGTCAGGCTGAGGCTGGTCGGCCGCTCCACCATCCGGCTCGGCGTCTTCACCCTCCTCCTCCTCCTCCTCGCCCTCGTCGCTGGAGTCGATCTCCTCCGCCGAGTCTTCACCGTCTGCCGGGTTCAGCCCGAACCACTCCTCCGGCTGGGCGACACCGTTGTCATCTACCTCAGGGGCGAAGACGCTGGTGTCGGTGTAGTCGGCGATCGCCGAAGCCCGCCGGATGATAGCCGGCCGCGCCGGCTCCAGCTCCGTGTCGGCTTGCTGCCGCCAGGTAGCCATCTGGTCCAGACTCAGGCCGGGGTACCAGGCCTTGACGAACTCCAGCGCCCGCCTGGCGCCGGACCGAGCCGCCGAGGCCTTCCAGGCTTCGAAGCGCCCGACCGCCACCTCCAGCCAGTCGGCAGTCCGACTGGGGGTGCGGGGAACCACTTCGCCGGGCCAGAGGGCGGCCAATACTTGCGCCCCAGCACGCTGAAGCCGGCTAAGCAGTCGGTGAGCCGGCTGGAGACGGGCCTGGATCGCCAAGAGCTGCTCCTCCAGCGAACGGCCCGCGTTTGGTGCAATCTCGACGCCAGCCTGCCTTCGTGCTTGGCGGCGGGCTTCGATGATCTGGCTGGCGGCGGTAGAGTAGCCAGGGAAGTACTCTGTGCAAGAAAGAAAGAGAAAGAAGAGAAAACACCAAGTCAGAAAACGAGCCAAAAGCGGCAGACGGCAAGAAAGGACGAAGAAGTAGGCGGCTTACCGTCAACCAGATCTTCGATCTGGCCATAGCCATTGATCAGAGTCTGCCTTGCTTCAGCCCAGCCAGCCGCTTCTGTCTCGTACTCGGCCTGGAGGGCGGCTTCGCGGTCCTGCACCGCCTTCAGAGCCGCCTTGTGGCCCTCCTCCTGGTCGGCCAACCTCTTGGCCAGGCGGTCGCGTTCCTGCACCAAGGCGGCAAGCTCGGCCTCCTTGGCACGAAGGGAAGACTGAGACTCTCCCAGCTGTGCCCTCAGACCGGCGTTGGCCGCTGCAGGGACGGCAGAAAAAGAAGAAACAATAAGAGGAAGTCGTCAAGGAAGATCCGACCCGACTGCTCAGCAGTCGGCCCGAATCTCGGGGACTACACCCAGTGGGTGCGCTGACGCGCCCCCACGTGAGATAAAGAACAAAGCACTTACCCCGGCTCTCAGTTAGGTCGGCGGTCTTCTGGGTCAGCTCCCGAGCCTGGGAGTTGAAGGCAGCCGCGCGAAGATTGTGGTAGTCCTGCAAGACAGGCAGAAGATCGAAGTAAGAACAAGAATAGCAAAGCCAAATCCACTAAGAAGTTCCAAGCCGCCTGCTCAGCAGCCGACTCGGAACTCGGGGACTACACCTAGTGGGTGCGCTGACGCACCCCCACGGAAGAAACCAAGATCAAGAAGAAGCAAGATAAGAAGACTAACCCGGATGGCTGCCCGCGTCGCAAGGAATTCGTCAGTGTATCGCCTCAGCGCCGTAGACTGGGCCTGGAGCCGGGTCCGGACGTCCTGCGCGGCCACGTTCATCACGGCCGTCCCTCCGCCCGGCATCCACCCCGAGGTGGCGCTGGCCACCTCCACATCCTGGGCCGACGAGCTGGAGCCCGCGGCCGGCTGCAGCTCCGACGCAGCCTTCTGTGGCTCTGACGCAGCCTTCCCCACGCGCCGGCTCGGCGGCATCCGGACTGCCAGCTCAGTCCTCGCGGTCGGCTCGCCCCCCGCCGACTGCGCAGGCGGCAGATCAGGCCGGCCGCCTTGATCCGCCCTAGTCGGCGGGGTCGGCACCGGTGCCCTCTCCAGGATGACGACGTCGTCATCTCTCTCCAGCCCCGGCTGGTCACTGCCGGCTTCTTCTGGCGGGGGCTCCGGGGCCCCAGGCGCTGCGATGCGCAGTGGGGTGACCAACAAGGCCCCCTCCGCCATCGCCGCAGATGCAGCCTCCGCTTGGGCCTTGGCTGCGGCGTCGGCGCGCGCCTTCGCCGCCTCCTCCTCCTGCGCCGCCTGGGCGGCAATCGCCTTCCGTGCCTCCGCCTCCCGCGCCTCCCGCACCTCCCACGTGTTCCGTTCCGTCGCCGCCTGAAGGTCGGCACGGGGGTCCACGTGGCGAGTGGTGCTCCCAGATCCCCTCGACGACTCAACGACGGAGGCGGCAGCCGCCCGCTCGAGCGACAATGGAGCTCTGATTGTTTGGAGAAAAAGACAAGGATTCAGGAGCCACCAGAGAAAAGAAAAAAGAGTACACGAAGGAGTTTGAACTTACGCCGACACCGTCTGCGGTTTCTTCACAGCCTTGCGGAAGCGAGCCGCCTTCGCGGCCGCCTCCTCCCGCCTGGTTGCCGCCGCCCCGCCCCTGGGCTTCTTCGTCCGACTGACGAACAAACCCTGCGCGGCACGACGCTTTTGCCCGCCGCCCCGAGCAGGCGGTGCAGCGGAGGAACCCGTGCCGCGGCCAGACGCTGGCTGACGGCGCGGGACGACTTCAGCCTCGTCGTCGTCCGGCCAGTCGTCGAAGCTAACTCCATGCCCGGAGCCACCTGCTTCGCCGCCGGCTTGGCCACCGCCCGGCTCGGTGTTGTCGTCCATAGCAGCCGCCCCCAAGTCGGGGTCCTCCAGATCGTGCTCCGTCCGGTCCGGGGCGAATCGGCGCTCCGCGTCCGACCCGCCTGGAGGCCGAAGAAGAGGGCTCTGTCGAAGACAAAGCTGACTGGTCAGAATCGGCCAAAAGGAACTCGGCGACAAAACTGAAAGAGGAAAAAGAGACAAGGAGAACATACCGTAGGCGGCGGATTGGCTCGGCAATATGGCTCCTTGCCGAACTGCCACTCTGCGGAGAGTTTGCAGTTCGCAAGGTAGTTCACCATATATGCCACCTCATCATGCGGCATGTCCTTGGTACACATCCGGCTCGGATCGAGCTGGCCGCTCATCTGACAGATCAGATGAGGGCGGCTCTGGAGCGGGAGTACCCGGCGCGTGACGAAGGCGGCCAGCAGGTCGGGCCCCGACAAGCCCTCCGACTGGATCATCGCTCGCACTCGGGCGACGGCTGCGTTTCCAGCCGGCGTCAGCGTCACGGCCCGGTACGACCACTGGGGCCGCCTGCCCGCCGGTGGGCCGGCTATGTAAGCCGGCAGATTGACGTAGTCGCCCTGCGGAGCGACGTTCCTCACGTAGAAATACGACTTTTGCCATAACTTCACCGACTGGATCAGCGTGATGACGGGGAAGGGGTTGTCGGCAGCCACCCTTCGCATCGCGATGAAGGCGCCACTCTGAGCCGGCACGCCTTGCATGCGCGTGCCCAGCTTGAACTGGAAGAACTCCCCCCAGAGCTTGAGGGTAGGGAGGACGCCGAGGTAGCCTTCGCAAAAGGTGACGAAGGCGGATAGCAGCACCACCGTGTTCGGCGGGAGGTGGTGCGGCTGGAGCTGGTAGAACTCGAGCCAAGAGCGGAAGAAAGCGCTCACGGGCAGGCCGATGCCGCGCAAGAAATGCGAGCGGAAGACTACCCGCTCGCCTTCCCGCGGCTCCGGCGTAATTTCTTTCGCCGGCGCGAGACGGACCTCCACATTGTCCGCGCCGGCCAGCCGCCGCGTCTTGCGGAGGAATTCGACGTGATCCTCGTGGACGTTGGAGCCGTCCCAATCCCCGCCGTACTGCATCGTGGCGTGGGGCTGGCGAGAACGAGCGTGGCGGCGGAGGAACGAGTGGTGGAAGAGCGCGGCGGCGAGGCGCTGTTGCAAGAAAGGGTAGGAGGAAGAAGATGGTGGAAAGAGGAGGAGCGTGCGAGAGCCAGCCGCTCTCCCCCTCCCCCTACTTATAGCTTCGCAAGGTGAAGCCGGGGAGGCCGGACGTGGGGTGAGACGTGGGATTAACTGCACCCACTCCCCCCACGCCTCGCGATTATTACGCCCTAAAAGCGTGCCGAAACCGCCGCAGGGAGACGTGCGGGCGGTTTCGGGCGGCAGAGAATCTACGCCTGGGCCCGGGCGTGGGCGTTGCGGGCCCCCGCCCTGCGGCGACGTCCCGTCGTGCGCGTGGGCTGGTAGGCTTTTTAGCCAAGAGAGGCCACGTGGTTCGCAGGCGGCAAGTGGCCGGCCCGCGGCCCGGTGCACGCGCTGGTGAGCTCCCGCCCTCCGACTCCAAAATTTTTGGTCGAGACGGCGCGCCCGACCCAAGCCGGCTCCCAGCTGCCGGCTTGTCAAGATAGGAAGCTGATCGAGCTTCTCGACTCCTACCCAACCTCGAAGCCCAATCAGCTTCGGGGACTACTATCGGAGTAAATGGCCACGGGTAGCCTAACCGACTGCCCCTGGCTTTTCAAAAAATTATCAGGCCATTTGGGCCTTCAAGCATTTCAAGCATTGGGCCGCCTTCCCCGGCCGGCTACCTCTGAAGCCGACTCTCAGAAGGCGACCCAGCCTCAGCAACCTCCCCCCAAGATAACCACGGGATGGCCGACTCCAGGAAGCCGGCCATAGAGGATGCCGACTCCCCAGAGCCGGCCATGAAGAACGCCGAGTCCCCAGAGCCGGCCACGAAGAACGCCGACTCCAAGAAGCCGGCCAAGACCGCACCCACCAAAACTACACCCACATAACGGTGACAAGACGGGGTGTGGCCATAGTGCGGCCCACTACCCCCGAAGCCCGAGGCAGGCATGGCCACAGGACGCCGTACGGGACGGCCATCTCCCGTCCGGCTCAGCACTGTAGCCATGCTGGCCTCAACGTCACCCACGACAGACGCCAGTACGGCCCACGGGCGGCGGGCCCCTTTAGCCAGAGAGAGGCGCGAAGGCGGCCCGGCCTCCCCCAGTCGGCCAAGGGCGTAGCTGGCCCCAGAAGCTGGCTACCCCCTCCCTCGAAGCATGTGCCACATTAAGGAGACAAGACGAGGTAAGGCTACAGTGAGAGCCCTCGAGGCGGCACACTGTAGCCACGCTTACCTCGACGAAGCCCTCGTCATCAGGGACGAGGCTACAGTAAGCAGTCGCCGACAAGACCCTAGGCAGTGGGGCCGGCCTGTCGACCAAGAGGCCGGCAGCCGGCGGGACCCACCAGTCGGCGGGCCCCAACGGCCGGCGGAGAAGCCGGCGAGCGCAGACACTGACGACTGGGACCCGCGCCCAGCCGGATTACAATTGTACCCTCGGGGGTAGGCCTATATAAACCCCCCGGGGCACCCATGCAAAGGGTTGGCTTCTTAGAGTTACACACACACCATAGAGAGAGGGAAGCATGAGCTAGCCTTGTTCTTCTTCTCCCTTGAACCCAATAGCTCTAGGAGCATTTGTAGCTACTCTTTTTGATCTAGTGATCATGCGGAGACCCCGCCGAGCAGGACTAGGGGTGTTATCTCCACGGAGAGCCCCGAACCTGGGTAAGATTCGCCGGCGTGCATGTCTTCGCCTCATCCCGTTTCCGGGCACCGACGACGTTTTACTGGCACCCACCATGATAAGCCACCCGTTGGCATATGTCGCACCTACCACCCGACAAACGGCGCCAGAAAAGAGCTTGATGTCTACTACGCAACCTTCTCCTTGTAGACGTTGTTGGGCCTCCAAGTGTAGAGGTTTGTAGGACAGTAGCAAATTTCCCTCAAGTGGATGACCTAAGGTTTATCAATCTGTGGGAGGTGTAGGATGAAGATGGTCTCTCTCAAACAACCCTACAACCAAATAACAAAGAGTCTCTTGTGTCCCCAACACACCCAATACAATGGTAAATTGTATAGGTGCACTAGTTCGGCGAAGAGATTGTGATACAAGTGCAATATGGATGGTAGATATAGGTTTTTGTAATCTGAAAATATAAAAACAGCAAGGTAACTATTGATAAAAGTGAGCACAAACGATATTGCAATGCTAGGAAACAAGGCCTAAAGTTCATACTTTCACTAGTGCAAGTTCTCTCAACAATAATAACATAATTGGATCATATAACTATCCCTGAATATGTAACAAAGAGTCACTCCAAAGTCACTAATAGCGGAGAACAAACAAAGAGATTATTGTAGGGTACGAAACCACCTCAAAGTTATCCTTTCTGATCAATCTATCCAAGAGTCCGTAGTAAAATAACACGAAGCTATTCTTTCCGTTCGATCTATCATAGAGTTCGTACTGGAATAACACCTTAAGACACAAATCAACCAAAACCCTAATGTCACCTAGATACTCCAATGTCACCTCGAGTATCCGTGGGTATGATTATACGATATGCATCACACAATCTCATATTCATCTATTCAACCAACACAAAGAACTTCAAAGAGTGCCCCAAAGTTTCTACCGGAGAGTCAAGACGAAAACGGGTGCCAAACCCTATGCATAAGTTCACGAGGTCAGGGAACCCACAAGTTGATCACCAAAACATACATCAAGTGAATCACGTGATATCCCATTGTCACCACAGATAAGCACATGCAAGACATACATAAAGTGTTCTCAAATCCTTAAGGACTCAATCCGATAAGATAACTTCAAAGGGGAAACTCAGTCCATTACAAAAGAGTAGAGGGGGAGAAACATCATAAGATCCAACTATAATAGCAAAGCTCGCGATACATCCAGATCGTACCATCTCAAGAACATGAGAGAGAGAGATCAAACACATAGCTACTGGTACATACCCTCAGCCCCGAGGGTGAACTACTCCCTCCTCGTAATGGAGAGCGTCGGGATGATGAAGATGGCCACCGGTGAGGGTCCCCCCCTCCGGCAGGGTGCCGGAACAGGACCTCGATTGATTTTTGGTGGCTACAGAGGCTTGCGGTGGCGGAACTCCCGATCTATTGTGTTCTCCGATGTTTTTAGGGTATATGGATATATATAGGCGAAAGAAGTCGGTCAGGGGAGCCACGAGGGGCCCACGAGGGTGGGGGGCGCGCCCAGGGGGTAGGGCGCGCCTTCCTGCCTCGTGGCTTCCTCGAAGCTTCCCTGACGTCTACTCCAAGTCTCCTGGATTGCTTCCGTTCCAAAAATAACTCTCCCGAAGGTTTCATTCTGTTTGGACACCGTTTGATATTCCTTTTCTTCGAAACACTGAAATAGGCAAGAAAACAACAATTTGGGCTGGGCCTCCGGTTAATAGGTTAGTCCCAAAAATATTATAAAAGTGTTTAGTAAAGCCCATAAACATCCATAACAGATAATATAATAGCATGAATACTTCATAAATTATAGATACATTGGAGACGTATCATCATCCCCAAGCTTAATTCCTGCTCGTCCTCGAGTAGGTAAATGATAAAAGAAATAATTTATGAAGTGTGAATTCTAGCAGGTGCACAAGTTTGATCAATGATAATTTCAATCACCTTTTCTAGCATCATTATATGTCATAACAGTAGCTCATATCATAAAGCTTCTCATGATCAAGTAACAAGCTATTCACATGTTAAAGTATAGATCATAAACTTTCTTGAAAACTAACAAACTATGTTCTCGGTCATCAAACAATTGCAATTCATCTTATTTTCAGGAAGGGTCTATGTAAGAGCTTTGATTTAGCAAAACCCACATACTCAACTATCATATAGTCTTCCATGATTGCTACCACTCAAAGCATATTTTTTGAACAAATAGCATCCATCGAACACAGAGAAAGATAGGGGCTTAATGTTTCGCCTCCCAACTTATTTATCATATAGATAATTGTCAACAATAATAATTCATGATCAAATATATTTGAATGGCCATATATTCTTAGATCTTTCTCCACCACATGATGCTTGCCAACTAAAGAGTAGGTTGGAATGAGAAGGAATACTACTGACTCTTGCATAAAAGTAAAAGATAGGCCCTTCGCAGTGGGAAGCAGGGATTTGCAGAGGTGCCAGAGCTCGAAGCTAAAACAGAGATGAAAATAATTTTGAGAGGTATGCTTTCATTGTCAACATAACACCAAGAGTTCCCAATATCTTCCATACTAGATACATTATTGGCGGTTCCCAAACAGAAAGGTAAAGACTTTACTCCCCCTCCACCAACAATCACACTCCACGGCTGCTTGTCCGAAACAACGGGTGCCGTCCAACTATCAACAATCCTGGGGGAGTTTGTTTAAATTATTTGCGAATTTGTTTTTGATCTTTTGATCATAGGACTGGGCATCCCAGTTACCAGCCATTTTCTCGTGAATGATGAGCGAAGTCCACTCATCGTGAGAATAACCCACCTAGCATGGAAGATACTGACAGCCCCTAGTCACTACATGAGCGATTCGGGCATACAAAACAGATTATTATTTGAAGGTTTAGAGTTTGGCACTTGCAAATTTACTTGGAACAGCAGGTAAATACCGCATATAGGTAGATATGGTGGACACTCATCGAAGAAACTTGGTTCAAGGAATTTGGATGCACAAGCAGTATTCCCGCTTAGTACATATATTTTAGCTAGCAAAGGATTCTAAGTAGCAAGCACCACATGTTAGAGGATCCATAACAATATAACTTCTATACAAATATACCCAAGCATAACTCATTATGTTGTCTTTTGTCCAATTTCAACTAATTTGCTCAGGTTTGAAAATAATTAATGGGGCTCACAATCATAGAAGATGTCCAAGATAGTATATTTATATGTGAAATCTCTCTTCCTTCAATATTCTTTCATGAATTGTTCAAGTGACCAATACAATGTTTGCTAACCTTCAAAAAATTTACCACCTCTACTTCTTATATGTGAAGGCATTACTCCCCATGGGAAAGGCATATGAAACATATATAATTTCAGCTTTATGACATTCAAATCCTTCAACCATTTACTCATAGGATATAAGTGAAGCACATCAGTAAATGACAAACTACTCCAAAAAGATATAAGTGAAGATCAATGAGTAGTTAAATAATTATGTAGCTATGTGAAGACTCTCTCTCATTTAAGAATTTCAGATCTTGTGATATTATTCATACAGCAAGCAAAACAAAGTAAAACGACATTTCAAGGATAGCACTCATCATGTGAAGAAGCAAAAACTTAGGCTCAACCAATACTAACCAATAATTGCTGAAGAAGAAAGGTGGGATGCCTGCCGGGGCATCCCCAAGCTTAGATGCTTGAGACTTCTTGAAATATTATCTTGGGGTGCCTTGGGCATCCCCAAGCTTGAGCTTTTGTGTCTCCTTAATTCTTCTCATATCACGGTTTCCTAAATCTTGAAAGCTTCATCCACACCAAACTCAACAAGAACTCGTGAGATAAGTTAGTATATACCAATGCAAAAACCTTATCATTTTCTACTATAACAAATCACTAAAATTATTATTCAACATTGCATACTAAATGCCTCTGCATATTTAATACTCCTATCCTCAAATAGAATCATTAAACAAGCAAACATATGCAAACAATGCAAACATAACAGCAATCGGCCAAAACAGTACAGTCTGTAAAGAATGCAAGATTCATCATACTTCCCTAACTCCAAACATTATAAATTCTACCACACTATAGAAAATTTATCAGAGCTTATTATGCAAAAAGTTTCAACATTTTATCACATTCTGACTTTTCTAGGGAATTTTTGCAACAGCGGTAAACTTTCTATTTTGAAACAGCAACATGTATACTTGCAAAATAAGCATGGTAAAAGCTATCCTTGACATTTTTATTGAAACTAGAGATGCAAAACATTATTCTAAATAACAGAAAGCAAATACTAATAAAATAAAATGACTCTCCAAGCAAAACACATATCATGTGGTGAATAAAAATATAGCTCCAAGTAAAGTTACCAAAACTAGGGTTTTCTAAAAAAACCGGATCTAGGTTTTCTAAAAAAACGAACAGGTTTAAAAAAAAGACGGTGACGGCGGGCGGCTACCTCGTCGGGCTCTGGCGAAGTCCGGCGGGGTCCGGTGGGACTGCAGGGCTTCGGGCGGCGGCGACGGCGGGAATGCGGCGGCGGCGGCGGCACGAAGGCGGTGGCGGCGGCTCGGCGGCTGTGGCTGCGGGAGGCGGGGCGGGTCGGGTGGCGGGGTGAGGGGGCGGCGGCGGCTATTTAAAGAGGGTGTGTGGTGGCTTGGGGGGGCAAGGCGGCGGCGGAGGCGGAGTCCGGCTCGGACTCTGTCCGGCTTGGACTCTGTCCGGGTCGGCGGCGGCGGCGCGCACGCGGTCTCCGCGCGGGAGACTGCGGCGGGGAGACGGGCCGGCTCGGCTGGGCCCCGGCCCAGTCGGGCGCGCGACTCTTTTTTTTAAACAATTCCGCCGAAACTAAGAAATTTTATAGGAAATAAAATAAAAATCTAAGAATGCCAAAACAAATTTTTACCGTCTAAATAAAATATTTAGAACGAGATGAACATTTTCTTGGCCCTAAAATGCAGTTTTGAAAAACGTGCAATTTTTCCTAAATTCAAATAAAATAGCGAAAACTTCCAAATAAAATAATATTTGATTTTTTTCTTAAATCCTCAATATTTCTTATTTTTGGGAAAGTCATTTTATTCCCTCTCTCGTATTTTTATAAATGAAATAATTGAAGATAAAATAAATAAAATCAAATGGTCCTCTTTTCAAAAATTTGAGGACCCAAATATGAAAATAACGAAATCCCCAACTCTCTTCGTGGGTCCTTGAGTTGCGTAGAATTTCTAGGATCAAAATCAAAATGCAAATAAAATATGATATGCAATGATGCTCTAATGTATAACATTCCAAAATGAAAATTTGGGATGTTACAAAAAACAAAAGGGTACATCACAAATTCGAAAATACAGGAACACCATCCTCCCAGCAACGAAAACAACTAACAAAACTCATTAAAAATGGATACTCACGTGTTTTTCTGCTGCGGCACCCGCACAAACTCGCAAGAGAAACCATCAATATGCGCCGGCGAGAATGGTTTGGCCCTGTCTACGCTAGACTCCCTCCAAAGCTTCTTTATGTTATCTGTCATAGTCCTTGAGAATCTAACTGCATCACTCCAGGTTTCATCGCGGAGTGAATCAAGACACTCAAAATGACGGAACCTCAAATTCAGAACAATCAAGCACCAATGCCCAGTTTCTTTGCTAGGCTTCATGGTAGCCGCAAATGACGGCGGATCAAAAGTAGGTAAAAGAAGCTGACAAAAAAATCACAGAGGAAAAATGAATTTAACAAAACATAATGAAACAAAAAATTCAGCCTCCAAACAATAAAATAAAAGAAGGAAATTGAAATTCAGAAGACAAACAATCACATAATCATAAGTTCTAATTGAGTAAACAACACACTACAAAAAATAAATGCTACTCCAGTTTATATCCACCGCCCAAACTTGCAACAAACATATGAGTTTAATTTCCTTGCGACAATAAGAGCAGCTTTAAAAAAGAAGTACACATCATTCATAAGTACAGGGGTAAAAGAAGGCTACTCAAGTTCATTTCCCAACCTCCCAAACTTGCAAGAAAACATGACAGTTCTAGTTCATGAGTACAAAAAGTTCAAGTTCACCTACTTGGTCAAAACCATCAGCCCCTGATCTCGTGAACCACTGTAGCACATTGACATCAATATTTCCATCACGGATCTTCGTTTGTTGAACAAAAAGAAAAACAACAGATAGAAATTGCCGAAACAAGTTATCATCCTATCTACAAAACAAAATACTGACCGTCACCCATCTGGGAACTATCAACTTGTCAGTGTCTCGGTACTTCTGACGTAGAGAATATAAAACAACGTCAGCACTGTCTGAGTTGAGCATGCCAGTGGGGACAAACGCTTTAGCAATAGAACCAACACTGGCATCACATTCGATATTTTGAAACATCAGCTTGTCACTAACAAAACACAAAAGATGACATGAATTAAAACTACTGCAATAACAACAATAGTGATATGAGAGAAAGAAAAACAGACGAAAATGATACGGGAATTCCCAAACTAACCGTTTCGCATGGTTCGTGCGCAACCTCGTAACAGCGAAGAAAAACAAATCAACCTTAACAACATTAGCACCTTCTGCTTGCAGAAAAAGAAGAAAAATAATAAGTTCAAGCACTACAAGTGAACATGTCCAAAATGCCATAAATGAGAAGTACGCCTCATTTACAAGTCCTTACCTACACTATCAGCGTTTGACAACGGGAGTTCCTGTGATGACACCAATATGCCTCTAGTTTCAGGGTTTGGCGATGGAAGATCTTGTTAGGACACCAATATGGCTGTGCTTTCAGGGTTTAAAGAAAGAAAATCCTGGGACGACACGAGCGCCTCCTGCGTCAAGGGGCCAGAAGAAATCGACAGAAGTAAATCATCATCCTCGGATGGCACCTCCTCCACGCTAGAGGCATCTTGCAATGCATCACCGTAATCGAGCCCTCCAGGCGGGAAATTTTCCAGCGGCAAATCTTCACAATCAGAAAGATTTTCATTCCCAGCAATACCAACACTAGATGATTTGGCATCCAGTATACTGGCAGCACCAACATCCTCATCAGCAACTTTGGTGCCAACATCGCGCCCACTACTCAATGGAACACCACGAGCATCATCTCCCCCACTAACGACAGCCTCACGCTCAACATCAGTCATCTGAAGAAATAAAAATTCAAGAGTAGTGAATAATATGAGAAAACAAACAATCAAAAATAAGCTAGCAAGAGGTGCACAGAAAAACAAACCTTAGCAGCATTCACAGCAACATCATCGATCTTTCTGATGCTAACATTCAAAGGAACATCACCAGTGGTCGAACAAGGCTCATCGCCAACAACAGGACCCTGATTCATATGTAATGAAGCAAAAAAACAATGCTATTATTAGCAACAATAAACACAAGGAATTAAACCATGGTAACAAAAAAGGTAGCTATCACCTGCAAACTCTTAACGATGTGGGATAGAAAAATGAACATGTAAGGCACATTGGTGCGCATGAAAATTCAAGAAATATGTATAAACACAATAAAAATAAAAATAACCTTGCACTTATCAGTAGATGGATCATTAACTCCATGGTCAACAGCAGCCTCAACATTATGGCTGGTCTCCTGCATGAAAGAAAAATTAATAAACAGATGAAGATGAGGAAGTTCAACTACAATACTGACAGCAGAACAACATAGTAAAAATTGCAAACACCGAGGACTGACTCACGTCAACAACAGGACGCTCCAAGCCAACATCATTCGTATGGTGATCAGAAACATTAGCCTCAGTACCATCACCAGCCATGCTGTCGGTGGCAGCAGCCTCATCCTGCATGAAAGAAAAAGTAATAAACAGATGAAGATGAGGAAGTTCAACTACAATACTGACAGCAGAACAACATAGTAAAAATTGCAAACATCGAGGAATGACTCACATCAACAACAAGGCGCCCCAAGCCAACATCGTTCGTATGGTGATCAGAAATATTATCCTCAATACCATCACCAGCCCTGCTGTCGGTGGCAGCAGCCTCATCCTGCTCAATCTGCCTGATAACAACGTTTGCACTTTCTTCATATGGCTTGCAGCGAGAGTCTTGCATAGTTTTGAAACGCTTCATGTTGTTCAATAGACGAACCGAGCTCTGAACTAGATCAGTAGCACCGTCACGCATATCACCAATTAAAATTCTCTCCATCTCAATATAGTCCATTGTTTCCTCAGCATTAAATTGATGACCTTCAGGAAGGATACCATTGATACAGCTTAGACGCTCAACTATAGTTGGAACCTTTTGCAGCTCAGAACACACATTACTAAAAATATGCTCAGCGCGCCCAACGCAGAAACAACAACATCAATACCAAAACCCTGCCTCTGTGAAGTACTAGCATTACTAGGGCCAGGGGGAAGATAACTAGCACCCTCAACACCACGGCCACCTCTCAACTCATCGTGCAGAGATGAAATCTTGGGAACCTGAGACGATGGCATCTCCAGGACTGGCCGTTTATACACTCGGAAAAAAACAACCTCCTCTTGAGTTTTCCACTACAAACAAGGGGAAAAAGAGTTAATTAATCAATGCAACACACGGGGAAAAATAAACATCATATTAACATATTTAAATAAACATCACTATCAATCTTTAACTGTCAGTGCCAATTTGTTAGTATTTACCAACATGCCAGTTGAACAAAGATATTCAGTTCAACCACACATGAAACAACAGTACTAAAAATCATACCTAAACCTCACAAAGCTTAAGAAATGACAAAATCTAAACAGGTAACTCTGCAGTACACATGTTCACTCCAGCAAAAATAGCTATACCTAGATAAAAAAAGGTCTGCAAGACACGATAGAAATTAAACTCACCGGAAGCTTCCCAAACAGCCAAGTCTTTGGATCTGCGTTGCCTTTTTTTATCAAATCTGCATCAACCAGATTGGAAAGCTTGACAAGATCCATGAAACATATGCGGGGGACTCGCATGTCAGGCTCCGCAGTCTTGCCACGGATAAGGCAGTCAAGGTACATTAGTACAGGCCCTATAGCACAGCCTGTGATTGCCTTCCCCATGGTAACACCATCTTGGTACCTGACAACAGCCGTTCTAAGATAATCAACCATCAGCTGGCAATAATCCATATTAGCCATGTCCTCAATGACGAGACCCTCAAACATTGCCGCCTCTCTAGAAACACGCGGGACGGCACCAGGAAACACAACCTTCATAAACACAATAATGAAGAACACTTTCAGAGCAAGGTCATATTTGCTAGGATCCTTGACAAGCACCTTGAGCCTATCCCTCAAATCCTTTGTCTTGATATCTTTGTTCCTGCTAATGTCAAGCTCCGATCTTAACTTCATCAGAGCGTCGTCATATCCGTCCTCTGACGGCCTTGGTGCAGAATGACCACCACGAGGGAACCCAAATAGTTGTTGTATACCATCGCTAGTGATGCGAAGCTTCTTATTAGCCTCACCCATGTCAAGAGTCATCGTATCAGGATCTATCCTCAGGTACAAAGCTCCCATCAGAGGGCGGGAAATATTAGACTTCACCTTCCACTTGAAGGTAGAACCAAAACTAGCTGCATGAACCCTAGCCACATGGTGACTCTCAAGCAATTTAGCACAAGCATCAACCTCTCCCAACGAACATCGCACAGTTAAGTTCAATCACTGTTGGTCACCTTCATCCAAAGCAACTTTTCCAGCATTGCCTCTCACCGGCTTGACCGGACTCATAACGCTAACAGGCCGTAAATGAAAATAAAGAAGCCACAGCTTAAATAAATGAATATAGAAAACAAAACAAGCATATGAAGGCAAGTAGAAAAAAGGAAAGATTGCACAAGTTCAACTCTTAAAACAACATTAGTACCACCCTCAATTGATGCAAACAATGACCAGCCTCACCTGGCCAGCATACCAGCCCAGACACAATCAAATCATTGCAAGTACAACTAGTAAGTCACATACAGTACAAACACGTACCACTGCAAATTCATCTTCAGAATCAACTTCGATATCATCTTCTTCAGATACAGCATCTTCAACTTCGACACGAGCATGGTTCTTCACACCTTTGTTCACCTTCGCAGGAGCAACTTTATGCTTCTTATTTTCTTTCAACAAAGAGCGCTCTGGAAGAGGAGACGAAGAAGGCTTCTTGTTTGTCAAAACTCGTGGACTCCGACGAACAGGGGAGCCACCAAGTGTGCTTGGACCAATCTTCATAGCAACACTATCTCCATCAGCTTTGCTATTACCAGGTTGGGAACCAGCTTTCACACGTGGGCTACGCCTCTGTGTGCCATCAGGATTTCGATCTGACATCTTCCTCTTCAAAACAACTTTCTTCTCCTTAACTGCATCACGAGTAAACACTTGCGTCAAACGAGTCTGCATCAGGTTTGTCTTCACAGGCATGTCACTTCCATGAGATCTAGCATCAACAGTTGAAAAGGAAGTGTCACCACCTTCATCACCTACACCTTTAGGAGTTTGAGCAACATCCCCATCACTTGGTTGCACACAAGCAGCCTTTTGACGATGTTCCAACTCCTTTCTCCTCTGGAAATCACACTTCTTCTTTCTTATCCTTTCATCCTCGAGCTGTAACTGCATAGGAACATCCTCAGCCTGAGTAACAGGCTCAGTGCCATAAACACTCTGTGACTGAGTAACAGACAACTGCAAGCTCCCATCACCATAATCAATGTTAAGAGAATACATTCCATCATTAATATCTTTGACAACATCAGCAATGTCCTCAGGAGCACCATGGCTGTCATTAACTGCATAAACCAATAACATAAGCACGCACATATAATATTAAAATACAATTAACATTGCAGAGACAAGATAAATAAAGCGCATAGCATCAGACACAAACAAAAGGAACGACTGATGTAGCTAAGCATTTTATGTATTCAAGGCTGATAAAAAAGAGCAAATATAAGGGAAACACCAGCAACACTCGCAAGTTCTTCCAGAAGATTTGGTGTCTCAAAAATAACATTCACAAGATCTTGAAAGCGTTCTGATTTGTCAGAATCGGGAGGCACTGGCACTCCAACATCTGCAACAACATCATAAATAGCAAAAAAGTACATGAACAAGCAATCACTTCAACTATATGAACACTACAAGTGCACCCAATAAAACAATATCAACACACCACTGGCACAACAAACTTCAAAATGAAAACTCTTTCAACATCATAGTAGTTCTTCACTAACTACTACAAACTATTCAAATACCAGGACAATAGTTCAAACTACACATGGTGATCAGTACTACAACCTATCTGCATGTCACACCCTGATTTTCATGCCACAACACTGAAGTCAATAAATCATGCTAAAATGTGGTTTGACAAAAACTTTTGAGTATTTTTGTCTTTGCTTTTATTGAATGTTTGACTGTTGTTTGCTAGTGCTCTAAAAATCAAATAAATCCTCCAACTCTTATACTCATTCTCCTTGCTCTAAACTCTTGAACCAATGATCATGCCATGTGTATAGTACCTTATAGAATTTTCTTACAAAAATAATTTGGCCAAAAAGGATTTTCAAAAATTAGTTTTCCAAAAACCCCTGAATTGAGATTTGCACTGCAAGTACTTAATTAAGGGCAGTAAAAATCCTTCCAAAAATATATTTGACTCCTATTAGATATAGGACACCCAGAAACCACAAAAATATAATTTTAAAAGTTATTTTTCTATTTTATTTAAAGGCTTTTTCTTATGTCCAGAAATGGTCTTTAATAGGTTAAAATTATTTTAATGCTTTAAAAATATTTGGGAAAAACCTAGGGAAACTCAGTGGACATATATTGTCCATATATAAGAGTTTCAACACATGGTCATGTTCAAAATATTGGTCAAATCCCTCAAAAACCCTTTCTGGATATTTCAAGCTTTTGAAATATTTACAAAGGAAATATTCCCAAAAAATTCCAAGAAAATTCTAGCATGTCACATATGACATGTTTGATGATCTTGACAATTCTCATGTCATGGAGAATAGTATAACCCCATGAAATCCTCTCAAAACCACTTCTGTCCTTTTTCAAGTTTGAACAACTTTGGGCTGTCAAACATGTCCAAATGCTCCCATACTTGGTCCACATGCTAAAATGGTCTAATTATTCATCTATACCAAGTGGCGCATCAAGGAGAACAGATTTGCATGACTAAATCTTGGGAAGTCCATTTCTGTTGATTTCTAGGGTTTACAAAAGTTGCATTGGCAACTTTGCCCAGATGGACTCAGTCTTGGTGGAACCACTTGTTTTCTCATGCCATTTGGCCCTGTCAAGCCTTATGACAATAGGAGTTCATATTCTTTCCCAAATCAACAACAAACACCTTCTGCCATTTTTCTAAAAACACCAATTTGACCACTTCCACTAATCCCCATGAGTTCTACTTTTTACCACCACCCCTACTAGTTCCCCTCTACCTCTGGTGTGCTTCCCTGCCCGAGACGCAATGATGAAGGGGGGCAGGGATCCACTTTTCTTCTCTGGGCAGCAGCATTTCCACTCTCTCTCAACTCCCTCTCTACCTCCAGTGGATTCCCAGGGCATCCAATGCCATTGCCACATTGTTTACTCCCCCTTGCAGCTGCCAGACACAAGTGGGCGCGTGAGGACGCGAAAAAAAGCCGCGGGTGCCGGCCATTTGCGCGCTCTGGAGCACGTCAGCGTGCTCCCGACCGTTGACGCCGCGTCCCCCGACCGCCTCGAGACTCCCCTTGCGCCAGTCGAGGTGCCTCGACGTCCGCAACACGCCACCACGCTGGCCCCCTCCTTCCCCTCTCTGTCCTGCCCATGCCGCGCGTACCCAAAGCCGCCCGAGCCCGCCAATGCGCGTGCGAGCTCGTGGCTCCACCCGCAGCTCATCCCGCTCCTCCTCTCTCTCCCTGGCACCCTAGACCACTCCCACGAACACCCCCGAGCCCTCCATTCCCTCTCTAACGGCCACCCGAGCCGATCCCGCGGGCACCCGTAGGCCGCGCCTACGGTGGACCTCGGCCAGCCTATATAAGGCGACCCCGAGCCTCTCTCTCACTCCCTGTCGCTCCCCCACACTCCTAATCCACCTCCCGCACCACCCATTTGTCTCCAGAGCCGCTCGAGCTCGAGATCGAGCTCGAGCTCCGCCGCCACGGCTCGTCGGCGTTCGCGTGGTACAGGCCTCCTCCGCCCCCGGTCTCTCTCGATCTGGAACCCCCGAGCACCCCTGATCATTTCCCCTTTCTCCCCCGCTTCTTTTGTAGCCGGAAACTGCCGGAACCGTCGACGCCCGAAGCTCCTCCGCCGCGTGACCTCGTCGCTGGCGAACCAGGCCACCCCGGCGACCGCAACCACCTCCACCCGAACGGCGACTCGACGCTGAGTCCAGCCGTACCCTCGCCCGACCTCGTCGTGCCCTGCATCGACGCTGGTGAGCTCACCGACCCTCTGTCGCGTGGTTAGGGATGATAGGCGGGCCCCGCCTGTCAGCCTCTCCTCTCAATCGCCCCTCTCTCTCTTGATGATGCCTGGGCCCCGCCCGTCAAGTTTCAACCCGACGCACGCGTGTGCACTAGTGCGCTGGGCCGCCTCCCTGGCTGGGCCTGCTGCGCTGCGGCTGTTCTGGCCCAGCAGGAACCGAGCCCTTCTCCTTTTTCTTTTCTGTAAAACTTGTAAAATCTCCCAAATATTCAAATAAGATCCAAATTTGATGATTCAAATTTCTAGTAGTTCCTAAAATCATTCCCTATCACATGGTGCTATTTGCACATTTTTCCAGAATCATTTCCTTCACAAACATTTATCAAATCCCCTGTTTGTAATTTCTGTGATAATTTTACAAAATCACAGAGGGCTCAGATTTGATCCAAATGCCATGATTCAAATTCCTAGATGCTTCTAAGTTCATTACTTAGTTTATGAACATTTTGCTTAATACTTTCTGTACCACACAAAATAATTAGCCATTTCTTCATATTTGTCAACTTTGCAAATTCATAGGAAAATCATTTGAACTCCAAATCCAGTGAAACGAACTCCTAGATGCTTCTAAAATCATGTTTTGTTAAATGGGTGCCTTTGCTCATTTTTCAAAAATATATTTCTGTACACTTCTTGCAAATCCATAAACTCCTTGATTCCATCATATCAAAATGGTTAGAAATCTCCACTGACCCAATTCCAATGAAACCACTCTGGTTATTTTTCATATAACCATAGATGTCCTAGAAAAGTCAAATTAGTATTTTTAGAGGACTTTTATTTTCTGCCTTGTTGTGTTGCTTATTATGGTTGCTTTCGACGATAGTTGACGAAGTAGACGAAATGCTCGGAGTTGGACCAGAGATATTTGAAGACCTTGAAGATTTTGTTTAAACAGGCAAGCAGCCCTTTGACCATGATGAACCATTTTACATCATAATAGTATTTTCGTTGCTTCACTGAGTGCATGATATACCTTGAATGGCAACCTTGCTAGGCCTGCCTCCGTTGCACACTCCATTGATACTTGCATTGTTCATGACTCTACCCTTGCTTAGAGTTGTGTTGGTGGGTTATAGAAATATGCTATAGTAAATGGCTACACAAAATGGGTCAGGGTTATGCATGGAAAGAAACAAGTGTGGTTTGACATACTTGCAAACAGTCCCAGTGGGTGCCACTGATGCCCCTGGGAGATGATGATGAACAAGTGTTGTTTACAGAGACGGATTAGATTTAAGATTTGTCGACTGTCCCAACCTTACATGCGCAACCACTCTACCCTTATATGGGAAAGGGCATTATTGATTACCTAGGCCGATACTAGCTTGGAGCCTGCATTACTAGTGATGGGAGAGTCGTTGTTGCGCTCTCTCGGGATGGGGTCGTGCCAGGTAGGGCGGCCATGACTGTTTTCACAGGGCACCGGACACACCGTTGGTACCCCGTGCTTGTGGTATGTGATGAATATGGGAGCGAGGCTCCACAATTTTAAGATGTGAAATGTTTGGCACGGGGGTTACTACCAATCAAGTGGACTCTATGTTAGTGTCGTCTAGGGAAAGATAGTGATCGGGTGCTTACCCCGGGTACTTGAGGTACCGCGGGTCGTGGATGACATGGAAGTTCCCTGGATCTTGTGGGTAAAGTGTGCAACCTCTGCAGAGTGTAAAACTATTCGAATAGCCATGTCCACGGTCAAGGACAGTTGGGTGGTGCTGCTTAGACTACGTCCATATGTTTCTGGAAAACAACACAGTTTGGTAAATCTGTTGACGTGATTCGTGAGGAAGTCACGATGAGCTTGAGCATGAGTTGTTCAAAACTCTCTCTCGATTTTGATGTCTGTAACCTCCTGATACTTGTTGCAGACGCATTCATATCCTTGATAAATGTTGATCATACTTTCATGAGAAAAACTAGCTTTCCGCAAAAATGCCAATTTAGGAGTAGTGCCTTTCATAATTATTCTATTATCACCCTTGGGTTGCTTGCGAGTACATTCAAAGTAATCATTTGCTTGCCACTGGTTATTTTATTGGCCAGGCATGAAAGAACAGGGTTTGATGAAGAATACTTCATGACGAACATGCAAGTTAGGACGCTTCCCAGTCAGAATGCCTATAGGGTTAAGGCAGATGGCATGGGTCCAAGTTATCGATGAAGATTTCCGCTGCGAAGTTATACTCAAGACTTGACCATAATGGTCATAATTTATGTAAGACGGTATGTATGGATGTAAGACTCTTGTTATACAGCTTCTGTGTGTTCAGTGAGCATTGATCTCTGGGATCACTGTACACGTGCATTCGGTGATCACGACTTATGAGTCGGGGTCCCCACACTGCATGTCACATCAACCTACAAATTATACACACCACACATTCCAGGGCAAAATTAACAGCTATCAAAATACATACAACTTATAAAGTCGATACGACAACACCTTTACAACCTAAAAACCAGATCTGTTAAAACATCATCCAAATTACAGGGAAAATCACCTGCATTCAACTTGTCCGGACTTGATGATGTACCCATTGAGATCTACAGACCTAAAATCTGCCGAACCAGATCTGCAAGACAGATGAACAAAAATTAGGGCTTAACCTATTTCAGAAACGAAGCATGCCATACAAAGCAAAACTCTTACCAGCAAACACAAAATCCGCCACGGAATCCAGTATCACTGTCGTGAACTGGTCGTTCAAGAGCAAAGGAACCCTAGCGAATCCAGCCTGAGACAGCAAGAGAGCAATAGCTTAGAAATACAGGGAAAGTCTGTACATAAGGGTCGCAAGGGCAGTCGATGGCAGAGCAAAAGGAGCAAACAGAGCACCCAGACCTCCACCCTTGGGGTTTAACCCGCCGGCCGATGCTCCCGTGGCGAAACAGGAGAAGCAACTTCTATGCGAGAAGAGAAGAAGAGGGGAACGAAGAAGGAATCGATTTTTGGAGGGGATCGGAGCGGAACGGGGGAGAGCGGAGGTTAAAAGGTGAGTGGGAGAAAACCGAAGGCTAAAGCCCACAACCGTGGAAAAGCCCACTATCTCAGGGCAGTTACTAAAGATAATAGGAAAAATTAAATACAATAAAAAATAAATACAATAAATAATTAATATAGAGGGAGAAAACAAATGGCTAAAGTACAAATAATAACTCACAATAGTACAATAAAAATTATCAAAAAAATACAAATGAAATAATACTTCAGAACGGTGCTGGTTCTTCCCCTAAAAAAAGATAAGATAATGGGGGCAAGTCATGTTACGGACTCGCCTCCGCATGCGACGCCGCGGCACGCCACGTCGTCGCCTGCTACGGCTCGTTCCTGGCTCGGCCTCGCTGGCATGGGGGAGGGGGTCCGCCCTCCCCCCCGGCTCGGCCTCGCGCTAACGCGACAGTGCGCTCGTTTGATAGGTGCAGTGCGGTTATTCTGTTTCCCACACCACACACACCCACACACCCCTAAGATAGATAATGGGGGCAAGTCCATACAAGGAAGATGTGTCAGTACAACTATGCCCCTCGGTGCGGGGGCAAGTCATGTTACGGACTCGCCTCCGCATGCGACGCCGCGGCCTGCTACGGCTCGTTCCTGGCTCGGCCTCGCCGGGATGGGGGGTTCCCGACACCCCTTCCCCCCGGTTCGGCCTCGCGTTAAAACGGCAGTGCACTCGTTTGACAGGCGCAGTGCGGTTAATCTGTTTCCCCACCACACGCACCCACACACCCCTAAGATAGATAATGGGGGCAAGTCCATACAAGGAAGATGTGTCAGTATAACTATGCCCCGCGGTGCGGGGGCAAGTCATGTTACGGGCTCGCCTCCGCATGCGATGCCGCGGCACGCCACGTCATCGCCTGCTATGGCTCGCTCCTGGCTCGGCCTCACCGGGATGGGCCCTCGCGCTAACGCGGCAGTGCGCTTGTCTGACAGGCGCAGTGCGGTTATTCTGTTCCCCCCCCACATGCACCCACACACCCCTAAGATAGATAATGGACACAAGTCCATACAAGGAAGATGTGTCAGTACAACTAGGCCCCTCAGTGCGGGGGCAAGTCATGTTACGGACTCGCCTTCGCATGCGACGCCGCGGCACGCCGCGTCGTCGCCTGCTACGGCTCGTTCCTGGCTCGGCCTCGCCGGGATGGGGGAGGGGGGTCCCGACCCCCTCCCTCCTGGCTCGACCTCGCGCTAACGCGCGGTGCGCTGGTCTGACAGGCGCAGTGCAGTTATTTTGTTTCCCCCCACACGCACCCACACACCCCTAAGATAGATAATGGGGGCAAGTCCATACAAGGAAGATGTGTCAGTACAACTATGCCCCTCGGTGCGGGGGCAAGTCATGTTACGGACTTGCCTCCGCATGCGACGACGCGGCATGCCATGTCGTCACCTGCTATGGCTCGTTCCTGGCTCGGCCTCGCCGGGATGGGGGAGGGGGGGTCCCGACCACCCTCCCCCCGGCTCCGCCTCGCGCTAACGCGGCAGTGCGCTCGTTTGACAGGCGCAGTGCGGTTATTCTGTTCCCCCCCCCACACGCACCCACACACCCCTAAGATAGATAATGGAGGCAAGTCCATACAAGGAAGATGTGTCAGTACAACTATGCCCCTCGGTGCGGTGCGGTGCTGGTTTTTCCCCTAAAAAATATAAGATAATGTGGGCAAGTCCATACAAGGAAGATGTGTCAGTACAACTATGCCCCTCGGTGCGGTGCGGTGCGGGGGCAAGTCATGTTACGGACTTGCCACGCACCCACGCACGCTAAAAAAGATAGATGTTCTTCAGTCCATAAAAAAAATCGATCAATACAAAAATGCCACTCGGTGCGGTCCCTATACATCTTACCCGGATATTCATTAAAAAATCCCAGAAAAATGCCGAGAAAGAATGACAACAAAGAGAAAGCGAGGGAAACACATTATAAAAAAAGATGTCAGTTCAAGTAGAGGACAACATTCAGTACTTAAAAAAAATTCTTATATTAGGCAAAAAAATATAAAAACTAGAAAAGAAAAAATGCTAAGAATCAAAAATATTGACCGCCCCAACACAGGTGGGTACTAGGACTCAAGCCAACCACGAAACAACTAGTGAATCCTTTGTAAACCAGTCTGCGGGGGCCACCCCACTAGGGCCCACAGGTCATGACAGAGGGCGAGCACCGTGTATAAGCGCTCAGGTAAGTATTCAGAGGAGTTCGACCAGTGAGCCTCGGCTGCGCTTATAAACAGGTCTAGTGCCCCATCGACTAGCGAGGTGGGACTAAATGTATAGTGCATGCGCACGCAACACTGCATAGCCGCGCGGAAGAGCTTTCTGGGCCGAAAACAATGACTCCCGCGGATGGCCCAACACAGTAGTTCGCCCCATTACAAAATTCCAGCCGATCACGCACGACCAAAAAAAACAAATGCAGATAATTTTTAAAAACGTCACAAGAAATCAGTCCAAAACAAATAATGTAAAAAGTTCAAACACATGTTAATTGTAAGAACTAAAAAAATATAAATATTTTTTTTGGAAAATTAAACGTAGAAGATTGAAACAAAAATTTGAGAAACAAATTTATAAAAAGTTCAACTACTACAATTCATAAGGTTCAAGTAAAATTAATAGTGTGTAGCAAAGATTAAATTCTTTTTATTTTAAAAAATACTAGAACTATCACTATTCAACTGGAAAAAGAAAAAGTGCTCTAAAATTCATGTAAAAAAGTAAGAAAAAATGCTATACAACAAACAAATGCGATCGGCCATTGACAACCTAAATAGTTCAGTACTATCATTAACAGTATGTCAGTTCAGCAAACTCAAAACCCAAAAGGGGTCCTACAAACATCATCAGCGTATATTTTTCGTCTGCGAGCTATGTACATGAAAATATCCCAGTCAAAACAAAGGATGCCCATCAGTTCAACTATAATTGTTCCAGTTCAAATATAAAGAATATATAAAAAATAGTTATGCTTCAACAAAAAAATAGGAAAGCATTACATAAATTGTTCCAAACCATCTGATAATACCATAGAATTCAACCATCTCACATGCAAATGTTTTAAAGAAAAAATACTGCAACATAATCAAACACACACAAATCTCACAACCGGCGTGATTTGCCACATTTAAACCTACATCACATAAATTCTGAACGTTAGAGAGTCATCTTCCCTGGAGAACATAACCATAACCACATCACCATCCTCAAATCCAGACTCTGCCACAAACTCCTTCCACCCAGTAGTTAGGTTGATGCCACCATCAAAGTCGATGTGGTAGGCAACTTCCATCAACTGATACCCGTTTTTGTCTGAAGTCTCCATCTTCAGTATCCCGGAACTAGGAGCAACAATCCTGATCCTAGCACTACTGGAATCAGCTAATCTGCCATCTGCCAGCTCTTTGCCGTCTGCTAGCTGACGGCAAAGAAGCTCTTTGCCATCAGCTACACGTAAGCGGACGGCAAAGAAAAGGCTGACGGCAAAGAAGCTCTTTGCCATCAGCCACCTCTTTGCCGTCCGCCAGCAGACGGCAAAGAATCTTTGCCGTCCGCTGGCAGACGGCAAAGAGTGTGGTGGCCCCCACCCCCCGCTCGTTTGAAAAAATCTTAACGGCCCACCTCTTTGCCTTCCGCTAGCAGACGGCAAAGAGGCAAAAAGGCGGACGGCAAAGGCTGGCTGACGGCAAAGAGGGCACTTGCCTAACGGCAGGTACCCCCCCGCCCGTTACTCACTTCGTCCTTGCGCGCCCTTCTCCTCCGACCCCGCCGCCGCCGCCGCCGCCCGCCGCCCCGTCGCCCCCGCCGCCCCGCCGCCCCGGCTCCCCGCCGCCCCACCGCCCCGTCGCCCCCCGCCCCGGCCCCCCCGCCGCCCCGCGCCCACCGCCGCCCCAGCCCACAGCCGCCCCGGCCCCCCGCCGCCTCCTCCACCGCCCCGCCCCGGCCTCCCGCCGCCCGGCCCCCCCGCCGCCCCGGCCCCCGCCGCCCCGCCTCCTCCACCGCCCCGCTCCAGCCCCCCGCCGCCCCGCCTCCTCCACCGCCCCGCCCCGGCCCCCCGTCGCCGGCCCCTCCCGGACCCGTCGCCGCCCCCACAGTGAGCCCCTCGATCCCATTTTTTTCTTCTGTTTTTTTGTTTTTTTCTGTTTAGATAAGGTTTTTTAGTTTAAGTTTTTTCAGTTTAGAATTAATTAGTGTAGGTTATTTAGTTTAATTAGTTTAGGTTTAATTAGTTTAAATAGTTTAGTTTTAATTAGTTTAGGTTTTTAGTTTAGGTTTAGGTTAAGTAGAAGGGGGAAGAAGAAGAAGAAGAAGAAGAAGAAGAGGAGGAGGAGGAGGAGGAGGAGGAGAAGAAGAAGAAGAAGAAGAAGAAGAAGAAGAAGAAGAAGAAGAGGAGGAGGAGGAGGAGGAGGAGGAGGAGAGAAGAAGAAGAAGAAGAAGAAGAAGAAGAAGAGGAGGAGGAGGAGGAGGAGGAGGTAGAAGAAGAAGAAGAAGAAGAAGAAGACGGGGGATGAGAAGAAGTAGAAGAATGAGAAGAAGTAGAAGTAGTAGAAGAATGAGAAGACCCCCTGACCCCCCAACCCCGACACCACACCCCGACACCACACCCCGACCCTGACCTGACCCGACACCCCCCCGACCCCGACACCGACACGGCACCCCGACCCCGACCCGGCACCCCGACCCGACACCCCGACCCCGAGACCCCGACCCCGACACGGCACCCCGAGACCGACACGACACCCCGACCCCGACACGGCACCCCGAGACCGACACGACACCCCGACCCCCGACACGACACCCCCGACACCCCGACACCCCGACCCCGAGACCCCGACCCCGACCCCGACCCCGACCCCGACACCCCGACCCCGAGCCTGACCCGACACCCCGACCCCGACACCGACACGGCACCCCGACCCCGACCCGGCACCCCGACCCGACACCCCGACCCCGAGACCCCGACCCCGACACGGCACCCCGAGACCGACACGACACCCCGACCCCCGACACCTCCCGAAAAGGTGTTCTTTGGCCTTCCAGAAGCCGACGGGGTCATATATTTGTGAATTATTAGTTAGGTCATATATCTTTCGATTTTGTTATGAAAAACATCATATATAATTGTGTTGATCGGGTAGTTTTAAATGTGCAGTTGTTTCATCGCTGCGAGGTTTGGTGTTCGACGACCTCGCCGTGCGTTTGACGAGCTCTGCCCCTTCGTTCGTGGGTGAGCACAAATGACATGTCCTCCTCCCCCATTAATTATTTGATCTATTCCGATGAAACTTGATAGCTAGATATATATGTGTCTTGAATCATCAGTATGCGTAACCAATATGTGTCTCCCGTTCGAAAGCGTCATAGTTATAAATATGCATGCATTTGCATATTTATAACCTTGATTCTTTCGAATTGTCCAACGCTATCCATGGACAGCCCGAGTATGTTTAGATTGGGTTCGTTTTCCCATATGCTTTGCTCCGGATCCGACGCATAAATTTCGTCAGTGCCTCCCCTGTTGTTCTCCGGGTACACATCCTCTCTGTTTATTGCAGAGACGTGTATCAGGAGAACAGCGGGGAGGTGCTGCCGAAATTTTGCGTAGGATCCGGGGCATAGCATGGGAAAATGAACCCAATCTAAACATACTCGGGTGGGATTAGGACCTATCATTACCTATTAGAGTGTAGGTTGCATGGACGTAATAAAATTGACAAAGTAGATCAACTGATGAATACATACATGCTGAATTATATATATATATATATATTTGTTGTGTGTCTAGTAGCTCTGAAAGTCAAGATGAGTGATCGTGCGTGGATGTACACCGGTCACACTGGTCAGAACAAATGGAGCACTGAATGGTTCACAAAAACCAAGGGGTTTGTGCGAGCCGCATTTGCAAATGGCCAGAGGAAAACCTGGTGCCCCTGTTTACGGTGCGGCAATTGGGAAAAGAGGACAGAGGCTGAAATGGGCAAACACCTGCAGAAGAGTGGTTTTACGCCCGATTATACGGTGTGGACATTTCATGGTGAGTCTGCCCAACGTGACCGAGCTGAGGTGGATCGTCGTCGCACCGACGAGCATGGTACCGGGATGGAAAACATGGTGCAAGACTTTGATGATGCTCGGGATTCGGACGAGGAGATGGAGGAATCTGCAAAGGCCTTCAATGAAATGTTGGAGTCTTCAAAACGTCCGCTCCATGAGCACACTGAGCTTTGTCAGTTGGATGCCATCTCACAAGTAATGGCTCTGAAGGCTCAGTTCAACTTGGGCAGAGAATGCTACGATGCAATGATGACAGTATTTGGACGCTTTCTACCCAAAGGCCATGTAATGCCTGCAAACCTGTACCAGTCGGACAAAATCCTCCGTGCACTGAAGATGCCCTATGATAAGATACATGCCTGTGAGAAAGGATGTGTCTTGTTTAGGCTTGACTATGCGGACTTGAACTATTGTCCCATTTGCAAGTCTTCCAGGTATGTTGTGGTAGACAACGGTATGGGTGAGAAGACACAGACCAAAATCCCCGTTAGTGTTCTTCGGTATATGCCAATCGTACCAAGACTTCAACGTCTTTTCATGGTCGAAGAGACGGCCAGACAGATGACATGGCACAAAACGGGCAAAAGAACCGAACTAGATGCAGATGGGAATCTGATGATTGTACACACATCGGATGGTGTTGCGTGGAAAAAGTTTGATGAATTACATGGTGACAAAGCGGCAGATCCGAGGCATCCTCGAGTCGGCATCAGCACGGATGGGTTCAGTGTGTTTGGTATGACGGCAGCCCAATACAGTTGTTGGCCCGTATTTGTCTTTCCACTCAATCTCCCCCCCGGACAGATTATGCAAAGAAAGAACATTTTCCTGACGTTGATAATTCCAGGGCCCAACTATCCGGGGAAAAATATGAATGTGTACATGCAACCGCTTAAGGACGAATTGCAAGAAGCCTGGGATAATGGGTTCAAGACATACGATGCCTATAGCAAACGGAACTTCATAATGCGTGTCTGGTACATGTACTCGACGCATGACTTGCCGGCGTATGCGCTATTCGTTGGCTGGTGTGTGCATGGAAGGTTCCCGTGCCCCACATGCAAGGGAGCTCTTGAGTTTCGTTGGCTTCAGGCCGGTCGCAAGTTTTCTTGCTTCGACATGCATAGACAGTTCCTGAATCCTCGCCATAAGTTCAGGAAAGACAAGAAGAACTTCATCAGAGGTAGAGTTGTCAAAAACTCTGCACCACATGCATTGACAGGCCAACAGACCCTGGATCAGTTAAACGCTCTCGAGCCAGATCCAGAGCGTCCAGGGTACTTCAAGGGGTATAATTCTAAGCACGCCTGGACTCACAAAACATGCTTATGGGATCTGCCTTACTTCAAAGACCTCCTTTGCCCACACAACATCGACGTGATGCACACTGAGAAGAATATCGCCGAGGCACTTTTTGGTACATTGTTCGGCATAGATGGGAAGTCAAAGGATAATACTAAGGCTAGAGTCGATCTGGAGGCGCTATGTGATAGGCCGTTACAAAACATGAAAGAACCGAAAGGAAAGCAGAACTGGACGAAGCCAAAGGCATGGTTCAATCTTGGAAGGCCAGCTATGAGGGAAATTATCTTGTGGGTGAAAATGCAGTTGATGTTCCCCGATGGGTATGCAGCGAATCTACAGAGGGGAGCCAGTCTTGATAAATTGAAGATATTTGGTCTCAAGAGTCATGATTGGCACATATGGATTGAGCGGGTAATGCCGGTGATGTTGCGTGGCTTCATCCCTGAGGATGAATGGCTAGTACTGGCAGAACTCAGCTATTTCTTCCGTGTTCTTTGTGCGAAAGAACTATCGCCTGGCGTGCTAGAAGAAATGGAAGAGTTGGCGCCGGAGTTGATCTGCAAGTTAGAGAAGATCTTTCCACCGGGCTTCTTTAATCCAATGCAACATTTGATTTTGCATCTCCCGACCGAGGCAAGATTGGGGGGGCCCGTGCAAAATCGTTGGTGCTACCCAACTGAGAGGATGCAGAAGACGCTTCGACAAAAATGTAAAAATAAACGTAGAATTGAAGCATCGATGGCTGAGGCATTCATCACTGAGGAGGCGGCAAACTTCGTGACAGCACACTACGAAGCCAAAAATCGTCATTTGCATAATCCGAAGCCTCGGTACAATGCTGACGACCCTAAAAAGGGTGGATCCAACCTCAGCCTATTCAAAGGGAATCTCGCACCAGCCAGTGTTTCAAATCCAGTATCTTTGGATAACGAACAATGGCGGACCATTTCGTTGTATATCTTCAACAACCTGATAGAAGTGCGGCCGTACATCGAGTAAGTTCTCGGTACATAGTTTCGCAACTTCTATTTCCTTTGAACTGCTCTTATTCCTGGATATTTCATACAGTCGATACGTCGCCTTATTCTCGTATGGAGCGGTGATCCAAAAGGATTCTGTCGAAGAGTATGAGCTTCTCGCAAAGCAAGGAGGCGGCTATCCCGGTTTCATCTCTTGGTTCAAACAAACGGTAATTTCTATTAGACTTGTAGGCTAATTTGTAGGCGGCTATCCCGGTTTCATTCGCTAATTTGTGCGTAATGCAACAATCCTTTCATATTAAACTTGTAGGCTAATTCAGAGTCTATGGACGCCGAATTGAGACAAGTCGCTAATGGTTTTGACTATAAGGTCCGTTCATTTGACAAATACGACATCAACGGGTATCGCTTTCGTACCTATGGCAAAGAGCTATCTATGGCCGACCGAAAGTCTACAAATTGTTGTGTATCTGCTATCGGCGAAGGAGGTACCGAGTATTATGGGAGAGTTGAAGCAATTTATGAACTTCTATTCTATGGTGAAAACCCACCGAATGTCGTAGTCTTCAAATGTTATTGGTTTCAGCCGAAGGAGACTAGAAGGACTCATGAACATATAGGGCTAGTTGAAATCAACCAAAGCACCCATTTAGATGTTCCTGATGTCTATATTACGGCTCAACAGGCGACCCAAGTATTCTATCTACCGTGGGCCTGCCAAACTAATCCAAATCTGAAAGGTTGGGATGTCGTTTATGAAGTGCCGCCACGTGCTAGACTATCTCCCCCAAAGGAAGAGGATTATGAACCTCACATTAACCCAGACACATATGAAGGAGAATTCTTCCAAGAGACACGTCTTTCCAAAAAGCGTTTCAAGAACCGCTATACTTCACCCCAAAACATTGAAGTAGACAGCGACAGTGAATCCGACATCACCCCAGAGGAGGAACAAGAAGAGCCGGAACAAGAAGAGGTTACTGCTGCGGATGACCTGTCATTGCTTCACCGATTACGTCAAGGTGGCCTTGCACATGTTGATGCCACTGAACCCTATGAGCCCGTCATTGATTATAGTGATGATGATGATTATGCATTTATTGATGATACTGATCGAGATTATTAGTAGTGTCAGGTATTAAATTTTTTAATGTTGTACTTGATGATGATACACTTAAGTGATACACATATTATTATTCATGTCGGTCTTTTTTTTATGTTGTACTAATTTCGTTTACTGTTTGTCATGGCAGGTGTTGAAAGATGGTGGGCGCTGGTCGGGAGCGCGCCAAGGCCCCTTCTTCGTCGGCGCGTGGTCTGAGGTCTTCGATTCCAGACGTACCTCTCCGCCGAGCGTTGCTGGACAGTATGTCCACACCGCCGGGCCCTTCTTCGTCGACCGCGGTGCCCAGCAGGGGACGAGGTAGGAAGAGAGGAGGTGGGGCACGTGGTCGCGGGAGAGGAGGTAGGGTGACTGCTAGGGCACCTTCCTCGCCGCCACCCCCAGCTGTTTCACCCGAGCACGTGACTGCTAGGGTGGACTCGTCCGAGGAGGAGGCTACACGGACTCCGGTCCACGAGCCTCCGGTCCACGGGTCTTGGGCCCACGAGCCTCGGGTCGACTGGCCTTCGGCCCACGAGAGTTCGGCCCACGAGACCCCGGAGGAGCACACGTCCGGATGGGGTACCTGGCCGGATCAGCCCGAGGAGCCGAGTGGCCATGCTGGTGATGGCGGGGAGCCGACTGATCTTGAGGAGGAGGGTGGCACCGTGTACCAGCGTGGTGCTACACGGCTCCCGTCCGTGCCGGCGACCCGCGAGCAGAGGTGGTTGATCTTCCCTGATGGGGAGAGGTACGTAAGTGCATTTAATATTTTTGTACCTTCTGCATTCACGTTTCTTCAAATAACTAATGCGTTGGCCTTGTCATGCTGCAGGGGTTGGGACCACCATCATAGTGTCCGCCGGCCCAACTCCGTCCTTGGAGTTCTTTGCCGGCAAAACTTCCCGGGGTTTGTCACGTTGCCTGGTGAGGGTCGGCTTCCAGAGCTTGGGTTGAGCTGGGAGCACTACGTGGCTGCCCCGGCCCCGCCGGATGTCATTATCGACGGTGTCTTGTGCGACACGAGGGCAGACATGGTGATCAGGACGTTCTGGGTAATTTCTCCTTTACACATTTCAAAATCTTCAACTAGCTAGTTATTAATTGTACTAATCAATATTGTCTCATTTGATTGCAGACATTCTACAGGTGTGAGGAGGGATACGAGGAGGACAGCGCAAATGTTATCCAGAACGTCTGCAAGCGCCTACTCCAGAACTTACGGCACGAGGCTCGGGTGCAGGCTGTTCGAGACTACTACGCCTTGCGTGGTATCAAGAAGACCAAGCCGGCGTGCCGCGATAAGTTCCTGAGTAAGGAGCAGTACATGAAGGTAATTCTTAAGGCCTTCTACTTAAGTTCCTTCATTTAGTAATTCTTAGCCGTAGCGCTCAAGTTTCTATTTGCTAACTTAGGCGCCTCCGAGATGGTGTGCGGATCGGATGGATTGTTGGGAGGTGTTGGTCGATGAGTGGTGCTCACAAGAATGGCTAGCCGTCCACAACCAGGCCAAGGACAAACGTGCCCAAATGGAAGGTGTGCCACACCATCAAGGCAGCTCCAACTTATATCAGTTCGGGCGCAACTGGGTATGTGGTTTGCTATATGATTCATGCAATTCATTCATCATGCTAGCTTGAGCCCTTTAATTACTAATTTTCATTGTTTCTCTCTTTCAGGCACGCCACAATAAGGCGGATAAGGTGCCAGAGGTGTACGACCTGTATGCCATGGCCCACACTGGCTCTTTCAAGAAAGTCAAGGCTTTCTCTCAGTCTGACCTCGATGATGCAAACAACTTCACCAACATCTCCTCCCACAACAAGCTCGTGAGATATAGAGATGAGGGGAAGGCGAGGAAAGGGGAGGACTTTAACCCGAGCCAGGGTCCCATTGATCCAGAGCTGGTGATGATATCTGGTGGCGGGAGGTCCCATGGCTCCATAGCCATTGGAGATGGACTTATCCGTTGTCCTAGCACTCTCCCGGAGATCAAGGCGCGCCAGTCGAGCTCCGCTCCTGAGATAAGGCCTCGTGAACGGCCAGTGCAACTCGCCATCAAGGTTAGTGATATGTACTCAGTTATCTTTCTCCATTACATTGTGTGCGCTTCCATCAATGATTACAAATGGTCATGTGAGTGGTGTTGCAGGCTGCTATACAGACTGAGAGAGATAGAACGGAGAAACTTCTGGTGGAGGCGGCGGAGAGGCGGCGGGAGATGGAGGAGAGGACGAGAAAGATGATGGAGGAGGAGAGGGCACGGAATGACATGCAGGCAAGGGCCATGTACGAGCTCCTTGTGGTAAGTTTCTTCTTCAGATTACTTGCTAGTCTTAACATTTGAGTCTCATTACTAACTAGTATGACTCTGTTCTGAAAACCAAATGTGCAGTCTGTGTGCAAGAAGTCCGTGATCACGGTGAGTTTAGTTTGAATGGACATTACTTGGTAGTCTTAACATTTGAGTGTCGTAATGCTAACGAGACATTGGAAATGATCTTTGGTGCAGCTTAACTCCAGAAACGCATCGCACGATCCTTCTCCAGGTAGCGGCACTAGCCACCCCGCTCCTACATCTCCCTGATCACGGTAAGTTTCTCTAGTGTTTTGCTTAACAAATGCATAAAGACCTAGACTTTGCTTTATTTCCTCCTATATGCTTACCATAATGACCTAGAGTTAGCTTATTTTCCTCCAAAATGACCCATTTTACCTAGGTTAGCTTATAAATGATGCAGTTCATCCAAGTTAGCTCAAAAATGACCCCTTTTACGTAGATTAGCTCCTAAATGATCCATTTTACCTACGTTAGCTTTAAAATGGTCCATTTCACCTACGTTAACTCCAAAATGACCCATCTTACCTAGGTTATCTCATAAACGATCCATTTCAACTAATTTAGCTCATAAACGATCCATTTGACCTAAGTGAGCTAAAAAACGATCCATTTCACCTAAATTAGCTCTTAAATGATCCATTTCACCTAAGTTAGCTGAAAAGATCCATTTCAACTAAATTAGCTCAAAAATGATCCATTTCAACAAAGTTAGCTCAAAACCGATCCATTTCAATAAAGTTAGCTCAAAAACGATCCATTTGACCTAAGTGAGCTAAAAAACGATCCATTTCACCTTAGTTACCTCAAAAACGATCCATTTCACCTTAGTTACCTCAAAAACGATCCATTTCTAACTTTCTTATTTTGCCATTTTGCAGATTTCATTATGTGCTGCATGGAGTGCTTGTTCTACTCTTCTTCTTCTTGTCTCCTCATTCTTGTCTTCTCATTCTAGTCACCTTAGCTATGGAGTGCTTCTTTATGTATGGATGGAACTTCTTTATGTATGAAATGATGGATGGAACTTGTTTATGTATGAAATGATGGATGGAACTTGTTTATGTATGAACTTGTTTATGTGATGAATGCCTGTGAAATATATCTATATGTCATATATATTTTCTGTGCAAATTGTGGGATTTAACAAAAAACAGAAAAACAGACAATATGCAGGCTCTTTGCCGTCTGCCACCGACGGCAAAGAGCTCTTTGCCGTCTGCCTCAGACGGCAAAGAAGCCACGTGGCAGCCAACTGTGCTTCCTGGGAGATGACCCATTTGGTCAGTTTGCCTACAGTGGCAGACGGCAAAGACTTTGCCGTCCGTGGCAGACGGCAAAGAACCTGCACTTTGCCATCAGTGGCAGACGGCAAAGAACTTGCCATCTAGTGACGTGTAGATGACATCATAAGGCGGACGGCAAAGACCAGAGAAATTTTGCCGTCCGCGGCGGACGGCAAAGGTCTGCCGTTAGCCACTTAACGGACTGACAGCGCAATTATTGCCGTCCGCCGCAGACGGCAAAGGCTCTTTGCCGTCCGCCGCCAGGAAGCAGACGGCAAAGTAGCTATTTACCGTAGCCTTCTTTGCCGGAGCCTTTTGCCGTCCGCGGCTGACGGCAAAGGTCTTTGCCATCCGCCTTTTGAGCCTTTGCCGTCCGCCGTGGCAGACGGCAAAGTAGCTGTTTCCTGTAGTGTAGGTGACATTTTATGCAAATGGGCATGGGAGTAGAAAACAAAGTGAACACCTGACATAACTGAATTTTTACATAGATCTAGGAACAGTTGCATAACAAACTGAAAAGAAAAAAATCTGAAACAAAACAAAAACACCAAACTAACTAGTCGTATGAACTGACTAAACTGAAGAAATGTACATATCAATACACCTACAGTAAAAACATCTGACAAAAAACAGATCAATGATTACATAAAAATGGATAAAATGTTGTTAAGTAATTAATAAATACACACACAAATCCCTACTGTTAAATTCTGACAAAACCAAATAAAAATTATAGACAAACTATTGATAAAACTAAACTACAGATTCAGTCCATGGGATTCAAAATGAGACCTACAAAAATAAGAAAACAAAACGAATAGAAACACATACCCATGACTCCTTCAAGACCCCAACCGTCAGGCGACAAACATAGGGTGCACGAAACCCATGGTTGCTATACAGCAGACAAGAAAGTTGCCCACGGCACCGAGTCTCGATGAGCTCCAAACCAGATTCGTACACACAACCGTCAGCTATGCGTGCCATCTTTGCCAGACATGCGCATGAACAATCCTCCATGGAAGACACAGGAACAGGGAAGAAAACAACAGAGAGAAGAGGGAGGAACCTAGATCTGATTCTGGAAGAAGGAAGAAAAAGGAGGGGGAGACTGAGCCACACACCACACATAGATGGATAGAATTTATAGCCATGGAGACTTGCAGATTATAAAAATAATAAATAGGCAGGTGGGCAGCCAACTGGTAGGAAATAGTTATTATACAAGCCATGCAACATTTGACCACAAATCAGTTCAACTTCAGATAAACCAGCAGTTCAAAAACTGCACATAACAAACATATGCAGATAAAACAACACATTCAGAGGTAGATAGTTGAATTCATTTAGTCATTCAAACATCTGCTCCCTCACAACACAATCTTAAAATCATAATATTCAGTACTTCAGTCATAACAATCAAAGAAACGACGCCATTTGGCCCTGGTGGATGGATGTGGAGCCGTGGCTTCTCTCGCCCTAGCCCAACTGATGATCTGAATATGGTTCCTTCGCCTGCCCTCTGGGAAAAGAAGCTCCAGTTCATTGGAGTTGCAAGTATCCATCACCTCGCGCGCAAGGCGTCTGTTGAACTCTGCCTCCACTTCCTCCTCGGCAGCACGTCGTGCTATCTGCCTATGCCTGCGCCTCCTCCTCCTTCTCCTCCTCCTCTGCTCCACTACTGCAGCCCTCACATCGACGGCATCCCCCTCCTCCTCTGTGACCTCTCCCAGCTCAGGATCCATCTCACTTTTCTTTGGTTGCAGCTGGTGGAATGAAAGTGACAGAGGGCTCGGGCTTTATACTCAAAGTGCAGAGGTATGGGTAGGCAGCCAGTAGAAAATACTTACTTCGATGTCAACGCACAGTAAGATAACTTTGTCACGGAGCAGTCCAACTACACATACGGCAGCAATTCAAACAACACTGAAAAACACGCAACTTAATTACACAGTTTGACTAGATTACAAGAAATTGCAAGCTACAGTCAGCCGCCATACACCACCTCCGCCAACGACCAAATAACATGGGAATCCGGGGTAGAAACAACTCAAAGAAGCAAAATTGACAACGCAAATCTTTTCATACAATCCTCATATCTCTCCCTACAACGCCAATTCGAAAGTAAAACAACAGAAAAAGAAGAACACATTTGCATGCCGGGCATGGAAAACAGCCAAGAACACCAAAACTTGTAATCAGAGATTACAGATGAAATTAATCTCCAAAAACTCTAACACACCGATAATTCTCACATCCAAAACAACAAACCATACGTGAGGCCTACGAACACCACGGTAAACACCAACGCCCAAAACACGTCCGCGGCCAAATGCCCACGCCATCACCTCCGGTGACTTGAGATCGCGAAACACGACCAGTTGAGCGCGCGCACGTGCAGAACCCCTTACATGTCTCCTCTGGCAATGAATGGCCCGCAGCACCGCGCCGGAGAATGCCCGGAAGCTCCACGTTGCATCCCCTGTTTCCGCCCGTCGTGCACGCAGGAAGATCAGTTCAAGTAGAAAACCACGTTAGTCCAGCCTGTAAACTACGTCAGTTCAAGTAGGGTAACAGAATAATATTCTGTTACGCGAAACAAAATAGCCCAGATGTGTGTGTGTGTGTGTGTGTGTGTGTGTAAAAGCTTGCCACCCATAACCAAGCGAGTGAGAGTGTCCAAAAACAACCATTGCATGCATGTATCCCAAACATATTTATGGAGGTGTGTGATGCATGCGTATGTGTTGAATACCTAATGCACAACATTGATGTGGTGCATGCGTTCAAAATCTCACAGGTCCCCACACAGAGCAAGAGGCTCATGACGTGTCGTGTGCTCGCCCGCCCCCCCCTTCGATCCAGTGGGATGGATTCATTTGTACTACACATGCACTATTATATATGTAATCTCACATCATGACCTATATCGTGAGACAAACAAAAAATTAATCCCCTCCTAAGTCAAAACAACTAACCTCTCTCGTTGTTGGTGAAAGTGATGGACCAAGAGGGCCGACGGATGGAAGCATCACCGATAACCACGTGGGTGAGTGCCACATGGCAACCACCATTGCTTGCATGTGTGCCAAAACATATATATGGAGAGGTGTGTGGTTGTGATGTTTTGAATACCTAATGCACAACCTTTGATGTGGCATTTGCCTCAAAAACCGCAAAGTCCACACAGAGTGAGGTTCATGTGTGACACCTAGTATATGTTGATCCCATCCCCACTTTGACACGTACTATATATATACTCCTACCCTAACACAACCCCAAAAGAATTAATCCTCCTTGTTCGTAAAATGTACCTCTCTCTCTCTCTCATTGGGTCAAAGTGATGGAGGACGACCTCGCGGGCCCATAGATGGAAGCGCCGCACGCGAGTGAGTTTCTATAGGGAAACCACCGCCTGCATGGTATCGCATGATGTTTGAATACCAATGCACAACTTTGATGTGGCACCTGCCTCGGGAACCAGAAAGTCCCCACATGGAGCGAGGTTATGACACACACACACATACACATATATATAGAGCGAGAGAGACCGAGAGAGAGAGTATACATGTTTCCCCCTCTTTGACATGTACTATACATACTCCTACCATGCATATACGTAACACAAACAAAAAAGAACCATCCTTGTTGGTCAAATTAATCTCTCTTCTCGTTGTACGCTCAATTGATCGACGAAGACATCGCGGGCCCATGGAGAGTCACACGCGAGTGGGTGTCATAGGACAACCACCGCGTGCATGTTGTCGTGTGTTGTGTGATGTTTGAATACCCAATGCACAAATTTGACGTGACACATGCTTCGCAAACCGGAAACACATGCACTACACAGATGGTTCACGATGCATATATAGCCCCCCTCACTTCGAGCCGGTGGGAGGGACTCATGTGTACGCATGTGCCCGAACTTTGATATGGAATCTCACCACGTAACACACATGCCTAAGACGAATCCACCTTCGGTCTGATGCCTCTCGTTGTCGGTGGAAACTAAAAACCTTTGCGGGCTAACGAATGTGCACATCGGTGCTAACCGCATGAGGGAGTATCTCCGAGAGGACCACCAATGCATGCATGTGGCCCGAACATGTATGTATGAAGGGGTTGTGTACTGTTTTAAATAACCAATTTAGGACTTTTGTGTGGCATATATACATGACTCACAAAATGATCAATAATCCCAGGAGGCTCGCGACTAGTAGTGTACTGATGGACCCCCCCCCCCACACACACAACACAGACACACAT